>NC_069658.1:412289186-412594686 GCF_027244095.1 Hemicordylus capensis
AGGCTTAGGCGGGTTGTTTTTCAGAGTCTTCTACAAATATCTCCCTGTCTGTGTTGTTTACTGTTCATTGTTTACTGTGGCTAATGGTAGCAAACTTCAGTTTCTTTCCTCTCTGTGAAACAAAGCATCAGCATACTCTCTGTCTGAAGTTTACCTTTAGACTGCTTTGTGTTCAGATTGCTGGAGGGCATGCAGAGTGTTTACCTGGCTTTCCAGGTTACCTGGCTGTGGTGGGAGTGGGACACGTGGAGGCAATTCTCACGATCACCTAGAACAGGTGGGGAAGGCGTGGGGGCAGAGCGGGAGGCTGCTTTTAACTCTCTTTCGCCCTCAGATGCCCAAGCCCCAGGTCTTTGGCATGCCTCCCACGCGCCCAGAGGAGCAGGGCTCCACAGGGGAGCACAGAGTGATATGCAGCCGGAACTTATAGTTTTGGCCACCATGTATCTCACAATGCATTGTGCACAGTGCATTGGAGGATTCTCCCATCTCTGTGTCTCCTCAGGTTGCACACAGCCTGGAAGACATATTATACCTTGCAGTCGGGTTAGGGGTGTGCTCATACCCTTAACCTCGGCTAACTGCTGGGTTTAGTAAGGAGGTCAGGCTGCATGAGAGCACCTGGATCTGCAAAGATCCCAATGCTAACCCAGGCTGTGCTGTCCTAGCCTGGGTTAGGCTGGTCATGAGAACAACCTTGGTATCACCGTGGGACACACAGAACAATACAGGAAATCAAGCAGCCATGCTTGCTTCAACTGGATTAAAAGGTCCTATAGTTTTACAAGCCATCTCTTCCCTCACAACAGCCTGTAAAGTTGGTCACAATGTGTGTGTGTGTGTGTGTGTGTGTGTGTGTGTGTGTGTGTGTGTGTGTGGTGGGGGGACTCTGCCTCACAGGAGCAGATGACTCCATGTACAGTATCCCAAATTAGCTTTCTTACTGAGTAACAGCTCGGGTTTAGAGGAATCCTTCTGAGTCACTCGTGTAAAACACCCCCCTTCCCACAACTGCTCTCAGTGCTTCAAGAACAGTACAGAGAGAGTAAACGGGGGAGCATAACACTAGAACCAGGGGTCATCCCATGAAATTGATTGCCAGGAAATCTAGGACCAGCAAACGGAAGTACTTTTTCACACAACGCATAATCAACTTGTGGGATTCTCTGCCACGAGATGTGGTGACAGTCAACAACCTGGATGACTTTAAGAGGGGTTTGCATAACTTCATGGAGGAGAGGTCTTTTGACAGCTACTAGTCGGAGGGCTGTAGGCCACCTCCAGCCTCGGGGGTGGGGTGCCTCTGGGTACCAGTTGCAGGGGAGTAACAGCAGGAGAGAGGGCATGCCCTCAACTCCTGCCTGTAGGCTTCCAGTGGCATCTGGTGGGCCACTGTGCGAAACAGAATGCTGGGCTAGATGGGCCTTGGGCCCGATCCAGCAGGGCTGTTCTTATGTTCTTATGTCATGACTAACTTTCACTTATTTCAATGGCTCTGCTCCAAGCAGGATTAACATTGGATACATCTTGTTATGTGTTAATTTTTATTGACATTGTGTATATCTCCCTCTGCCCCCAGAAAGAAGCCTGCAGATGACCAGGGAGGGTGGTGAGAATGGAGAAACAGCACACACAACAAAAAGAAACTGGGTACAGTCATCCCTTGGAAACCGCTAGGGTTCAGTTCTAGCAAAACCTCACAGTTTGTAAATGCATGGTTGGTGAGGCATTACAGTCTATGGGAAACAGGGGGTTTGGGGAACCACCATTACAAAATGACTTAAAAATAAAGGGAGGAAATACAATTTTTTTGTGTGTGCTAAAAATGACAAAAAATCCTGTAATATCACCAAGAGTTACCAAGAATGCGCAGATCAAACCTCTGGACATTTTTGACACACACACCCCGCCCCCAACAAGTTCAGCAAGTAACCAAGAGTAATGAGCAGATTGAACCTCTGAACCCCCCCCCCCATTGCTGAAATCCCTCCAAAATCACTAAAAAAAACCCCACCTTCACCTAACACGGATACTCAGGTTGCTATGGGCAAGACCTGTCACAATTTCACATCCGTATATACTGAAAACTGTGGTTGGTAAAACCGTGGTTGGCAAGGGATGACTGTAATGTTGTTTTGGAATTACTGACCAGATTGAATGTTTTAAAAGCTGGAAATACTCCAGTTTTTGCAGGACAAATACAAGCACATTTGTATGTTGGATGGATATCCCATTGTCTGATGGCTATTGTTAAAGTTATAATAGAAGTCTAACATCAAGTGGTCCCATAGAACAGTTATTTTCCTTTGCTGAGTTGATTGTGTGAGAAGGCACGATGAGTGATTTATTCTTTGAAAAACTTGCATTGCTTAAAGAAAATGGAAACAAGTTTGGATAAGTAATGAGCATCTCAAAATTGTTTCCTTTTTTCATGCAGTTTATTTTGTATTTTAAGGTGTATTTTAAAATACTTTTCAGTATTTTGTATTTTTATTGGTTGTTTACCAAGTATTTTGTATCTAAAATATTTGGTCAGGTATTTTATATCTAAAATACTTTTTAGAAGTATTTTGCCCATCTCTGGGATCTATCACCTTCAACTGATCCTTTTTCTATGGCTACCATTTCTGTCATAAAAGTATATTTTCTTCCAAGTTCACCTCTAATTTTGTTATGTTTATCCATTATCAGAGTATCTCAGTTTGTATTCAGCCTGTTCCTTTTAATGGTTATATTATTTCCAATGGGCAGCATCAAGACTAATTACTCCTGAGTTGATGAATTCAAGTAGTCTTACAGAGTAAATCCTAAGTTGTTGATTAACTTAGTTTAGATGCTGCTCAATGTTTATTATTTATCTCTTCCAATGATATAATGCTGTATATCGGTGCTATCTGAGCAGGTGTCCAAGAAGCATGTTCTGTTATATGAAGGTTGCAATGTACAGCAAAGGTCTGTACAGTGAGTCGGTACAGTATATACAGGTAGACTCATCCCACTATCGTCTCTGGTCAAACAGAGTTTTGTAGTGCTTCAGAATTCCTACAAAATCGGTTTGACCCATATATAATAGCAGGAAAATAGAAACTGTCTGTCTCCAGATTCACTTTTCTAAAACATTCTAAAGTACTTCTGAGTAAATCATGTACATTCTAAATTCTACATTTTAATACTTCGTTTTAGAAAAAGAGCAATATTTAATCTTGAGTCTTTACTCCATTACATTAGCATAAATGCATTTTCTAGTATTTTTAGTCCTCTGGTGACAGTGATGTTGTACCACAGCCAGATGCTACTGGTAGCTAAATGCTGCCTTAAACTACAAAATTCTGCAATTTGTTGTTATGAGATCCGTTTGTGCCCAGTTCTGCCTCCAGACAGCCTCACACATGCAAAATATTGTAAACAAAATAGCACAGTCTGTCTAAATACAAAACCCACACACAATTAGTGCCTTTCACAATGAAAACAGTTTCTGGCAATCTTCTTTGCACGCCCACAGCTCAGTGTAATTGTAGATGCACAGCTTCAGCCAATATTCATTAAAACAGGCTTTCCTATCTATCCAGTCTTATTTAGTTTTAAACTGTGTGCCATGATTCTGCGGACTGAAAAGCTAGGCTATGTTCTCATTAGTTCTGGAATGTGCCCTCTGAGGAAGGATTTATTTCATTTTGTATCATCCTAAGAACACCATAATTATTCAGATTTAAGTCCTACTTTAACACTTCTGAAACTTGAATGAGCATTTGCATTAACAAAACCAAATAATAGCAAAAATGAAGTTCTATTGGTTACTATTGTGACAGCCATTTGTATCAACACTGTGGAAGATACTAGCATGCTTCCGAGTGAAGAATTAGCTTCTGAGTCTCATGACACAACAGTGTATCATCTGAATGAAAAAAGCATTAGTCCAGACTAATGTTGTGCATGCCAAAAAACAATCATTGAGCACAACTGGGAATACCAATTTTCATTGATTCCTCTGCAGCCTTCTGTGCTTCCCCAAAAATATGTCTCTGTGGGTCCCACTACCCTCAGGATCATATTTTCAGGAGACACAGAGGACTGCAGAAAGAACGGGGGAATCTGTTATAATTGCCCCTTCCTGGTTGCACATATGAAACTTTGTGTGTGTGTGCACAGCATTTGTCTGGATGTCGGGCACTACCACCACTGATTTTTAATCATTCCTGTATTACTATGCAATGTGCTATAGAATCCTTGTTTCAGTAATACTTTTCAAGCATTATTACCCCTGTCTTATGTGTACGGAGCTGACCAGTTGGGGTTGGGTAGGGAACTATACCTTTATCCAGTTCAAATTTGCAACAGATCTCTGCAATGTAGGGTCTATGCCTTCTCCAATTGGCTCCACTTATTCTGAATTTGAGGCATATATCAGGACCTGCACTTTCAGTTTGCTTCCCCCTTGTGCATTGCTGAGCCAGTTGGATTGTAGGAGACAATGGCTGATACAATGAGGAAAAACAAAAGTAGTCCCTTTGAAATCAATAGAGCAAGTTAGGCAATGCCTAATGTGTCATTTTAATTTCAATGAGATGACTTTAATTTCCCTCATCGTGTCAGCCACTGGCATATCAATATAAAAAGTTAATATGGAAACAAACTGAGGGAAATCAAGGTGGCATTGAGGATAGCGATGCCTCTATCATGTCAAAATAATTGTTTGAACTTGCCTGCTATGTCGCCATTTGGCATTCTCATTTATAGTCTTCAACAGACTATGTTACATTCCTTTCCTCTCTCTCTCTTTTAATCTTAGGAAGCACCAACTGAAAGACAGCCTGTTCTTGTGTACCTGAATAAGTGGCCAATACATGAAAACAGAACAATTTGGAATGATCCATCTCCGGCCATTCACTTCTACCTGCTGACACTCTGCAATGACAGTCTTGACTAAAAGTTTTGGATAGACCTATTCTTCAACTTTTAAAACTATGTTATATAGTTAGTTTTCATGTCTACATTTCATTGGAAGCAATGAAACAAATTAATTATTGCTAACTTTTTCTGTTGGTTTTTATGGAACTTAGTCACAATTAACTTTACCCAGATCAAAGCTATCATGCTCACAACACTTCACAACAATGGAGGAGAAACTGGAATTCTTCAGGGATAATTCAAAAGTAGTTAGAGAGACAGAGGGCAATCTCTATTTTTCAATATTTTTGTCCCTATAGTCTGAAGTTGGTATTTTAGTAGGGTTGGCGGGTCCACCACCAAAAAAGAGAATACAGAGAATGCTTTGCATCCACTTATTGGTATTATGTATGCAGATTTAGATAAAAATTGGATAATTTGAGAATACAGCTCACCACTGTGAATCTGATGACCTGGTGAGCTGTAAGTCTGCTGTCTAGGTGCAGAGTTCTCAAGGCTCCTGTTTCTTAACTGTAAATGCATCTCCTGATTAGGTTTACCACACACACAGTACTCTGTCCTCATGCCCATCAGTCACCTAGTCTACATGGCCCAGGGCCTCACAGAGACCATTTGTGTATGCGCAAACAAAATTAAAAAATGGCTGCCAGAAAAAATGGCTGCCGCACATGTGCAAATCGCAGAGGCCATTTTCACATGTGTGGTGGCCTCCAAAATGGCCACCGCAACAATTTATGGAGGCCCGAACGGGCCAAAAAATAACACTCCGGTGGGCCGCAGCGGTGATTTTAGAGGCCAGCAGGGGGCAGGGGAACATTCACGGACAAGCCCCCCCCATGGCCTATAGGAAGCCCCCTGAAGGGGCAGAAGGTAATTAAATTTATTTTAATTTATTTTTTTTAAGCGAGCTAGCCGGGGGGGTGGGGTGGGCGTTCGGTACCGGTCTGGACAGAACTCTGTGTGTGTGTGTGGGTGGGTGGGTGTTGGTTTGACTCCGAACCCCCAAACCAAACTGCTGGACCCCCAGACCGGTTTGCACATCCCTACTGGCCTGCAGCCCCTAACATGCCCCTGCATCTGATATCAGACGTGCAGGGGGCTTGTCCACATTGCAAATGGGAGCATGTGCCCTATCTGTGAGTAAAATATGGCCAGTAGCATATCTGCAGTGCTGTGGGGAGCACCTTTCCCTGTTTGTAAGGGCAGGGAGATGTGTTCCTGACCAGACCGGGAACCCAGCGCTGGCTGAAGCTATGTGAAAATGCAGCAGTGGCGCATCTGAAGTCAGATGCAGGGGTGTGGCTGGGGCACCAGGTGTGGCCCCTAAAGCATGGTGGCCCAGGTTATTTGAACTCATTTGCACAATATATGTCACCTCTGGGCTGCTACCCAGATCTTTGGACACCACAATGCATGCAAAAAAAGCTGTTTGGTCCCCCCAAAAGTTGCATGTCCTCTACAAAGTCGCTTGTTAGCAACCCCACATTTTAGTAAACAGATACATAATTAATAGCTCGTTGGTAGTTTTACAGTTTCCTAATGTAATGGACAACATTATATAGCTTTCAAGAGATATTATACTAGAGTGTACCTTCTGGAAACTTCCATAATCTCTAAGCTCAAAAGATTTGGTGGCTTTGAAATTGCAGCAGAATATCCATTCAAATATTAAATTACCCAGAGCAAAATTACTCCACTTAGTCTTAGAGGGATTACTTTAAGGAAGAGATAAAATATGGTTTAGAATGTTATGATTGATTTAACAGTTTAAGACTAATCTTAAATATGTGCCTCATTTATTCCTTCACCAGTGTATGGATTTTAAAGGCCTTTAAAAAAAGGAAAACATCAATTAAAACAGAGTATGCTCGGAACATAGCATTTTAGCACAAGGCTAGGCTAATTCCACACCCCCACACCCCTGCTCCATATTAGCAGTATATTGCTTGCTTTTAAAGACAAAAAGCTCTTCAGCAAACTGGTTCATTTTGCACTGTATGCAATTCTAGAAAACAATCCTTTGCAATCCTACCCTTCTAGTAAACAAACCTGCAAAAGCCTTTCCTTTAGGTCTAAAAGAGAAAAAAACATTTCTTCTGAATAGGATTTTTTTAAAAAAATACATTAAAGTCTCTAATGCTGCCTTGCTCAGACTACTATCAAAAATTAATTTGACCCAAGGCAGTAATCAATAGAATGCTTACAGGTTTGAAAATGAACTTTTAAATTATTATTCTCTTTTTCATCTTAGGCAAAGAACAGAAAATATTTTAGTGTCACATATCCACAGGCTTTCCCCATCCCACTGCATGCAGGAGCAGGTAAATATGCATGCATGCTGGCATTTATATAGTGATGGAGGGCCAGCTCTAGGTCTGTGTGGGCCCTTCGTGTGTTATCACTAAAGGGGCCCCAGCCTCCATCAGAGGATAGTTTTTGCTGGGGTCACAAGCTGCAGCGGTTCATCCTCCCACTTCCCCTTTTGATGTGGCAGCAGCTCTTCCTCCTCTCGCCTGCAGAGAGTGGAAGAAGAAGAAGAAGCCAGGGCTGTCCAATCTTACAAAGGAGGCAATTCCTCCTCCCTCCTCTCTCCTCCCTTTCCCAACAGCAAGAGTTGTCTCTTCCTACAGACTCCTATGTCATTGCAGGCCTCTGGGAAGAAGGCCTGTTTGCAGATTGGGAGCAGCAGAAGTGCAAGTCTCTTGCACTACCACTGCTTTTCCCCATCCCAGCCCCATTCACAAATGGGAACATCTTCCTCTGGGAATTCCCATTTGTGAATGGGGTGCAGGGTGAAAGGCAGTGGCAGCACCGCCTCCTTCTTGCATCCCTTATATAGGCCCTTGGGGATCGGGGATTGGTCCTGCCATTAGTCCAGTGCCTGATTCAAAGGGCTTCACATACAAATTATCTCAGTTATCACAATGACTCTATAAAGAAGGTTAGTATTATCACCCCCAAATTGCCAATAGATGAGGGGCTGAGGCATAGAAAATAATGGCTTTCCTAATGCTGCCTCATGAGTTCATGGCTGAGTTGAGATTTGAACCAAAGACATCCTGGCTTCTGGCTCACCCTCTTAGAAAATACACTACACCAGCTCCTGAAAGCGACTCTATTCTAGCAAAAGAGCTCTTTGTTCCTGCTGCTTCTTCTAGCCGCATGCCCCTTTCTTCCATTTTTAGAAATAGTCATCAAGAAATGCTTATGTATAGAGGTTCTCAGAAATGAAGGGCACATGCTGGTCATATTATCTGTGCTGTACATCTAACCAAAAACTTAGCTGGAGTTATAGACACACACACAACACACCACTGGTATAAATGTCCTCATTTGACTCTAAAAATGTATGAAAATATTTTTTAAAGTGTTTTGTTTTGGCGGGGGGAGATGTATGGCCCAGAGTTGGCTCTACCACACAGCCAGGTGAAGCAAGTTGCTTTGAGTAGCAAATTTGGAAGAGCAGGAAGAACCCCCCCTGCTCGCTTATCTCTGCTACAGCTGGAAGCACCACAGAGCTGTTGCCATCACTCTAGCCAGCTGGGAGGAGAGCTGGTCTTGTGGTAAACAAGCATAAATTATCCCCTTTGCTAAGCAGGGTCTGCCCTGGTTTGCATTTGAGTGGGAGAACACATGTGAGAGCTGTAAAATATTCTGCTTAGGGGATGGGGATGCTTTTGGAAGAGCATGTGCATGCTTGCATTGTTTGTGTGAACCACCTGGAGCCTCTGGAGTCAGGCGGTATATTAAATAAATAAGCAGAAGGTTCCAGCCAAGTTCCCCCTCTGGTATCTCCAGACAGGGCTAAGAGAGATTCCTGCCTGCAACCTTGGAGAAACTTCTGCCAGTCTATGTAGACAATAATGAGCTAGATGGACCTGTGGTCTGACTCAGGATAAGGCCATTGTTCCTAAATATCCTTGGGCAGCAACACCACTAAATATCCTTGGGCAGCTCTAGCCCATCTCTGAAGGCAGAAATCCTTCTTCCTCTCCATCCGCCTCCTTCCACTTCAGTGGCTGCTGCTAAGCACAGCAGACTCACTTTATTGATTTACTGTTCAATTCTTATACCGCCTTTCATAAAGCATCCCAAGGTGGTTTACAAAAGTTAAAATACAGTACAATAAAATTCCATAAACATAATTTAAAACCTGTTAAACCGTAAAACCCATGAAAACTGTTAAAACAAAATAAAAGCAGAAAAACCTGTTCAACCGTAAAAACCATAAAACATTAAAAAAAAAACCACCCCAAAAAACCCACAACCACATAAAAGAGACTACAGAAACAGGAGAGGCCTGGAAACCCCTAAGGGGTAGGGGTGTGCACGGAACCAGCTGGTCCAGTTCAGTTTGCGTCAGAACTGGACCCGGACTGGGCCAGTTTGGTCCGGCACCCCCTCGCACACACACCCCACTGTTTGGTTCAGTCTGGGGGGTGGGTGGGTTGTGGACCTTTTACCAAAAAAAATATTAAAACTTATCCCCTCGGGGGGGCTTCTCCAACGTGGCAAGGGGTGGTCCCTTGGAGGTTCGTCCTCCCCCACTGGCCTTCCTTTCTTTAAAAATGGCCCCATTTAGCCGCTCTTCGGCCCATTCCAGCCTTCCTCCTGTCACAGTGGCAATTTTAGAGGCCCATTGTGCAGGTGCGGAGGCCTCCAAAATGGCCACCATGCTAAGGGTAAGGACCATGGCCAAACAGGGCCATTTTTGAAGGAAGGCCTTTGGAGACTTTGGAATGCTCTCCCAGTGGTCATTCGCTCCTCGGACTCCATCACAGTTTGTAGAAAGCTTTTTATCCAGGCCTTTGGCTTTTTATCCAGGCCTTTACATGATTGTTTTATTGCTGCTTCTGTGTGTGTTTATCTGTGTACAGTTTTTCTGTTTGTATTTTATATATTTTAAATCAGATTTGTTTTCATATTTTTAGCTTAATACTTTTAACTGTCATTTTTATTATATGTTTTTAAGCTTTTGTAAACCACCTTGGGTTTCTTTTTAATAAAAGGTGGTATATAAATTTAACAATAAATAAATAAAATAAATAAATAAAGGCCAGCGGTGGGGGAGGGGAACCTGCATGGACCCTCCCTGCCACCTTGGAGAAGTTTATTTTAAAAAAATGGTAAAAGGTCCACGAACCCCACGAACAGGCACGTGGGGGCAGGGGATAGTTGAGTCTTGGGTTGAGCTGAACTGGTGTTGGATTGGCTCAACTGTGAGCCTTCGAACCAGTTCGGTTCTGAACCTGCTCGCACATCCCTATGAAGGGGTGAAAGCCTGAACAAATAAAAAGGTCTTTAGCCAATCCAGCAGTAAACACCAGAAGTGGCATGGCAAGAACAGCCAGATAAGGCAGCATGGGATGAGTATACATGTGTGGGGAGGATGAGGGGAGTATTTGACAACCCACTCTAGGTGCCAACATTTCTTGACTGAGCCCTGGTCATGTCATGAATAGACTAAAGGGCAAAGTAAGTAAGGTCCAGTTTCCCTGTATATGCATATCATACCATTTAGTTTCCCATCACTTGATGATTCAGAACTGAAGCCCTATTCACATGCTATATATTCAACACTTGTACAAGTGTATCATGTACACAGATACAGATCTGTACACAGGTTTCCATTATTTGTATGTTATGCTGAACGCAGGTACAGCAGTGCACTTCCTATCTGTACAATGCATTTGAGGGGCCTGTACTCGGGTTCAGTTTAAGTGAATCAACCACACAAAAATATGTATGAGTATACTGATATCTGTACCCTTTGTTACAGCCCCATACACTTGGAGTGGGTTAGATGCTCCAAATGTATCTTTGGCTTAGAGTGGGGGAATTAGCTTGGCTTGGAGAACAGTTTGGGTTCAGAATCAATTTGAGCAAGTTTTGGTGTTTTGGAAAAGATGAGGAGACAGAAATACAGTTCAACCAGTTTTATTAAGGGTATATGGGGGTAGAGAATGCAACTGTTTAGTTAGGCAAGGCAATAAATCTTAGTGGATATTCTAAGCAAGAATGTGGCTACCAATAATTTAGCTTTAACGGTCTAATTAGAGATGGATCGGCATGGCTCCGGCACTTGACTGGAGCCAGGCTTAAGGCTTGCTGTAGAAAGTGCTTGAAGGTGGGGAGGAAGGAAAAAGAAGGGGGGCAAAGAGACTCAGAGAGGCGAGGGGTTAGTTTACCTATCCTTGATCCAGTGGTGCATTCGTTGCACTTGCAAGTCTCCTCATAGGAAATGGGCAGAGACTCAGGAAGGAAAGGGTGAAGAGCAAAAACTCCCACTCACTTTGAGAGTCTGTGGATAGTAAATCCAAGCAGATTCTGAGGCTATGTGCTTTGGCTAGAGGTATATATACCTTAAAATGTGCCCAGAGGCAGTTCCCAAGCCATTCTGCTTATCCCGAGTGTGGCAGAGTCTATGCAAGACAAAGAAGTCTATTACTTCTTGAACTTAATCACTCTGAGGGTAGCTTGCCCAACAGAAGCACAGGTAGTTATGTAAATGTGTTGGTTGTGCTGAATAGAACTGCTGAGCTGATTACCTCAAAGACAGGATGCTTCCCTTCAAGTCTCATGGCTAACCAGTGATAGCACTGAATAGCAGTTAGAGTGAGGAAGTGGTGTGGGGGCTAATTTTAGTTCCTTTTACACAACCTCACCCCTGATTAGTACTATTTACATATACAGAAGACCCTAGTTATTTGCGGGTTCTCAATTTTTGGATTCATGTACCTGTGGTCAGGTCATAGGAAAAGAGTGAGGCTATGCACACAAGCAGTCCACCCCAGGTTAGGGCAGCCCAGGCTGCTCATGTGGAGCACCAGGATTGCTCCTGATCTTGGCACTTCCATCCCCACTAGCCTGAGACCTTACCATAGCCCTTAACTGGGGTTAAAGAGCGCAAGCACACCCTTTACCCCAGGTCCAGGATTGTGTATATGCTCGGGCTGCCTGAAGCCTGAGCACATGACCAGACCATAGATGAGCATTATGACCTGACCACAGACACAGTGCCAGGCACCTAGAGTGCCTGGATAGAGGGAGAATCCCTCCATGCATCGTGCTGCTCAGGTGGTGCATCTTGGGATTCCTGGAGGCCAGGCCTTATTTCCTCAGCCTCCAGAGATCTGCGCTGCTCAAAGCAGTGTGGACTGTTTGGATGCACGAGCCATGCTCCAAATGGAAGCCAACGGTTCTTCTGTGGGGGAAGGTAGATTTCAGTGCAACCTTCGCCCCCACCCAGAGGCATATCTAGGGAAAATAGCACCTAGGGCAAGCACTGAAATTGCGCCCACATCCAAATATCTGACAACCATCTTTCAGATAACTTCACCATAATATCAGCTGAAAAATACAAGTCAAGCTCATTTATCTTTTAATATTTCAAAAACTATTTAGCATTGGACGTAGCCAGACCAAAAAATGCTGGAAAACTACAAATTTCAGTATTCTGGAGCTCATGAAATACCCAAATACTATGTGGAGATGTACTTGGAAAACTAAACAGAAGTGCCTGTCTAATTCTCTACTATGCATCACTATTACATAAGTTTTAAAATTGACTTTTCCCAGATACTCTGAAAATAATTAAAGGATATGCAGAGTAAACTGTGTCACTGCTTGGAATATATTCTAGTCTTTCAGAAAGACAGTTAAAATGAGAAAAAGAGAGCAAGAAACTCCCACTGGGCCTTAATATTAAGGATTTCACACTGATTCAAAGACAAACTCACCATTAATAGCCATATTATTAAGACATCATATTTAACTCACATCACAAGAAGGAAAATAAGAGCAAACGAATACAATCCTAGCTCATAAGCTTCCGCTCAGTATTCACAAGCCCTGATTCTCTGTACATAGTGCCAAACTACATATGTGTACAGTGACTTATATTATATTAAATTTATCTGTAGCCCCTTTGGGGGGCTTCCTAAAGGCTGTGGGGTTGACTGCAAAGGTTCCCCCTCCCCCCTGGCCTCTAGGGCAGGGGTGGGGAACCTTGGCCCTCCAGCTGTTTTTGAACTACAACCCCCACCAGCCCCAGCCAATGGCTGGGGATGATACGAACTGTAGTTCAAAAGCAGCTGGAGGGCCAAGGTTCCCCATCCCTGCTGTAGGGCCTTGCAGGGACCATTTGAGCATGTCTGGTGGCCATTTCTTAAATAGTTTTTTTTAAAATGGCTGCTGAAAACAAAATGGCCACCACGCATGCTCAAATGGCCTCTGAGAGGCCTGGCATGGCCTAGGGCCTCACAGAGGCCATTTGAGCATGTGCGGTGGCCATTTTGTTTTTAGTGGCCATTTTTATAATTTTAAAAATGGCGCCCCCTTCAAGTGGCGCCCGGGGCATGTGCCCTGCCTGCCCCACCCTAGATACGCCACTGCCCCTGTAGTGGTTGTGTCTATGACCTTAGAAACTTTATTTGTGGGGTGAATATAGGTCTATTTTTAACTATCTGCAGTTCCTGAGTGGCTGGATATGACTTCCGACATCATTTCCTAATTGCATTTTGTAGTTCTGAGCCATTTTGTGGCTCTTTTCTATGGGGTTGAGACTGCCTTGGTCTGCATGATGGATGATCTCCAATTGGCTATCAACAGAAGGAATGTGACTCTGCTGATCCTTTTGGATCTCTCAGAGGCTTTCAATACCATTGACCATGGCATCCCACTGGATCGCTTGAAGGAGGTGAGGTTGGGTGGCACTGATTGGGTAGCACAGTGGTTCTGTTCCTACCTCTCTGGCAGATTCCAGATGGTGTTGCTTGGAGACTGTTATTCTGCAAAGTGAGAGCTAACTTGTAGAGTTCCACAAGGCTCCATACTGTTTCCAGTGCTCTTTAACATCTAAATGAAACCGCTGGGAGAGATCATCAAAAGGTTTGGTATGAGATGTTATCAATACTCCAATGACACCCAGATCTACTTCTCCATACCAACTTTATAAGGAAATGGCATGACCTCCCTAAATGCCTGCCTGGAGGCAATAATGGGCTGGATGAGGGATAACAAGCTGACATTGGATCCAAATAAGATGGATGTACTGTCTGTAATTGGTTGGGACCTGAGAGATGGTTTAGCTCTGCCTTTTCTGGATGGGGTTACACTCCCCCTAAAAGATCAGGTTCGTAGTCTGGGAGTGATCCTGGATCCTAAACTCTCCCTAGTTTCTCAGATTGAGGCAGTGGGCAGGAGTGCTTTTTATCAGCTTTGGCTGATACACCAGATATGTCCATTTCTGGAGACAAATGACCTTAAAACAGTAGTAAATGTGCTGGTAGCCACTAGTCTTGACTACTGAAATGCACTCTACATAGGGCTGCCTTTGTATGTAATTCAGAAACTACAGTTGGTATAGAATGCAGAGGGGTTTGGATAACTTCATGGAGGAGAGGTCTACCAATGGCTACTAGTTGGAGGGCTATAGGCCACCCCCAGGTTCAGAGGCAGGATGCTTCTGAGTACCAGTTGCAGGGGAGTAACAACAGGAGAGAGGGCATGCCCTCAACTCCTGCCTATAGGCTTCCAGTGGAATCTGGTGGGCCACTGTGTGAAACAGGATGCTGGACTAGATGGGCCTTGGGCCTGATCCAGCAGGGCTGTTCTTACGTTATTATGTCTGGTGGTGACTCGGGACTCAGCCTTCTCTGTGGCTGCCCTGGGACTTTGGAATGCACACTCTGCTGAAATAAAAGCATCTCCTTCTCTGTTTGCTTTTAGGAGGACCCTGAAGACGTACCTGTTTTCCCATGGTTTTAATTGAAATCTAAATTTTAATGTGTTTTTATTTGAGATTTTATCTGTTATATGAACTGTTACATTACAGGCCAGTCAGCTTATCTTTTATATTACAGGCCAGTCAGCTTAACTTCGGTGCCGGGTAAATTAATGGAAAGCATACATAAGGACAAAAAGGTTAAACATACAGAAGAATAGGCCTTGCTGAAGGAGAACCAGCATGGGTTCTGCAAGGGCAAGTCTTGCCTCACTAACCTTTTGGAGTTCTTTGAGAGTGTCAACAGGTAGATGGATAAAAGTGATCCGGTTGACATAGTATATTTGGACTTCCAAAAAGCTTTTGACAAAGTTCCCCATCAAAGTCTCTTGATTAAACTTAGCAATCATGGAATAAGGGGACAGGTTTATGTGTGGATCAGTAACTGGTTAAGGACAGGAAACAAAGGGTTTGAATAAATGGACAGTTTTCACAATGGAGGTAGGTAGGAAGTGGGGTCCCCCAAGGATTGGTACTGGGACAAGTGCTCCTTAACTTGTTCATAAATGATCTAGAAGTTGGGGTAAGCGGCCAAGTGGCCAGATTTGCAGATGACACTGCAAATCATCCAAACCATCAGTGAAATCCAAAACAGATCGTTAGGAGCTCCAAAAAGATCTCTCCAAACTGGGGGAGTGGGTGACAAAATGGCAAATG
This sequence comes from Hemicordylus capensis, assembly GCF_027244095.1. Taxonomy (NCBI): domain Eukaryota; kingdom Metazoa; phylum Chordata; class Lepidosauria; order Squamata; family Cordylidae; genus Hemicordylus; species Hemicordylus capensis. Next base: position 412,304,536 of record NC_069658.1, read on the forward strand.
TGGTTCAATGTAAGCAAGTGTAAAGTGATGCACATTGGGGCAAAAACCCCAACTTCACATATGTGCTAATGGGATCTGAGCTGTCGGTGACTGATCAGGAGAGAGATCCTGGGGTCATGGTGGACAGCCTACAGCCCGAGCAGCAATAGAGATGTGCTCCTTGAGTGCCTGGCTGCAGGGAAATCTCCCATTGCACCACACTCCTCACATAGTGCATTTTGTAATTTCTGGAGACAGGGATGCATTTCCCCGGCCTCCAGGTCACAGCACTTCTCCCGGCAGTGACGCTCATGTGGGCGCGCAAGCAGCACTACCAGGAAGATAATGAGGATCATCTGAGGGGAAGGTAGGTGTGATATTGCCTTCCCCCCACCCTCCCCACCCCCACACCATTAGATTTGTGTGAACAACCTTAGTATCTTGCCAAGGTATTGGGTAGATAAAAGGGACTCTTTGAGACCTTTTTAACTGGAGATGCTGAGGACTGAACCTAGAACTTGCTTCATGCAAAGCGTGTGTACTGAGCAATCCCACCCCACACTTTAATGTTGCTAAACTGCTTGGGAACAGAGATTACAATTCTGTCTAATTTAACATATGCAAATTGCCCAGAGGGTCTAACATGGTTCATGTTTAACTTCAAAAGACAAAGCTTTTCAAAAAGAAAAAGAGAGAAGTATTTAAAAATAAGTTGAAAGGAAGAGACAAGAGGGTCAGATCTCTACAAGATGCTTGGAGGTTATTTGAAACCATGATAACAGAAGCTCAAATAAAATCTATATCTTGTCAAAGTAGGAAAGGGACAAAGAAGTCCAACAGGACTTTCATGGTTAACAAGCAGGTCCAGTAAGTTATGAACTTCTCAACCTTTTTGCTATATAAGCCACTTTGAGAACTTTTTTGTAGAAAAGCTGTATATAGATTATTATGATTTTAAAAAGCAAGCAGGTGTCTTTTTAAAAAGTGAATGTTCTGCCCAAATGAGGAAAACAGGTAAAAGAACAAATTCTGACAAAGTAAAAGTGAATTGATAATAAGGCAAGCAAAAAAAAAAAGATATTGCTAGAAACACTGGGCTAATTTAGACATCAAGTGGTCCCAGGATTAAATCCTAGTTTCTTGTGATGCTCCCAAACCTCAATAATTCATGCTTCCCTTTCCCACATGAGAGTCAATAGAATCCTGCTTTCACTTCTGGTTAGGAACAAGCCAGGATCACTTATGTCTGAACCAAATGTTCCTGGCTTATTCTGACCAAATAACTGAAATAAACAAGAATCCAGGCCCAAGACTAAATCTAAGGGTGGCTTCAGATGGCACACAAAAAGCCGAACAGCATGTTCCTGGCTCTTGGCACAAGCTCCACTTCTCATGGTGGAGATATGATATGCCAATGTTGATCATGTGGTCAGAACCTGCCAATGTTGGCATTGACTTGTGGTTCCAACCCGACATCTATACCCAAATTAAAATCTTGTTTACAGATGTCAGGTTAGAAAAAGGGCACAATATGGAGGAGACATTGGCAGGTTCAGACCACATAAACAAAGAAGCCAATTGTTTACTGTAGGCAGATATCTGGAGTAATAAATGCTTGTCAGAATACAAAGATGTTTGACCACAGAAACTCATAATCATGATGTCCAAACAAACGCCTTGTCAAATAATTACTTAATTTCAATTTGAAATTCAGGAAGACTAATTTGAACTGTTTGTAGACCACAACCAAACCGTAGTGCATGTCCATCCAAAAGGGCACTATGTGCAAAGTATAAACTTATCTGGGCTCCTGTTACATCCCATTACAGCCTTCAGTTCCAAGCACTCATAAAATATATTGTGTCCGGATCATGGAAATTTTGGTTAATTTGGCTTCTGAGTTGCTTCATCCTTATAAAAAAAAATTTTCACCTGAAGGTTTGAGGGTTTCTTTTGGTAATAAGATGGCACTGCTGTCAAAAGGAGAGCAGCCATACTTTTACTGTGGGGAATGGTTTCCTCTCAAGCTTTTGTCAAACATCTACAGACAGAATTTTCTTCCGACAGGATATTTGATGCAGCTTTTCTTCTTGCTTAAAAGTGATATTTCCAGAAAATGTTCTTAATGATACTTTTTGTGCATGGCTTTTTTTAAAAAAAGAATTGCTTGAATCCCACCCACCCCACCAATTGAATCTCTGCTTCCTCAAGTAAAATGTTTGATGTAGATACAGTCGGGCCATCATCAAAAGCTAAGATTTTTTCCCCTTCCTCCCTTGACCTTTACAAGCATTTAGCTGCATGTGCCTGCTATATGCATGTGTGAATTAAACATCTAAGAATCTGTAAGCATATCAGTGTAACTGATTATCATCTCCTGTGTGCTCTGATATCTTTCCTATCTAATTTTATTAGGAAATAAATCATCCTTAAACACTTCATTCTGATTACACCATGTGTAAAGAGATGAAAAATGTGTTTTATGTCAAACATACTGCATATTCTAGTTCTAGGCTTGACTCCTTTTATTCCTGCAATGATAGAAGGACTTCCAGTACAAAGGAATTTTTCTGCGAGCACATTAAGAAATTGAAGCATGTTTCCAGGAAGGATGTTCATAAGGTGGGTTCAGCAACCAGGGTAGAGCCACCATTGTGTGAACGGGTTCAAAGAACTTGGGCCACCAATGAAAAAGGCTGCCAAAGCCCGCAGGGGTGTGTGGCTTGGGTTCCGGAAGAGCCTCAAGCAAACTCTCCTCTGCCAATGCCCGGGCTCCAGAGAACCCAAAGTGAGCTCTCCCCATGTCCATTTCAGGCAGCATTTGCTGCCTGACAGCATTTATTTCTTTTTCACTGCCTCTCAGTAAGTGCTGCCTGAAATGGACAGGGGGAGAGCTCGCTCAGGCTCTCCAGAGCTCAAACCATGCCCCCATGCGCATGACATCACATGCATGGGACATCACTAGAGGGGCTGCCAGGCAGGGCTGGCTCTGTGCCTGGTCAACAGGAAAAAGGTGAAAGAAATGTCCAGGTATAAAATGCATTGCCCAAAAGGAGTGACAGCCAATCCCTGTTTCTTCTTGCATAGTCTGCAGCTACATCTACAGAGAGTAGCCTATCTAGTCCAGCATCCTGTCTCCCACAATGGCCCACAAATGCCTGGGAAATCCACAAGTAGGAGCTGAAGGCGTGCCCTCCTCTCTTGTCACTGCTCTCCTACAACTGGACCTGGAAGCCACATATAGCCATCAAGATTAGAAACCATGTATAGACTTGGTATAGTCTATACCAAGATAATAAACTATGTATAGACCTTGTATAGAAATCAGCTTGACTGGATTGAAGTTATATGGGTAAAGAGGAATCTGAGGAAAATTACATCATAAGGAGTGTTTAGTCTGCTTATATGTAAGCATTCCTGCATGCTGCATTTAGGGATGCCTGGAGTCCAGAACAACAAATTCTGGCCCTGGATCCCTCTGCCCTGCTCTGTGCTTCACAGAGCAGGGCTGCCCATTTGGGCGCGCAGGAGGCGCACGGAAGATGATCTGCTTGGTTGTCTGGGGGGCAAGGTAAGGTGAAATCAGTCTTCCCCCCACACCCTTCCATGCGTGCCCAGGGCAATTGTGTGGATTACCTCATTAAAAGCTAGCAAAAGAAGTTACAATTGATTGATTGATTGATTGATTAAGTGCCATCAAGTCGGTGTCAACTCTTAGTGACCACATAGATAGATTCTCTCCAGGATGATCTGTCTTCAACTTGGCCTTTAAGGTCTCTCAATGGTGCATTCATTGTTGTCGTAATTGAGTCAATCCATCTTGCTGCTGGTCGTCCTCTTCTTCTCTTTCCTTCAACTTTTCCCAGCATTATGGACTTCTCAAGGGAGCTGGGTTTTCGCATAATGTGTCCAAAGTATGATAGTTTGAACCTGGTCAGTTGTGCCTCGAGTGAAAATTCTGGATTGATTTGTTCATTTGTTTTCCTGGTTGTCCATGGTATCCTCAAAAGTCTTCTCCAGCACCAAAGTTCAAAAGCATCAATACTTTTTCTATTTTACTTCTTCAAAGTCCAGCTTTCGCATCCATAGAGTGTTTGCATCCAACAACCATTGTCTGAACCATTATCTTTGTAGGTATATATGCATCATGGCATGTAAATATCCTTTCCAAGGCCTTCACTGAAACCCAGCCAAGTGCTAGTCTGCAGCGTATTTCTTGACTGCTGGATCCTTTACTGTTGATGCTTGATCCTAAAAGGCAGACTATCCACCACTTCAATGTCTCCATTACTGTATCAATTCTGAGGCTGGTTGCTGTACCCGTTGTCATTAGTTTAGTCTTCTTTATATTTAGTCGTAGTCCCGTTTTTTCACTGTGCTCCTTGACTTTCACTACTAGAGTTTGCAGATTATCTGCACTCTCAGTTATCAGAGTGGTGTCATCAGCGTAGTGCAGGTTATTGATGTTTCTTCCTCCAACTTTAAAACCATGCTCATCTTCCAATCCACCTTCTCTCAGTGTATGTTCAGCATATAAATTGAATAAATAAGGAGAAAGTATACAGCCTTGTCTTATTCCTTTGCCGATCTGGAACCAGTCTGTTTCACCATGTTCCGTCTCGACTGTGGCTTCTTCTTATAGGTTTCTCATGAGAACAATGAGATGTTCTGGGATGCCCATTTTCCTAAGGATATTCCACAACTTAACATAGTTGACACAACCAAAGGCTTTTCTGTAGTCCATAAAGCACATATTTAAAGTACGTATAGGCACCTTTTAACATGTTGATTCTCTTGATTTAGCAGGGGGAGAGTAACTGGCCCTGTCCACCCCCAGCACAGTACTTCCAGTGACTGTTGCTGATGTCTGTCTTATTTTCTTTTTAGATTGTGAGCCCATTGAGGACAGGGATCCATCATACTTATTTATTATTTCTCCGTGTAAACTGCCTTGAGACATTTTTGGAAGGGCGGTATAGAAAATAAATAAATAAATAAATAAATAAATAAATAAATAAATAAATAAATATCAACTTTTTGGTATTCTTTGGCTTTCTCAATGATCCAGCGTGCATTGGCAGTGATGTCTCTTGTTTCTCGGCTGTTTCTGAAACCAGCTTGAACATCCAGCATTTCCCTTTCCACGTAGGGCTCTAATCTGTGTTGGATGATCCTGAGCATTCCATTAAAATGGAAGCCAGTCAGGGGCGTAACTATAATAGGGCAAGGGGAGACAGTTGTCTGGGGGCCCACTGCCTTGGGGGCCCCCCAGAAGCAAGTCACATGACTGACCCCAGCCGCACACCTGCCCGGGCTTCCTTCAGTTGTATTCATCCTCTAAAACCGATGTGAGTATTAAGACCTGGAGCTACCAGAACAGCATGTCTTTCTCTAGTACCATTAAATGACTTGCATCATCCACATTTTTAAAAATAATTTAGAATGATGTTCTATTGTGGCACATAGGTTATATATACATTTAACTATGCTTTTTGTTACCACTATTCAGCCTCATTTAAGATTTCTTTACTTCATGAGTTGAGCTTCAGTGGGGAGGGCATTTTAAAATATTGTCTCTGGGCCCACTCCAACCTTCCTACGCCCCTGAAGCCAGTGTAAAGCAAAAAGAACAGGAGAAACACAGATAAAACAAGAAGTGGAAAAAACCAGATGAGCTGAAGAAATTAGCTGTAGCAGAACTCAAAGTACAAAACTAGGGATGAACAGTAGGGATGAACAGGTTTACCTTTTGTTGTCCGATGGAATCACTATCTCTGTGTTCTATTCCTCCTCCAGTATAGGGCTTTCCTGTGTATAGAGGGTGCTGGTGGGGAGTAAAAATATACTTACAAGTGTGATGGGGCCTGGGGGTTGGCAGATCCCCCCTTCCATGGCTCATACTTGTTAAGTACACTTTTACTCCACTCCCATCCCCTATATATGTAGGAAAGTCCCCCCTACCCTTGCCTACTGGTAAAGGGGAATCCTCACCGAGCTCCAAACCAGCTCATTTTGAACCTTTCACACAGTGGTGGGCCACTGTGTGAAACAGGATGCTGGACTAGATGGGCCTTGGGCCTGATCCAGCAGGGCTGTTCTTAGGTTCTTATGTTTAACCTTATTTCCTTAGGACAGGAATTGTCCACGGGGGGGAGGGGGGTACTTCAAAGGCATTGGGAGCATGCAGAGCCCTCCTGCTTGCCAAACTGACTGAGATGTCGTACAGTTGCCTGCCTTTTGGTTGGAGGATTTGTTTTGGCTTCAAGCTGATGAATCCTCTCCAGGAGGAAAGGGGAAGGAGAGGAATGTTAGGCAGCATTCCTCCCTCTTCCTCTCCTTGTGATCGATTGGCTACATGTGCAGCAGTGAAGGAATGCTGTTGCTGAGCATCAACCAGCATTTCCCTTGCTTGTGAGTCTGTCAGGCAGGCAGAGAGAGAGATGGGCTAAGTCTGAGCACTTAGCTGGTCAATCACAAGGAGGGAGAGGCAGTACCAGGCCACAGGTATGCTGTGAAGCCCTGGCTATGAGGCTTCAGAACATGGGAGAAGGAAGGAAGCCATAAGTTTTGTTTGCTCACAAGATTTACCCATGTCACAGTGAGCCAATGACTGTTGTAGACCATCCCATAGCTGTAACACGTGTGTGTGTGTGTGTGTGTGTGTGTGTGTGTGTGTGTGTGTGACTACACATACTCACACAGCACCTGAGCTGAAGCTTTGAGGTAAGAAAGGTTGAAAACCCCTGCCTTAGGTGTCCAAAGCAGAACTGAGCAAGATTCCAGGAGAAAATATCAGGAGGGGGCTTTCATCATCTGCAAAGTTCTTTGCCCATCTCCATGACCAGTAGAAATATGTAAAATGAGTGAATAAATGCACTTTTGTTTAATGTGCATCATTTACATACAAGTCACAAAATTTTAGCTTTATTGGCTCAAAGTTTGAATTGCTCTGGTACAGAATTTTGAACACAGGGCACACAAAGCCCTGGAGTATGTGCCAAAACAATACATCCAATTCTCTAAATTAGAGCCATGTGGGTGTACCAATGACAGTAGTTAATGAATCATCCAAAAACAATCTAGAAAAAACACTGACAACAGCAAAAGACATTTTACTTGGTGGTCTTTAGAAACTTGTGATATGAATGACAAGACTAATAAGAAAATCTGCCAATCAATAGAGTAGTTGTGTTGAAATAATAAGAATTTCTACATTCTATGTTGGTTTTCATGGTCTGGATTTGGAATGAAGTAATATTTTAAAAATAGCCTATTCTTTCATATATAAATGTTCGTGAAGTGAGCCCCATTGAGCTCAGTGGAGCTTAGTTCTGAATAAGCATGCACAGGACTGGGCTGTCAGAGAAATAAGGTTGAAGTCTCTTAAGAGGGAAGTTTTTAACTAAAAGTGCCCCCCCCCCATTTAATTGGATAAATGTTAATCAAAGGTCAGCCATTTCAACCTTTGTCTTTTTTAACAAGAGAGAAGACATCATCAAGCTGAAACCTAGAATTCAGTGAGTTTAAAAAAAATTATCACTACCTTCTACACCAACAGCAGAGTTATAAAGAGCTATGGCTCTAACCAGCTTACTCACTAATGCAGACTCAGAATTGGCAAGTTGCCATAGTCACTCAATCCAAATAGGTTTGCCAATCTGCAATACCTTCCATTCATATTATTTGTAACTCAGAGGAAAGCCCTGATTGACTTGTTAATCCACTATGTTCCAACCCCCCCAAAAGGAAACAAAAGCAATGCCTGGCAATTTCCTCACGCAGGCCTTTCTCTCAACACAGACATGTTATCCCTGCATCCTTTATCCTAAAGATACTGAATATTTGAATGCTTGTGTGCAATGTTCTTTATTGATTGGTCTTTTAGTAGGAACAATTCTCCTGGATGGCACTAGATTAAGAACCTTTTAAAAAATGTCTTGTTGCTCCTTCTACACATTTTTGCAATTCAAGGTAGCTAGGAGGCAGCAATGCTAAACCCCTCCTGTAGTCTAACAAAAGAAAACCAGGAGCTCTGTGGGGTGCCAGGAGTCAAAACCGACTTGACGGCACACTTTACCTTTCTAGGTAAAGAAAAACCTCTCTTTTCCTGAATCAACCCCTCCTTTTCCTCATCAGTGATCATACTAATGTGCCTTCTGAATAATATGACCTTCCAGCTTCCTCTTGTTTCGAGCAGAGCCCTCAATGTTCACTTATAGCTGGCGTAGGAGTGCTCTCCAGTTGAACAACCACACAAACACAAACCGATAAACAAACCATGACTGACAAGTGAGCATTAGCTCACCTGACAAGTCTACAGAAACACAGAGGAAGTCTAGGAAGGTTCCCCCCGCCCCAAGCTGCTATTTCTAATGACTAGGGCAGTGGTTCCCAACCTGGGGTCCTCCAGATGTTGCTGAACTACCAGCATCCCCAGCTATAATTTATTGTGGCTAGAGGTGCTGGGAGTTGTAGTTCGGCAACATCTGGAGCACCCCAGGTTGGGAACCACTGGAATAGGGAATTACTTACTCATTTCTTTGACTAGCAATATGAACAATGAAGGTCCTTTAACCAGTGGACGTCACTATCTTCTTGCCCTGCAAATTGTTACTCCACCACTAAAACCCCCAAGTTTTTCATCTCACTGGAAAAACAGAATCAGCAAGAATTTCTTACTTCTCCTGGTCTCCATTTGTCCTTTCTTCCTATCCTATCTCCTCTCTCCCTAAGCCACATTTTCCCTGAAGGTGAAAACTCACTGGAACTCTCCATTAAATATATACATTTTAAAATATGCAATGCATGTTTAAACACCCTTTTAATCTTCCCTCATCACAGCTTGTCTCTTCCATTCACACACCAAACATCTCACATACATCACCGTAGTATGTAGTTTAAAACTAGTAATATATAACTCCATTTATGCTTTTTAAAAATTGTGTCTTTTTATTGACAAACCTAGGAAGTTGGAAGAAGGAAGAGGAGGAAGAAGAGGAGGAGGAAGAAGAAATAATACCTTTACATGTTTCAAAAAATACTCCTCAAGTTGTCAGTTTTAAAGTTTTGCATTAGTGTAGTCATGGAGAACATCGTGAGTATGTATTTAGAGATTCTCACATTATACAGAGAAAGTAGGGTGGGTGGATAGATGGGCCTGGAAACAGAAAAGCAAGAAAAGGGAAAGAAAATGTGACCAGGGCATTGAGACAGAAGGGAAAGAGGCTGAAATAGAACTGGCAAAGATTAAATCAACTGGGAGGTCTTGCAGAAACTCAGCAAGAGAAAGCATAAAATTATATCTATGATGTACTTGATGGTTGTGCTAAAGAAACACAAGTGTGACATCACTCGTTTCATTCAACTTTCCTTATCACAATTTTTCACAACTTTATTAACCCTCACCTCTTGATTTATGACATAGATTATTAATTACTCAATTGGACTAAAAGCCTTTCTCCCTTTCTTTCTGCTCTTTCTCACTTCTCTAGCAAAGGAATTTTCTTTGGTTACACTTTCTCTCCCTTGCAAGTAATTGCTGTCTGTTATAACTAGGCAACAGGTTCAGCCTTTCACTCCTCATATGGTTACCCATAATGATTCTGTGGAGGACTCTGGTCCACCTAGGTTTTCTAGCTTGTGGAATCTATCCCTTCTTTAATATACAGTGATACTCCTCCCCCAATCCTCCCCTCCCTGTCCCTTCTGTAGAGTTTCTTTCCAGGAATAACACGGTTCCACCAGGTTTCTGTTATACCCACTATATCTATGTTTTCTTTAGTAATCAAGCACTCCAGCTCTTTGCTAGGAGGCTTCTGGCATTGGTATATAGACACCTATATGCTGAGCCATGGAACACAGCAGCTATTACCCATGGTGCAGCCTAGTTTCCTTCTGAAGAGAGCCTCCCTGCAAGTCCTAGCCCTAGAGAGGGAAGGACAACGTGAGTCACAGTCCACTATGAAATGACAGCTTTTCAGAAAACACACCCTAATATAATCTGGTTTCAAACTAAGTGTTTCTAAATTTCCGCCACCACTCCCAAGTTTTCCCACACATATAAGAACATCCCCTTCTGGAACAAAATATCCCTCTAGATTTATATAAAATTGTTGAAACAGGCTTTATGTACTAAAAATGCAACACAGACACAACAACTAGTGCACTCCTCACGGAAGCGGGCAGAGGTGCTCTTACCCCTGGACTTTGGGGCTGAAGTTTAGGGCCTCCACACCCCCTGGGCCCCCCAAATCCTCTTTAGTCTGTCCTGGGTGGTGTGGTTTGTGCCCTCAAGAATCTACATGATAAAAAATGATGCTTAACTTGCAGGCGGGGTGGGCAGGGCTCCAAAGGCCTTTAGGTCCAGGCTCCAAAATTACCTAGATGCATCTCTGGCAGAGGATCAACAACTAAGCACACCTTCCCACTCTTTTAGAATATGTGCCTTCCAATCTGAAAGAGCAGTGCTCCCATGCATGGCACCTGGGTGCACATATGCATGGCAGAGAAGGGCAGCATAATGTGCTGTGCCTGGAGAGAACCTTTCACTTTTGGAGTCACAGCTTCCAGAGAGGTAGGCGTGTTAATCTGTTGCAACAAAACCAAGGAGTCCTGGGGCACCTTAAAGATGGACACTTATTTTAGAATAAGTATCCGTGCACTGGAACCCACTTCATCAGCTGTAAATGTAAGTTGTAAGCAGTAAGAGCTGTCTAGACACTGGCAAAAGAGGATGCCACCTGTTTCTTGGTTCCTGAGAAACGCCCCCTTTTTTCAAAGAAAATGCTCTCTCACACGCACCCATCGCTCACTCTCATTCTCTCTCTCTCCGCCAGCACGCGCACACACACACACACACACGCACGTCGAGAGAGATTTCCCTCTTCACACTGTAAGCCTGGAGGGCTGCTGTTTGGAGAGGTGCCCGCGTGGCCAGACACACTCACCCTCTCTCGCTGTCTCCCCCGGCTCGCATGTGGGGCATTTTGCCCAGTGGCTTGGTGGGAGGGGCGGAGCGTCAGCCGAGGGCTGCTGCTCCCGAGAGCCCTCCCAGACACCCCACCTCCTCTCCCTCAGAGTTCAGGCGGCGGGAAGAGGCAATTTGTGGCGTGTGCTGCCGTGCGCGTAGCATGCTGGAGAGAGCGCCCGCGGCCAGGCGAGGAGCGCCCCTTCCCAAGGCAAACTAAGTGGCAAGGTGGACTGGCTGGAGGAGTCGCTGCTCCCCCGAAGCGGAGACCTTCCCGAAGAGCACTTTTTCTTTGCCCCCCACCCCACCCTCTTTTTGCCCTAGGTGTGCTTTTCTCTCTGTCTTTTCGCCCCCTACCCTCCGCCCATGTCTTGGCTTCCTCGCTGTGATCTGCGTGGATGGAAGGAGGGAGGAGAGGGGGAGAAAGAGGAGGGGGAAGGAGGGGAAGCCGGCGCTCGGGCGCGGTGGGGGGAAGGCAGTTCTCGGCTGCGGCTGTCTCTTGCTGCCCCCTGAGCCCGTCGGGTGGAGTATGAAGCACCATGGTGTGGTGCGACCGTGGGGTCCAGATGCTGCTGACCACGGTGGGCGCCTTCGCTGCGTTCAGCCTCATGACCATCGCCATCGGGACCGACTACTGGCTCTACTCGAGCGCCAACATCTGCAACGGGACCAACGTTACCACCACGGACGACACCGCGCAGAGCCAGCCCAAGAAGGTGAAAGGGGGCCTCACCCACTCCGGGCTCTGGAGGATCTGCTGTCTCGAAGGTAGCCAGGAGGGAAGGGCGAGAGTTGTGGGGCGGGGAAGGAGGCGAAGGGCTTTCGCTGTCTCTCGGTCTCTGTGAGTGAAAGAACTGGCGGAGGGGAACAAAGAAAGACAGAAAGATTCAGAGAAAGTGGCCAACTTCCTCGGCTCCAGCGCTCGCTGAGGAACAATGAAAAGCTTCTACTGGAAACGGGAGCCGGAGGACCGTGGCTGGGCGCGCGCTTTTTTCCTGGCAAGGGTTTGTGTCGGTGGCTACATCCCCTCGCCCGCCCCGCCCAGCCACACACGCACACCCTCCCCTCCAGACGCAGCCGGCCGCAGCCGAGTTGGTACCTCTGATCTGATACTGTCTAGGAGGGAGGATGTTGTTGCCTTGGCAACCGGTGTCTCTCTGATTGCTATGGGAACCGGACATAGGGAGGTGATGCTTAGCCCAGGGTGTCTGCTTCTGTCCATCCCAGTTCTGCAGAGTCCTTACCCTTTTCCTTGGGCGCCTTGGCTCACTCACTGACTGGAAGAAAGGCAGCAGGAAGATTGGTTTTTGCGCGGGGGGGGGGCGCTGGGGGAACGGGGGCGGAGAGAGAGAGAGAAAGAGAGAGACTCGCGTTGCACTAGTTTCTGCCCTTGTGAAAACTGAAACTGTCACTTTATTTGTGAATGTATGCATGCCTGTGAATAAGAGGAAGGAGAACAATTATTGTTTCTTTCTAGACTGACATATCTGGGGCTTAACATGAAGCTTTTAAAAAAGAAACTGAGATGTTGATATGGTTTTATTCTCTGTTATGATGTTCACTGTACTTAAAGGATTGAAATCTCAGTGATGGAATAAATACATATAAAATAATAATTTTAACTTAATGCACATTTGAGGCATGTAAAATCTCAAACACTCCTCCCTTGCAAGATTCTCCAAGTTTACTTAGATAATCAAGAATGGTCAGGAGACAGTTCTAATATGGTGTGTTGAGAAAATACCATAGGGCAACCCATGCAAGCCCCACACAAGGGAAGCCAAATGCACAAGTCTGACTCTCAGGGAAAGAAATTAATCATAAAAATGGCACACCCTTCCCAATCTCAAGAAGATTCCTTCCATAGAAGTCACCAAACCCTATTAGCCCATTTTCCAACATCACCCGTTAATATGCCTCCCATGTTAGGAGAGTTAATAGGGACTGTGGTGCCAGAAATGAAAGAAGCTAAGGGGGAAACTGTTTGACTTTTTACTTCACTTTTACTCCTGGGGGTGGAGGAGGCCAGTCTTCCTTTCCACACTAATATACTTGGCATATCAGCTAATTATTGCAGCTAATTCAATAATTGCAACTTAGCACACATGGACTTTACAAACCAGGTTGTCTAGCTTGTTCTAAATGACTGTTGGCTCAGTAGGACCAACAAACCCAGCAGTAGTTCAGACTTTCATTGACTCTATAGCATTCTAGAACCAGCATACAAACTGCTCTCATTTTGTGTTTTTATAATTATCTATGGAGGTGTAGTCTGCTTTAGTACGTATTATGCAAAAGAAAGTGTCACTTGCTTCAGTGGGACTTACACCCAAGTAAGTGTGGACAGGACTGTTCTCTTAAATTTACAGGAGTCTATTATTCAGGTCACATATACCAGAATACCTCTGATTATTTGATAATGATTAGATACTGTGAACCACCTAGAACCTTGGAGTCAGGTGGTATACACATTAAATATAAATAAGTAAGTAAATAAATAAGTTTTAAAAATTGGTTTAATGTAGTGATAGGCAATCTTCCCCAGGGGTGTAGGGAGCTTGTCGGCACCCAGCAGCCAGCTAATTAAGTACCAGCTGGGAGCAGCAAGGGGCCACACCCCATGCTCGTAGTCTGCGTGCACTTGTTTGCCATCTGGGTGTGGGAGGGAGGCAAGGAGGCACCCTGGGGGATGTGATGAGGGAGCACCAGGAAGGCCCCCAAACCCTGGTGGCTCAGGGACATTTGTCCCCCTTGTCCGATGGTGGCTGCACCACTGCTTCCCCCAGCTTGCTTCAAAAAAGTTTTTTAAAAAAACACAACACAACTTTCTTTTAGAGCTCTTGAAAACAACTTGGGTCCTTCCTTTCCCAGAGCTTACCTGATGAAGGAGTATAACAGCATAGAGGACTGGTGAGGAGTGCTTCAGCAATAGCAGAAGCCTTATCTTTAAGGCCTGGATACTCTTACAGAACCTGTTGCCTTTGGAAAGCCTAGGAAATTGAATTCTCAGTGCCTCTTAGCTCAACCGAGCATCTTTTGCTACTGGGTGGCATTGGGAGCTTGGACTCCCTGAAAGCAGTGGAAACGCCACAGGAAACCCAAGCCTCTGCCACGGCTTAAGCCTCCATACCAGTCTTCCCTCCCACCACACATGCTTTGCTAGGGTAATTCTGGGAAAATGAGGGGCAGGGAACCACTCGAGGACTATCTGGATGTAGGCAGTGATGGTGCCAAAGTGAGCCATTTTGAGCTGGGTCTAAACTTTGAGAGGATTTGGCCTGGCTCATTGGTTCTTGAACTGGGGATTTTTCTTTCTGAACCCATCCCTCCCAATTCCAAATTTCAGTGCCATAACCAGTTTAAAGGATAACTGAAATGCCAGCTTGATCTAAAAAAAAAAAAAATTGTATGGAAGAGTTTCATCTGAAGGAACCAGACAGGGTTTTCAGAATTTATTTCCAGAAAATATGATTTTGTGAGATGCAGAACTAATTTCAGAAAAAAAACACATGTCCTCAATATGTCCTTGGTAGCAATTAACTCAGTTATGACTTCCTTGCTGAATCAGTAGAATTTAAATTTTTCCTTCAGTTGGAGATTTATTTTAAGTTTTTCCTTTCAGTTGGAGATTTATTTTATTTTAATTTTTTCATTTTGATCAGCAAATTTGTGGAATTACTTTTGGTGTAAAACTCTGGCTCCAATAATTTTAATTACCAATTAAATTTAATTATATTTAATTATTAACTAAAATTTAATTATTTTAAATTAATTATTAATTCGTGGAAGCAAAGTTTGTCGTCTTCCAGCCATGCTTATGAGGTACTGAGCTTCAACTGAAATCACTCAACAACAGGTAACGGATTGCAGACTATGGGTCTAGAACAGAGCTGCACAGCTCCAGCCCTCCTGCAGATGTTGGCCTACTACCACTCCCATAATCCCTGGCTATCGGCCACTGTGGCTGGGGGTTATAGAAGCTGAAGTCCAAAAACAGCTGGAGTAAAAGTTCCTGAGAAGCAGAGGCATATTCTGGCTTTTCAGGACCTGGGAGAGATCCCAGAGAGGGCATATATTGACCTGATGGAGAGGCTGCATTCAGACAGTCCTACAAACCATGTTGTGGAGGTTTGCTGATGAGCAGCAGTAAGACTTGGGCTCATGCAACCTCCCCTTTGCTTCTCTGCACATAAGGGAAGGAGATGTTTCCACCTGACATTTTAGGATCCCTGTTTAGGATCCCTGTTTGCAGGACCATTGTGGCTTGAGTAAGCCATCACTTGCTGCATTTAGACACGGTAGCAATTTATGGTTTGCTGCTAATCAGAAGCAGAAACTTGTGTCGTCCTCCCCAGCTGGCTTGTTGCCATTCATCTCAAGTGGTGAGTGGCAATGAGCTGCCCTGCTCCTCTTGCTGGTGTACTCCCACAAGCGGAAGCAGTGCTGACGCCACCCCACCTCCTCACAGGCCCTGTCCCTTGCTCACAAACCTAGGCACCACCCTTTCCCCTCATTTCCAGATTCAGCAGCTGATCACACCTCTGCTGCCAGCTGTTTGCAGGGCACATGTGAGGTGGCATGGAGCATGCCTCCAGCAGCTTCTGGCCTCCCTGTTGCCACGCCACTGCTAGGCTGACAGCAGCTCTTTCTCTCCCCCACTCTCTCTCTCTCTCTTCCCTCCAGAAAGAAACTTATCTGCAATCCTGACAGGTTTGTTGCTGGAGGAAAGAGCTGCTGCTGGCTTAGGAGCAGAGTGACCATTGAGAGGCCAGCTGCCAGTGCTGGAGGCACACTACACACTGCCATGGTCAAGTCCTGCAAACAGCCAGCGGTGGTAGTGCACTCCAGCTACTGAGGCTGGTGGCAAGGAGAAGAGAGTGGCACCTCAGCTTGTGAAGTGAGGCTGGGGCCAGGGAGGGAGTGGGGTGCAGAGGCAGCAGCAAGGCAGGTGAGGTGGGGGGGGAGTAGGGCAGGATGCCCACACTAGCCTCACATGCCACCTGAGGCCATCACCTCACCTGGCCTTATGGGGGAGCCACCCTTGCACATGGAGGAAGGAGGAAGTTGAGGAGCAAATGTATGAAGGATCATTTGAATTCAGGCAGAGTCTAATGGTGGCACAACCCATTTGTTAGACCCATTTGTTTGGGCCATGCCAACAAATATAATTCAGGGTGGGGCAATATCATTAAGAGAGACAATGGACAGGAAAGGAGTGCTGTGAATTCCTAACCTGCTTGTGCACCCCCCAGGGGCGTAACTATAATAGGGCAAGGGGAGACAGTTGTCTGGGGGCCCACTGCCTTGGGAGACTCCCCAGAGGCAAGTCAAATGACTGACTCCCCCTGCCTCACACCTGCCCAGGCTTCCTTCAGTTGTATTCATCCTCCAAAATTGATGTGAGTGTTAAGACCTGGAGCTACCAGAACAGCATGTCTTTCTCTAGTACCATTAAATGACTTGCATCATCCACAATTTGCAAAAAACTTTGAAAAATAATTTCGTATGATGTTCTATTTTGGCACATTGGCACATAGGATATGTGTGTGTGTGTGTGTGTGTGTGTGTGTGTGTGTGTGTGTGTGTATGCGCATATGCTTTTTGTTACCACTATTCAGCCTCATTTAAGATTTCTTTATTTCATGAGCTGAGCTTCAGTGGGAGGAGGGGCATTTTAAAATCTTGTCTCTGGGCCCACTCCAACCTTGCTACGCCCCTGGCACCCCCTTCCCAAAATCATCTCCCACCAGCTAACTTTTGGGCTTGCAGCATGGCTGGAAGAAAAGCAGCTGGAAGGAAAGGCTTTTTACCCTTTTCCACATGCCACTTCTCACCATGAAATCTCTCCCACCTTTCTACCTGTGCAGTGGTAACCTGGACCTGCCACTAGTTAGGCCCAGAACTTAACCTCTTACTGGACTCAGAGCAGCCTGATGACTGGCTGAGCCCTATCCCTCAAGGAGAGCTGAAGAAAATGTAAGGGGTGGCACACTGGCTTCAAGCCCCCGCGATGGTGCTCTTGAATGGCCCAGGATTGTGTTCCCAACCTTATCTGCTGGGGATCCCTTGGAGAATGAGCTGCCTTGAGTGGTGGGTGGTCCACCACAAACTCTGGGAGGTCTGAGCTGCCCCTCCTAAGTTTGAAGGCAACTCACCTTCAAAGAGGTTTCTGGGGAGTTCCATCACAAATTTCAGCTCCATTGGATTTGGGTTCGCTGAAACCTCTTGGTCAGCTAGACCTTGCTTGGGGAGAGGATCTGAGGAGTCACAACAAAGTTTGTCTCTCAGATTTCAGGCTCTGTGTTCATACATATTTATGCTCATATGTATGTTCAAGGTATTAAAACTCTTTGAATAGCTGATATTGAATTATTTATTTCAATATGATCTTTTCAGCTAAAGAGAGATCAATGAACAAATTATGTTTGGAAATTTGATCACAGATATTTACTTCTCAAGAACTGTTGCATGCCATCTTGTACGTACACTGTTTTGAAGTGTACTCTTCCTTCATGGAGGAGAGGTCTATCACTAGTCGGACAGCTATAGGCCACCTCCAGCCTCAAAGGCAGGATGCCTCTGAGTACCAGTTGCAGGGGATTAATGGCAGGAGAGAGGGCATGTCCTCAACTCCTGCCTGTGGCTTCCAGCAGCATCTGGTGGGCCACTGTGTGAAACAGGATGCTGGACTGGATGGGCCTTGGGCCTGATCCAGCAGGGCTGTTCTTATGTTCTTACGTTGTTGAATCACTTTTGTACATCATCTTGTATCATTTTGTTTCAGCTAGTGGATACATATGAAATCACCAGCAAAAGTTCAATGTTTGTTCAGCTAAAAACATCTTGATTTTTCAGTGTTAGTGAAATATGCTTAAAAATGCAAATCTTTCAGAAGTGTCTCATATGGATTTCAGATTTGGTAGACCCTAGATGATTTTTTTTAAAAAAATTGTAGATTTGAAAGTTGCTTTCTGCAATTCAGTTCTCATTCTTTTTATGGGCCTGACAATTTTTCAGCCGAGTCTTAACCATGCTTACTCAGAAGTAGGTCCCATTAATTTCAACACATGCTTGGGATTGCTGTCAAGTGCTTGTTAACATCTATAGATACATCTAAAAGATAAAAGTATTGTTAAAGGCTGAAAGTCCCTCAAACTGCATGTTAAATTGATATTGACCTGAATAACAGCGGGAATGTGAGTTCATTTCAGGTCAGCTGACGTATTCTGTTTAAGTGCTGCTGCTTCTTCTCATCTATAAAATATTGGTTTGGAAACTTGCATAAAACAAAACAAAGATTCCAAATGTTTTAGCAAGATATTACATAATGACTTTAAGAGATTGTTTCTCTCCCTTCTAGCATCCAACATTATTATTTTTACTTAGATGTTTAAATATTAAAACGTATAATAATGGTCACATTTACTTTGTCTTGGGTTGAACTGCTTTACATAAAATGGTGCAGCTCTAATTATTGTTAAAAGACTTCAAACACAACTTCTGCGGCATCTGAGTGGTCTGCTTCCAGCATATTTGATGCCTAGCGTTTTTTCTTCTTCTTTCAACCTGGAACTGGAAAGGAGAAGGGGCCTTTTCATTGTAATTTTTAAATTGTTAATTCAACAGCACCTCTTATCTTCTTAACCAAGTGCTGCTGCCAGGGTGCAGATCTCCCTCTAAGCATTTGAGGAGTTCCCCTCATTTTATTGAACACTCCCCTGCAAAATCTAAAAGCCCATATCTTCCACTATAAGTGGGATTTTCTCCCACCCACCCTGGCCAAAAGAAAAGAAAAGAAAAGTGAGGAGTTGCTCCTCAAGCTTTTCCTCTGTCTGCACCCTTGGCTACTGCCATTTATTCAGTAAACTTGGCTTACTGTTTAATGAGTGAACTACAGTGATGAGAAATGTGTTTCCGAAATGAAGACCAGTTCATTCAAAACTAGCAACCAGTTTTGAGCCAAATGCAGTTAGCTTCCTTTGGGGACTCTGCGGTCCTCCTGATAAGTGGTTATGGAGTCTAAGGCTGCTGCCCATATATTTTTTCATAATTACCATACTCCATTAATGGAAGCCTGGTTAAGATAATGAGGCCATGCTCACAGGTGGTGGGGGAGGCAGGGTGGAACCAACCCACCCCACCACACACCCTACCCCAACTGTTGCTGTAGTCCTCTTCAGCACACTGCCATGCACCCACATGATCCACACTGCTCCAGAGTGCACGGACCTTTGGAGGCCAGGATTCATTGTCCCGGACCCCAGGAACAAGCATGGTGTATTGCGGGATTCCCACAGGAGTCAGGCACTCTAGGCGGCCAACCTTCATGCAGCCCGAGCATACACACAACCCCGTACCTGGGATAAAGGGTGCGCTTGCTCCATTTAAGCCAGGTAAAAGCCCAGATACAACATTCAGGTTGTAGGGGAGGCAGCGCTGGGATTGGGATTGATCCTGGCGCTGCACATGAGCAGCCATACCAAGGTAGGGCTGGTTGGGCTGCTCGTGTGCATAGTTGAATGAAGTTTAGAAGACAACTTTGAAAAACAAATGTGCACTTGGGATTCTTCCCTAACTTTTGTTAAGAGCAGACACTTATAGTTTTGTTATTGATATCTGGTATTGTGAGAGCTGAATGGGAATTTTTGTTTGCTAATCTCACTGCCCCTAAGTGTGATAAGTACTTCATCTGGCTGTGGCTCATTATCTATTATATCAAATCCTGTATATCATTTCTTCACTTCATTCTGCTGGTGTTACTCGTTTATATGGTTGGAGTTCTTCAGGGCCAGAGGGTTCACTGTGAGGGTTGTCCTTCCTGCTACCCCCCCCTCTAATTTTCCAGAAAAATTCTCTTCAAAAAGTAGCCTTGGAGCTAAGCAGCCGATGTTTTCTGCATTGCTCAGCTCTGGGACTTGTTTTAAAGGAGTTCATCCTTGAAAAGAGGGGTCCCATGGGGTCAGAATCCCATAAGGGTTGCCTTTCATCCCCTCTTCTGTTCCCCAAGGTGTAGCCCTTAAAAAGCCCTCATTTACCCCCAATTTTATTATTTATTATTCATTTATTTATTCAATTTGTATACCGCCCTTCCAAAAATGGCTCAGGGAGGTTTACAATTAAAAACAAAACAATTAAAATCAATTGTTAAAAACAGAGGCTATAAAACATCTTAAAATAATTAACAGTTAAAACATTTAAAACAGTTTAAAAACCCTGGAAAACCAGGTTACAGCAAGTTAAAAACATTTAAAATGATTTAAAAATCCTGGAAGGCCAGGCTCTCCTGAAGGCCAATAAAGAATTCAAATTACAGATTCCTGCAGAGAGTGCATTCCACAGCCCAGGAGCTGCTACAGAGAAGGCCTGCCTCTGAAGCGCCACGAGACGGACCAGTGGAACTGGAGATGGACCTCCTCAGATGACCTTAATGTGCGGTGGGGATCATGTAGAAGAAGGCACTCTCTAAGATAACTCGGACCTAAGCAGGGCTTTAAAGGTACAAACTAGCACTTTGTATTTTGCCTGGAAACATATCGGCAGCCAGTGTAGCTGTTTCGAAACAGGCATAATATGGTCCCTCCGGGTTGCCCTAGAGACCAGTCTGGCTGCCACATTTTGAACTAACTGAAGTTTCCAAACTATATACAAAGGCAGCCCCACATAGAGCACATTGCAATAGTCAAGCCTGGAGGTTACCAGCGGATGCACCACTGTTTTGAGGTCATCCTCCTCAAGGAATGGACACGGCTGTCAAATCAGCTGAAGCTGATAGAAAGTACTCCTGGCCATAGCCTCCACCTGAGATACCAGGGTGAGGCCTGGGTCCAGGAGTACTCCCAAGCTGCGTACCTGCTCCTTCAGGGGGAGTGTAACCCCATCCAGCACAGGAAGATCTAACTTATTCCTCAGATTCTGAGCCCCTTCATTGAGCACCTCCGTCTTGCTTGGATTCAGTTTCAGTTTGTTATCCCTCATCCAGCCTATTACTGCCTGTAGGTAAGGGTGTGCACGGAACCGCGGAGCTGCGGTCCGGCACTGGGGTGGGGGGTTCCAAAAGAGTACAGGGGGGGCTTTACTTACCCCCTCAAGAATGGCGCCGTATTTCATTGAGTAAGCGGGCGGCATACCTCCCTGCCGCCCGCTTCATTCCCCCTCCTCTCGGCGCGGCTAATCCTCCTCCTTTTGAATACTCAATCGGGTGGCAGGGTATCTCCCAGTCCCTGCCGCCCGGCTCTTCAATTCCCCCGGCTCGGCAGGCGGCTGCCCCCCGCAGCCCCAAGACCCATGCCGCCCCTTCCCTTCCCATACTCAAGCGGTCGGCAGGAGAACTCCCCTGCCAACCCCATCCCCTTCGCCAGCTGGGCTGCAAATGGCTTCTAGGAAGCCTTTTGCGTGCCAGCGCAAAAGGCTTCCTAGAAGCCATTTGCAGTCCAGCTGGTGAAGCGAGCGGACGGCAGGGAGTTCTCCCGCTGCCCGCTCTCTAAAGTAAAACTTAAAACTTTAGAGAGCGGGCAGTGGGAGAACTCCCTGCCGTCCGCTCGCTTCGCCGGCTGGGCTGCAAATGGCTTCTAGGAAGCCTTTTGCGCAGGCGCGCAAAAGGCTTCCTAGAAGCCATTTGAAGCCCAGCCAGCGAAGGGGACAGGGTCGGCAGGGGAGTTCTCCTGCCGACCGCTTATGGGAAGGGAAGGGGCAGCAGGGGTCTTGGGGCTGCGGGGGGCGGCCGCCAGCCGAGCTGGGGGAATTGAAGAGCCGGGCGGCAGGGAATGGGAGATACCCTGCCACCCGATTGAGTATTCAAAAGGAGGAGGATTAGCCGCGCCGAGAGGAGGGGGAATGAAGCAGGCGGCAGGGAGGTATGCCGCCCGCTTACTCAATGAAATACGGCTCCATTCTTGAGGGGGTAAGTAAAGCCCCCCCCCCGTACTCTTTTGGAACCCCCCACCCGAACCAAAACCACCCCGTGTCTGGACCGGTCTGGAGGCCTTTAGAATGGCCTCTGAACCGGTCCGTGCACATCCCTACCTGTAGGCAGGCATTTAGGGAGTAAATGCCATTTCCTGATGATGATGATGATGATGATGATGATGATGATGATGATGATGATAAGGAGAAATTGATTTGAGTGTCAGCAGCATACTGATAACACCTAGCACCAAATCTCATGATGACCTCACCAGCGGTTTCATGTAGATGTTAAAAAGCATTGGTGACAGAATGAGGGACTCCATATAATTGCTCCTGTTTTGAAGAGCAACCATCACCAAGCTCCACCATCTCGAATCTGAGAGATAGGAGTGGAACCACTGCAAAGCAATGCCTCCTATCCCCAACTCCCCCAGGCAATCCAGAAGGACACCATGGTCGATGGTATTGAGTGCTGCCGAGAGATCCAAAAGAACCAACAGAGTCACACTCCTTCTGTCGATTCGCTGGTAGAGGTCATCTATCAGGCCAACCAAGGCTGACTCAGCCTCATAGGCAGCTCTAGAGCCAGTTTGAAATGGGTCTAGATAATCAGTTTCCTTCAAAACCGCCTGGAGCTGGTTGGCCACCACCCTCTTAATCACCTTGCCCAACCAAGGGATATTGGAGATTGGCCTATAATTATCCATTGCTAAGGGGTCCAGGGAAGGCTTCTTAAGAAGCTGTCTAACCATTGCCTCCTTCAGACAAGGAGGTACCCTATCCTTCCTCAGCGATGCATTTATGATGTTAACCAGGCCACCTCCAACAATCTCCCTGCTAGATAGAAGCTGCCAAGTCTGGCAAGGATCCAGAGAACAAGTGGTAGGCCGCAGCTCCCCCAAGCTCCCCTCAAGAATGGCGCCGTATTTCATTGAGTAAGCGGGCGGCATACCTCCCTGCCGCCCGCTTCATTCCCCCTCCTCTCGGCGCGGCTAATCCTCCTCCTTTTGAATACTCAATCGGGTGGCAGGGTATCTCCCAGTCCCTGCCGCCCGGCTCTTCAATTCCCCCGGCTCGGCAGGCGGCTGCCCCCCGCAGCCCCAAGACCCATGCCGCCCCTTCCCTTCCCATACTCAAGCGGTCGGCAGGAGAACTCCCCTGCCAACCCCATCCCCTTCGCCAGCTGGGCTGCAAATGGCTTCTAGGAAGCCTTTTGCGTGCCAGCGCAAAAGGCTTCCTAGAAGCCATTTGCAGTCCGGCTGGTGAAGCGAGCGGACGGCAGGGAGTTCTCCCGCTGCCCGCTCTCTAAAGTAAAACTTAAAACTTTAGAGAGCGGGCAGTGGGAGAACTCCCTGCCGTCCGCTCGCTTCACCGGCTGGGCTGCAAATGGCTCCACATCCTCAGGAGTCACAGATTGAAACTGATCCAACCTAATACTGCAAGAGGGATTGCTGGACACCTCCTTCATAGACCCAGCAGAAATAGTGGCGTCCAAGTCAGCCCAAATACAGGAGATTATGACCACAAAGAATCCATTAAAAGTGTCACAGCAGAAAGTTTCCAGGGACTGATTTAAAGCAGAAGGAGGAGAAATTAAACTCCTCACAACCTGGGATAGCTCTGCTAAATGTGAACCCGCAGACGCAATGCGCACAGACCAAAATTCCTTTTTTGCTGTACACACGGCTACTGCATAAACCTTCAAATAGGTTCTATGCTGCATCCTGTCAAATTTTAGCTGAGTTGTTCTCCACTTGCATTCCAGTCTCCTACCCAGCCGCTTCAGCCCTCGCAGCCCCTCATTATACCTAGGAGCCATTTTTTAAGCAAGTCAGGAGTGATGCTTAGGAATAATCATGTCTACTGCGCTGGTGAGTTCCCTATTCCAGCTTCCCACCAGGACATCAACAGAATCACTGGCCGCACCAACTTCAGAACCCCACTTTGGAAACCTGCTTGGTCCAGCAGCCTTTTTGGGTGGACCATCCTAATAGGTGCATCACCCCTGCAGGGGAGGATTGTGAAACCAACCTTAATCAGGTAGTAGTCCGTCCATGACAATGGGGAAACCACCGGATACCCCACCCACAGAACACCCACCGATCCAAACAAAAGACCAAATTGAGTGTGTGGCCAGCAACATGAACTGGTTCAGAAACTAATTGGGATATGCCCATAGTTGTCATGGCCGCTATGAACTCCTGAGCTGCACCAGACAAGTCAGCCCCAAAGTGGATGTTGAAGTCCCCCAGCACCAAAAGCCTGGGAGACTCCAACACCAACTCTGCGACCAGCTCCGTCAGCTCAGTTAGGGAGTCAGTTGAGTAGCGGGGTGATTGGTACACCAACAGAATCCTCAATCTATCCTTAGTTCCCAGCCTCAAAAATACACACTCAATATAAGTCAACTGTCTCACAGGGGCCCTGGTAAGGGGGATGGTATTCTTATGGACCACAGCCACTCCACCTGCCACCCCATCCACTTTCCCTAGCCTGCTCGACAATAGAGTAACCTGGTGGGAGAAGCTGGGCCCACACTGGACCACTTGCATCCCCAAACCAGGTCTCAGTTATACATGCAAGGTCAGCACCCTCATCCATGATCAAATCATGGACAATTTTGGTCTTATTCTGAACTGACCTGGAATTCCAGAGGAGCGAGGCCAGACTCTCTGGGAATTTTGACCTGCAGAATTCCGTTACATTAAATACAGAGCAAGGGAACTGACAATTATCCTCTGCTCTCATTTTAATCTTGTTGAAGAAGAAATCAGGGGCTTCTAAAATATGCTTCTTCATGAAGGTGGGCTTCGATGGGCTCCTGAAACTTGTCTTCAAGCCTGCTTCAGAAGAATTTCACTGGCATTTCTAAATGAAGCAGTATCACCCAGGATGTGGTCCTGGATGAGCAAGCTGACTTGTCCTGTGTCATTGAGACCTGATGGGCAAACAAAGGGGAATTGAGCTTTCTCAGCTCTGTCTGCCAGATTTCTCAGGGTAGCAAAAACCTAGACTAATGGGCCAAGGAAGAGAGTTTTTTGTAGTTTATAGGAGTGCTTCCAGGGCCACCTGAGGCCTGTGTGGCCCTGACCATGCCCCCAGATGCTGATGTCAAGCAATAGGGAGGACTTGATGCACATGTCAGAGGGCAGGACCAATGCCACCTCCCCATGCACTCTCTCCACCCTTCCCAGCCACTATGGAGATATGTTTCAAGCTGCAGGTTGGGCAGTAAGGGAGAAAGGAGCTCCATTCTCCCTCACTGTCCAACTTGCAGCTTGAAAGACATCCCTGATATAATTGGGAAGGGTGGAGACACTGGCCCACCCCCTGGCACACATGCCGCCCGATCCTCCCCATTGCTGCAGGGATGGATTTTAAACTTCAGGACAGGCAGGCAGGGAGGAAGAACTCCTTTAAACCTGTAGTTTAAAATCCATCCTGGAATCAGTGGGGGTGGGTGGCAAGGTGGCAAGAAGTGGCAGGCAGGTGATGCAGCACCCTGACCGTGGTGGGCAAGGTAGGATGCCCTGTACTCACCACCCCTTGGCACACCTATGCCTGAGGCAATCACTTCACCTTACCTCACCTCAAGGACAAGGCACCCCTGGGTGCTGCAACATAGCATGTACAGCATAGATGTATTGAGGGCCCTGTCTGGTCATGTTCCACTGGGTAAATTTCACTTCTTGTAGCCTGAAGATATGGAAAAGATCCTTGGTGGGATGTGGTCTTCTCCTTGTCTGCTCAACATCAACCCTATAAGCCCTTCATGGCTTATAAGGGGATTGGCCAGCTGGAACCAGATGGTCATCAAAGCCTCCCTGTGAGATATGGCTATCTCAGCCATCTTGAATAAGGAGATTGTGCAACCACTACTAAAGAAATCCTCCTTGGACCCCAAAGATTTCAACAACTATAGGAAGGGCTCAGGAAATCCACTAATTAACTAGTCTTGAAGAGTGAAACATGATGCCTGACAAGTGAAAAACGTCCTGGCAAGTAATGTACCAATATAACTTGAGGAACCATCTGATGAGTAAAATATTTTGTCTGGCTGGTGAACTGAGCCAACATTTCTTGAGCCCTAATTATAGGCTGGTAACAAATATCCCTTTCTTGGGCTACATATTTTAGTGTGTGGTTGCCATGCAGCTGCAGCTGCTCTCAGATGAAACTAATTATCTGGAGCCATTTCAGTTTAGGTTTCAGCACAGAACAACAACAAATATTAATATACCGCTTTTCAACAAAAGTTTCCAAAGCAGTTTACATAGAGAAATAATAAATACATAAGATGGCTCCCTATCCCCAAAGGGCTCACAATCTAAAAAGAAACATAAGACAGACACCAGCAACAGTCACTGGAAGTACAGTGCTGGGGGTGGATGGGGCCAGTTACTCTCCCCCCGTTAAATAAAGAGAATCACCACATTAAAAAGGTGCCTCTTTGCCCTGTTAGCAGGATTCTGCCTTGGATGCCCTTGTGAAGGAGTACTGTTCTGCTAATTCTCCTGGACCCATCAGTAACTTTCAGTACCATTGACCATGGTATTGTTCTGTAGGCTGTCTGAGTTAGTTGTAAAAGGCTCTGGATTACAGTGGTTGCACTCCAACTTGGATGGTTGATTCCAGTGTTGAGAGGCTACTGCTTAGCTCTAAAGCATTTATTTGATGGGGTCCTGTAGGCTTCCGTCACATGCTTTTTAACATCTACATGAAATTGCTGAGTGAGATCACCTCATCTGGAGATCAGGAGAGAGGCGCCATCAGTACTCTGGTGACACCCAGCTCTTTCTTTTCATCTGATAGCAAGTGGGATGGTGGTGGTACTGAATCTGGGGTCAGTAATGGACTGGATGAGTATTAATACAATGAAATTCAATCCAGATAAGAGAAAAGTTCTGTTGGTGGTTCACCTGATTGTGGAGGTGGTATTCAACCTATTATTGATGGAACTGCACTTCCCCTAAAGAGTCGTGTTTGTAGTTTGAGATATTGATAGATCCAACACTGTCATGGCAGGTGCAAGTGACATTCATGGCATGCGGCACCTTTCATCCCATAGGACACACCACCTTTTGACCCCTTCCTCAACAGAGATACACTGGCCACAGTGTATGCATGCTCTGGTAACCTCCAGACTGCATAGTATTCTTCTGCAATGCAGTGTACATGGGGCTGCCACTGAAGACTTCTTGGAAAATTCATCTGCTACAAAATATAGCTATTGTGTTACTTACTGGGACCAGCTATCTTGCCGGGGTTTGAGCAACTACTCTGACTGTAAGTCCATTTCTAGGCTCATTTCAAGTGCTAGCCATTACATATAAAGCCATAAACAGTCTGGAATCTGGCGAGCAGCAAGATAGCCTTCTGCAGCATGAACCTGCTCAAACTCTTTGCTTATCATCAGAGACTGTCTGAAATTAGGCAAGCAATTACTGAGGCTTTCTCAGTCACCCAGTGTCCTCCCTGGGGAATCTTGACTAGCACCAAGTTTGTTGTCTTTTCAGCTCAGAGTGAAGACTTTATTTGCCCAGGTGTTTTATAAGTGCTCAGTTGTGCTTTTATGTGCTAGATTTTATAGATTTGCTGGGTTTTGGGTGCTCCTTCTGTAACTTGTATTGAATTTATATGGTTTTTATTGTATTTCACTAAAATTATATTGAACAGCTTTTAGTGACGCCATTCTTGTCTTGAAAATTAATTAAAATGTAACCCTGACTGGGTGTAGCCCTCTGTGTGTGACTCACTGGCTTTTGGATGGGGTGGGGGGACTCTGCACACAGGAGTGCTTTCTATTACTTTTGGCCCTTGTGGGTTGCCATGGGGAACTGTCTGCGAGGGAGAGAATTCTGAGGGAGAGTCTTTGTGAGGGAAAGGAGAACTTGAGGAGAACTGAAATGAAGAAGGAGAATTTGGGAAAAGAAGAGGAAGGGCAAAGGCTGAACCTTTGGAAAGGGGAAGAGAGGAGCAGCTTTCTCGCCAGCATCACTCACTCAGCCACCAGGAGTCAAGGAGGAAACTGGGGTCTAAGGACTCCAGAAAAGCTTGAAGAGCAGCTGTTTCAGCCATCCGGAGTGGACTGCAAAAATCTGTGAGGCTCCTGTGGTCTGTTTTGTTTTACTGGCTTCTATTTTTCTGAACCGGGGACTGGGGTTGTTGCTTTGTTTGTTTGTTTAATTAATAAATACATTTTTATACTGCCCAAAACGCCAAGTTCTCTGGGCGGCACAAAACAATCTTTATATATAATTCTCCTGGGTGTGCCTTGGAGTGTGTGTCCCAGCGCCCAGCTGATTGGCTGGGTGGCAGACGCACCTGATTGGCTGAGGTGCACCCAGGAGGATTGGTTGCCATGGCGGCAATGGGCCCAGCTGCAGAGGCAAGGCCCAGGAGGGGGGAAAGAAAGTGGGGGCAGAAGTGGCAGTGGGGAGGAAAGGCAGCTGGGCCCGGAAGCGGAGACTGGGGTAGAAGTGGGTGGGGGGAGAGGTAACTGCCAGCCCCAAAGAGCGCACAGATGCTCTGTGCGGGGTCAGCTACTTTAAATATATTTAAATATATGTGTGTATTATATGTGTAAAATGTGTATCGGTTTAAGTTGATTATGTTTAATCCTTGTAATTATGTTTGCCTCTAAATTATTTTCAGTATTGGGCTTTGGAGTGTTAACTCTGGGAGCCATAGCAGATGGTTACAAAATCGATCCACTCAGGATGGGTGAAACAATCGCTCCTCAAGCTTTTCTGCAGTTCTTAGGCCCCAGTCTCCTCCCTGACTCTTGGTGCTGACTCTGTGGCTGAGTGAGTGATGCTGCTGTTCTTCCCCTTTACAAAAGTTCAGCCCTTGCCCTTCCTCTTCTTGTCCCAGACTCTTCTCCTTCTTAACCTCACTCCTCCTCAAGATCTCCACCTTCTTCTTTTGCTCACAAAATCTCTCCCTCCCAGACACTTTCCTGTGGCAACCCACCAGGGCCCGAAGTAACTGAAAGCACTCCTCATCCAACAGAGGGCTACAGACAGACAGGGTTACAAAAGGAACAATATATTATTTAATTGTAACATCCTCTCTAATAAAACGCTTGGTGTCCGTCCATGGACGGACACCAAGTGTGCGTTCGTGCCTGGCCTGTTCTGGGCATGCGCGCAGCGCATGCCCAGAACAGAGCAAGGGAGGCACAAATGGCAGGACCTGGAGGCCATCTTGGGCAGCCAGAAGCGGCCGCCCCGAAGAAGCCGGGTAAGCGGCGGCGGGGGACACTGGCCAAGGAGCGGCCAAGGCGGCGGTGGAGCCATGGCCGTGGCCTGGCTGCGCCACTGAAGCCGGGCGGGGGGAGGAGGCGGTGGGGGAAGCCGGCCGAGGTGGTGGCGGGGCCGCCGCCGAGGCCTGGCGCCACCGCCGAAGCCGGGCGGCTGGGAGTCCTTGGGGCCCTTGCCCGGCCGGGGAGACCGGCCGGGAATGTGAGGCAGGGGTGGGGGCGGACCGGACCGGACCGGACCGGCAGCGGCGCCCCCAGAGTCCGCCCGGCCACTGATTGAGGGGGGAAGAGGCGGCGGGGGAAGCTGGCCAAGGTGTCGGCAGAGCCGGGCGGAAGGGCGAATTTGGGCCCCTTCCCTTCCTAGCACCCATTATTCAACGGGCTAAAATTTACTTGTCTTATAATATTTTCAAATATCCCAATACAATTTATTTCCAAGGAAAGCTTTGAATGAATTTGAATATAACATTTAAAATATGTTATGTGTGCTTCACTGACATTTTTTCCTTAGATATTTCAATTTAACTACTCTTGATTACTAGAAAAACAGTTGGTTATTGGAAAAACTTTTGAGATGTATATTATGTAAAATTAACATGACATACCTTTTTTTAGTTTGGATTACTAAGTATAAGTCATATGAACATGTTAAGTCAGATCCCAATCAATGTAGTATGTCACAGGGGTTTATCAAGCTCAAGGTATGTATGGGGCCATTGTGTAGAGATGAGCACCTATAGTATTTTGAGGCTTCTCGCGCTGCGGCAATACACAATCAAAAAGACAGGGTTAGCGGAGCGCTTGCTTGGCTAAGGGGAGGGGAAATTAGGAGAGTTTGCGGCCGGGAGCCGCGCAACTCCTGTGGTAGCAGATGATCAGCAAAAAGCAGGTTCACCCGCTTTTTGCTGATTGTGAGAATCTCCTCAGAGATTACTTTCTTCACTCTGGTGCTGTCAAGGGCCTTAGGCAGCTTGCTCCTAGTACAAAGGAGAGAAATCATGCTGCTGAACCTGCCTCCACAGTTGACTTGAGCTGGGAGCAGCTGAGCTCTGGTCCAGCCTCTTCCCAGCCATGTGCCACCTGCAAGGCAAAGGGAGCTGGAATTAAATCCCTGCTCAGTTTTCTACTTGCAGCTGGTGGCTCCACCCCTCCCTGCCATAATGTTGCTGCTGGTTCCTTGATCATTACATAAAGAGTTGCAGAGCCCAGTAGCTCCAGCTGTGTGCAATTGGGAGACTGATGAGTTTGCTGCAGGTGGAGTCAGTTATCCCCACCCACCTTCCTAAGAAACTGCTAACAAGCGTCTAGTGGGGTAGTTCCTCACTATGTAAGGCATTTTGTAATTCAGAATTTTCCAGAAAACCCCTGTCACTGGTATCATGCAAAGCTATTATATGACTAAAAGAAATAAGCTGAGTTGGAATGTGGTCTGGATCAGATGGATAAGAGGAAATTATCTGTACATTACTTGGAGAACATTGTGATTACCACATAGTCATCTACACTGGCATGAACTTACACATCTCATACATAATAACAAGTGCTTTGAATGGATTCATGCAACATTTGCAAGACTTTGCAGCATGAAAGTATTGTCATACAGAGAACTAGGGTAAGTGGTGTTACACAGAATTAGTCAAATTGTTTTATGTTTGTATTCTCAGTGGATAATATGAGAATGTTTATGAAGTGCTGCGTTATATACAAAGTTCCCCTACACATCTGTGATGCTGGCCAATTGTTAAAGCAAGTGGAGAGTTGATAATGGCCATGACTTGAGACACTATATTAAGAACATAAGAACAGCTCTGCCGGATCAGGCCCATGGCCCATCTAGTCCAGCATCCTGTTTCACACAGTGGCCCACCAGGTATATGGAAAGATATATCTCTGGCTGACTCAGAGCAGGGGGAGCAGGTTGAAACCCCAGTTGACTTAGCAGAGCTGAAGCTGACAGGCTTGCAGGCCCCTCTGCCTCCTTCCCTTTGTCCTCCTGATAAAGCCTCTGAGGTCCCAAAGTCGAGGTGCCTGTCCCAGATCCCCAGCAGCAATGTTTGGCCAGAGTACAGGCTCAAAGGGAGGAATGCCACAGGTTGGAAAGGCTGGACAGAAGTTCCAGCTCTGACCTGGCTGCATCTCCCTGACAAGGCTCAGCTGCAGTGATGGGTGGAACTCTCAGCATACAGACTATTTAGAGCAGCCTGAGAGCTGGAAATGTCTGTGGTGACTAGCCCTGACTGTGAGCAACCCTGACCTTGGAACGAGCCTGCTTGTTTGGATTGACTATGATTGTGTTCATCCCTGATCCTGGCATCTGTGGAATTTCTGGTGCTGACTTTTGGCAATGTTTTTGGACTATGTTCTCTTTCTTCATGTTGGACTGTGTCTGGTGGCTCCCCTGTCCCCTCTGAAGAGAGTGGTTCCCAGCTGCTGGATAGCTGGCCAGCAGGTCATTACACTGGTTTGATGGAAGTCCTGATCCCACCTCAGGACTCTGCCATGGTACCACTCGTGTGGGGGTACAGCATGGCAGAGTCTGAGGAAGCTGCTGCTTGTGTGTGCGGGAAGGCAGGTAAGCTCCTGCCTTCCCCCCACCAGCTCCAGCCCTGCAGCTAAGATCATATGCATGATCTTAATGTGTAGCTCTGTCCTAATTCTGTGTGAAGAGGTTACAAGCAGAATCTCAGTAATTCAACCAGATGCAAAACTGTGCTCATAGCCTTGCAGTGGATGCTCTACTGTTCCTGTTCTTTCTATGTATAATACTTATCACATTAGCTGTGCTGGCATAAGCTATATCTCTTAAGAAAAATTGCTAAGCTGGAAAATATTGCAACAGAAAGTCACAGGAAAGCTTTTTGCATGCACCCATATGACCCACTATTCTAAAAAGGAAATTGTTACTTTAGGCCTCACCTTAGTAGGTCCTGAGCACCCTGAACCACAGGAAAGAATTGGGGTAAAATAGAAGAATCAAGAATGTTCCAGCTCAGATATGCATGAAGAAACATCCCTCTCCCATTACACAGCCTTTGCACTATTAATACACTCCAAGCTTCCTCTAAGCCCAATGATTATTTCACAGTACTCCTCAAACATTTGTAAACCGCCCAGAGATGCAAGTTTGAGGTGATATAGAAATATGTTAAACAAACAAATAAACAAATATTTAACAGTAACAACTTGGAAAGAAACAGACCAATCAGCAGGTACAAACTGCTGATGTGGATGTGGATTTTTTAAAAAGCAAGCTGTGGTCCATCAGCTTGAATGATGGACTGGTGCTGAAGTACTGAGTTGGAGCTATGGTGGAATGTCTTTCCTTTTGCTTGGTCTGTAGTTGGATCTGGAATCCATCCTGTGAGCAGCAGGCACAATAACTGTTGTGCCAGTGTAATGTTATCCTGCAACAGAGCAGGGTGGGTGATCTTGTTTTGAACCAGTTGGAAGCCACCTTTTGGAATATATATATATAAAAATAAAAATAAAGGTGGGGTACATTTTCTGAAATAAATAAATAATACAATAGGAGCAGCTACCTTTCATTTGATACCTAGGTGCTTTCCAGATTAGACCCTGCAACGGGATCGTGTTGTATCTCGCAAGTGTGCTTCCACACTTCCTTTGTTGTGACACCACAGTCCCTACATGGACAGCAGGATGCCATTCACATTTCCAATGCCTTGTTTCGAATTTTATCACTGCAATATAGAGCTAGGACATCGTATATCCGGCGTAAGAAAGTTGCTGTTTTGGGGGATTGTCAGTTTCCACGAGACTGCTCCCCCTGCTGTTTACATTTCGAATGTGACTTGCCTGAACAGAGGCATTTTGCTGCTGTTGAACAGCTAGTCTGGAAAGTGCCCTAGTGGCATTGGCCCTATTCATGCATCATCATAGTGGTATGGTAATGTCTAATTTGGAGAAACCACTTAGTTAAGTGGCATAGTTACTTCCCAATTAAATTTGCCTTCCCTAGCAGATGGTCCTGAGGATAGCATGAAAATATACTATTTGTCCTATCAGCATGGTTCCTCCATCTAGGCGTTACTAGAGTGAGATAGGAGCAGACTGTGGAGAAGTTGTCCCTATGTTGCTATGGCAATGTGTGAGTCGGATTGCATTGGATTTCAAATTTATCACATCAGTCCTGTCTGCCAGACTCAGTACATCTGTTCTGGCACTCCTGTAGATTGCAGAGAATTCTGGGGCATGTTGTTGGGTGCATTCTTACTCACATGTGGTGCAGCCTGGGACTGTTAAGACTTTGCTGCCACTCTCCATAAAGTATTTGCCTTCAAACGCACCTGAAACTCTGGAACAACCATGCATTGCAAGGGAAGATCAGTAATACTGGACAAATTGTCTTTTGGGCAGCTTCTTTACCATTTCTCACTGAAAACCTCTTGATACATACAGCCTGAAAACTCTGACTTGATGCAGGTCTACTGTGTGTCACAGAAACTGACAGAGGATAGAACGCAGCTGGCCAATGGACAACAGAAGCTTTAGACATCCAAATTGTCAAGTGACCGCTGTAAGGAGCACTTGACAGATATAGTTGTGTGCCACAGATCTGGGAGGAATATCTGCTAATACTGGAAAGGAAATATTAACCCTGTAAGCTATTTTGCACTGAAGCTTGTAGACAATAATGGCTGACCATTTAAATTGTCATATTTTCCACCACTGTGTAAAGTTAAATGCATTTCCTTTAGAAGTGAAGATAATTTTAGGCCCTTCTAAAGCTGAGCCTGTGTGATATGAATTAAGCCTTGCCTAGATATTCAAAATGCTGCCCGCCCCCCGCCCCCCAATTTGGATGTTTTGGATTTTAAAAGCCCCTCACTCATCTCCTGAAATAGGTTTGTCCAGATGTGCAAAAATGTTTGCACACCATAGGAGCCAGCCAGATTTTCAAGGATTTTGCTTAGAAGAAGGGAGAGGTAGAGACCAGAGGGTGCCAGTGAGAAGAAAGCACCTTTACTTGTTGGTGTGCTCTGGTTTAAATCCCCTGCCTACCTTACTCCTAGGGAACACATAGTTGAGGAGTGTCAGAGTTCAAACGTACCTGGAAGTCATAGCTTCTGACCTGTGAGCACCAGGGGTGTAAGTAAAATAGGGCAAGGGGAGACAGTTGTCTGAGGGCCCATTGCCTTGGGGGGGGGGCCCAGAGGCAAGTCACATGAATGACTCCCCCAGCCACGCACCCGCCCGGGCTTCCTTCAGTTGTATTCATCCTCCGAAATTGATGTGAGTGTGAAGACCTGGAGCGACCAGAACAGCATCTCTGTCTCTAGTACCATTAAATGACTTGCATCGTCCACAATTTACAAAACCTTTAAAGAAACAATTTAGGATGATGTTCTATTGTGGCACATAGGTAGGTGTGTGTGTGTGTGTGTGTGTGTGTGTGTGTGTGTGTGTGTGTGTAAACTATGCTTTTTGTTACCACTATTCAGCCTCATTTAGGATTTCTTTACTTCATGAGCTGAGCTTCAGTGGGGGGGGGGCATTTTAAAATCTTGTCTCTGGGCCCCCTCCAACCTTGCTACGCCCTTGGTGAGCACTTTTTCTCCAATGGATGTCTGCTAACTGTGGTTAGGGGACTGAAGTAGAAGGAGAATAGTCTCACAAACATGAGAAGAGTTTCCTCCTGTGTATGGGATCTTTCTCCTTTTACTTCATTAGCTCCTAACTGCACTTAGCAGACATTGGTGGGGGGAGGGGGAGGGGAAGAGCTCCTAAATCAGAAGTCATAATCTCTGAAGCTATGATTTGTCATGGCTGCTGGCACCTGAGTGACCAAAGAGAGTAGATAATTTAGCTTCTTGCTCTATTCAGCAAATCAGGTGCCAGTTGCCAGGACACATTATTTAGATACCAGTGTTTACCAGGTGCCTAGATTCTTGTGCCTCAAGCTTTGTCACACAAAAATCCTGGTTGACACACAGAGCAAGGGTGCACCAGTGCAGCCTAACTGAACCTGAGGGGTCGCACAGCCTTGGGGACAAATTTTCAGGTGGCACAGAAGGCTTCTTGGGACGGGGAGAGCATAAAAAATTGCCACTCCCTCACTGCACTGGCGCAGTTAGTTAGGAAGCTCTGTTATGCTGTTCTCTCGCTGCACCGATGCATCTTTGCTCTGTATCTCAGCCGCTGGTGGTGTTTGCTTTAAAAATATTGGATGGCATGATGAAGAAAATTACTAAAGTAATATGCTTAAAATTATTGCCAACTTGTCTTAATTTCAGTGGGACTACTTTGAGTAATTTTCCTCATCATATCAGCCAGTATTGTGTCTTCATTAACATACATTTCTCATGCTTGTGTATTTATAATACTTTTCAATCGTGATACATCATTCAGTCTTAGAAATAGATGCCAAGATAGGATAGTTTTGGAACAAGCAAAAGAAGGGGGATATCCCCCCCCCCCCAAACTAGCATCTTGTGTCTGGAGCACAGACCTAATAGGCAAAATTATTATCAGTATGAATGGAAGATGCTCCAATTATTTTCCTGTTTCCTATAAACAAAGATGAACTAGAAACTTCTGAAAAATTCAGTTGCCATGTATTGAGGCAGTGGCACAACTTCTTGCAGGTTTTTGTACATGCCTGACTAGAATCTCTTCTGAACATGTACTGTATGATGATTCCCAGAGTTTGGCCAGGTACAATTTGTGTTAAGTTAGAAATGTCTAGAGTGATTCTACACATCATGGTATTTTCTTTTCCTTCTACAAGCGATGTCATCCCTCCCCTATCATATTGTCTTGCTATGAAAGCTGGGACATCTGGAGCAGGGGCTGGGACATCTAAGAAAAGTATCTTCAGGTAGGAACAGGAGCACTTCAAAATTCTTCTGGCCTTTGGTAAGGTCGTGAGACCCTCTGTGGGTAGGACTGCCAACCCTCCCAGACTGACCTGGAGGTCTTCTACTACTACTACTACTGCTACTACTACTTAGATAGATAGATAGATAGATAGACAGACAGATAGATAGATAGACAGACAGATAGATAGACAGACAGATAGATAGACAGACAGATAGATAGACAGACAGACAGACAGATAGATAGATATTAGTCTAGGTATATATGATTTCCAGGTGTGTGTGTGCCACTACTACTACTGTTTGTTTGTTATTAAGGTGTTCCCAGTCTCCAAAGGGCTCCAAGTCTAAGAAGAGATACAAGGGAGCCACAGCCACTGAAGGGATGCTGTGCTGAGGTTGGATAGAACCAGTGCCTCTCCCCCAGCTAAATATAAGAGAATCATCACTTTGAAATGTGCCTCTTTGCCTGGTTAGCAGGGGGAATTGTAATGGTTTGATATTGTGAAAAATGGCGGGGGGAGGGGGTCCTGCCAGTATAACTCCAGTCAAAGTTGGCAGCTCTATTTGTGGGCTCTTCCCAACCTATCCTTTCGTTTGCCTTTGCCTTGCAAGGGTCAGCTTGTAGTAGATGCATGCATTGTAGATGCAATGCAGTTGTAGATGCATGCATTGCAAGAAAGTGTTACAGCATTTGTATCAGCTGAAAGTGATGGAAATGAAATATAGTTGTATTGGGAAATATGGCCAAAATGCAGCTGGTTCTGTTGCTTTCATATCCAGCTGAACAAGTGACAATAAAATAAAGCTGTTCCTTTTGAAATAGTTTTGATACTGTAGCATCGTTTTCTGCAGTGATTTCACCCCCTCCCTGCTTTTCTTGAATGTAACTGCGATTACAGCTGGAGTTGGAATTTTCCTTTCCAAAGGAAAATGAAATTTCCAGTGCATAACATGCAGTATGTTTCGCTCTTTTCAAGTGTTGAGAAATTGGTTGAATTTGGCAGATTTTGGTTGAAACATTAGGATAAACTTCTTAATTATAAGAACAGTTTGGCTATGCAACAGCCAAATACATTGGGGTGGGTAGGCACCAGTGTTCTCTCATTTTTTAATCTATGTGCAGAATGAGTTCTGGGCGGCAGTATCAAGGCAGTGTGTGTGCACATGCATTCAGAGTGGGGCCCTCCTGATTCAGCTTGAACGAGAGCAGATGTTAAAAACGTGTGTGTGTGTGTGTGTGTGTGTGTGTGTGTGTGTGTGTGTGTGTGTGTGCATGCACACCTTAGAGGGAATACTGGTGGGCACTTCCTTGCTGCGCATCTTCAGGCAAAGGCTGGATGTTCTTGCTCTGAATGTTCTGCCCTGAACAAAGAGTTGGACTAGATGGCCTACAAAATTTCCTCCAACTCCATGATGATATTATTATAATGCAGGCACTATAATGCTGCACCACTGCAGAGACTTCTCTCAAGCTGTGCATGCCAGTGAAATCCTCTGTTTATGCCTGTTGTGTGTCAACACTCTTGTGTACATGAGGCACAACCAACAAGCATGGGTGATGTTTGGCAACACTTTGCGAGTGAGTGCTGTGAGGAAACATGCTGCTCTGGCATTCAGCTTCAGGTTGGCCCGCCAGCCATTCTGTTTCCTCATCTGAGTGATGACATGTCTGTCCATCAGATCTCAATTCTATGCTCTTTGTCAGATTTGCTAGTATATTTACTCACTTACTTCATTTATATCCTGCCTCTCTCGAATGGAGCATCAAGGCAGTGCACACGGAGTTCCCTGGATGTCCCATCCAGACACTGACCAGACCCAGACCAGTTTATGTTCAGCAAGGTGGCAGCTACTCCATCATGTGCCTTCAGACCATATACTGGGCTATGATTAGCCATGTTTAATGTATATTTTCATGCTTCTATCATTTGGTGGTGGTGTTTTCTAGGTTTACTTGGCTGCCTCCTATGTCGTCCTGTATCTGTCCTGTTTTCTTGAAATACACCTGTTTGTTTCTGCTTGACAAAAGAATAAAAAGCAAGCAGATGGCGATGGTATGTGTGCTCGTTCAGAATGACATTCTGAATTATTCCAAGTGACTATTGCTGGTCTACAGTGGACTTGGGTCAGTTCTATAAACAGACATGTTTTGTTCCTTCCTTCCCAATTCAGCTGCTGGTTGTTTTCTTGCCAGCTGTAGAAGCATTTAGATTTAATTAACTGAAGTCAATGACACCGCACATAGTTTCAGTAACTTAATTTGACCCTAACTACATCAAGTTGTCAGAATAAGCAAACCAACCTTGTCTTTTGCTTCTTGTTGCTATAATTTTCCCTTCAAGAACAATGACTGACATTCAGGGCAACAGACCTCTTGCAGAAGGGCTTTATGCTAGCACAAAACCATTGCACGAGCTAGTAGTGCTAAATTGGAGATTGCTGTCCAGACTAGTGTTGCAGTACGGCAAGCATGTTTGCAGCTTGCACAACCACAGCACAACTCATTTGTTTCAATGGGAACTTTTGTGCAAGAGTGCCATTACACAATAGCACTCTTGCACAATCTCCATTTTTTAGCACAACTAAGTCATCCTCTTCTGCTAACGCAACAGTGCTCATTCTGCATGCAGTTTCTTGCTCTGAATGTGGGCCAGTATTTAATTGTGTGGACTTAGAGTTGCTTTTACATAGCTAGCTCCACCCTGGCAAAAAGGTCATCATGATGGTGTATACTGTAAATTCATTAGCTGACATCCTGATGACCTGATTATCTGATTTCAACCCTACATTGCCAATGACGGTTTCATAGCCATTAGAACTTTTATCCATAGTCGCCTTTAATCTTAACTATGATCTTCCAAATGTTTTGCTACAGTGTAGTCATATCCCTTTCAACCTAACTCCTTCTGTGCTAAATGGAATTAATTTTTTCAGTCATTGCTCATAAAATAGTCTTTCCACTCCTGCAGTCCATTCCATTCCAGTTTAAATTCATCTCTTTTTAATTGGGTTACCGAAACTGAGTCCAGGTCCCCAAGGTTTTCTGGAGATTATAACATGGTTAAAGGGTTTTCTAAAGAGTAGTGTGAACTTAAAAAAAGATAAATCTGCATTTTCTGATCACAGTAATCTTAACAGTGTGTGTAAGAGAAGAGCAATGATTTTAATGTGTCTTAATGAGTGCATTCTTTTCCTGACTTAAAACTTCAGTCCTACACACACTTCTCTAGAAACTGAACTCAGAGGACTTACTTCTGAGGAAATGTGCGTAGGACTGGGTTGTAAGAGCAGGACCTGATTTTAGGCATGCATCTTCACAGCCAAATGAGTTCCAGTTTCTCTGTCTTCTAATTTGAAGGCACCCTATAAATCACAGGGCTCTGGGGAGGAACAGCTCAGAAAGGCATATGAAGAAAGCAAGGAAATGTTCACTTTCTCTGAAGATTGGTGATGCACTTTTTCATTCTAGCTGTTCTACTATTTTATTTATATATTTGAACATACCACTCAGTTATGCATTTTGAATTCATCTCATTTAATTGATCTCATTAGATGTGTGGCGAGAAGCATTTCAAAGATTCTCAGAGGAAGCCAGTGCCTCGTTTTGAATTATGCTCCTTCCTCCCTTCAGCTTCCATAGCTGACCAATAATGAAGATCGGCTTTTTTCTGTTCACAAGCCTGAAATAAAATGTTTTGCTAAAGATACGGATGATTGAACATTTGCGCCTGTCCCAAACTGTAACATTCAATAAAGTTAAGAGAGCAATTCTATCTTCTTTGTTCCCAAAGGCATAGTTTATGTATTATTGCTTTGAGCTATTAAATAAAAACTGTGCTGTGAAACAATTAAAACACAAAACAGGATATTGCTCAGAAGTGTAATGCTTAAGTAGAATCGATTCTGAAATGAAACCATCACGGACATGTTTTATGGCTCAGTGAAATGTGCTAATTATCACTGTCAGCAAAGTTTTGGATGTTCTGGAGTGGGTTTTCTTGCTGTTGTTTTTTAATTTGCCACTGTCCATACTGATACTGACATGGCATTTCTTTATGGCCTGGAATGTATTTTTTATTGATAGTTTAAGTGATGCCAATAATGTTTGTGGTTTGAGGGGTGGGTTTGGCATTTTGTCATCTGAGCCCAAACTAGCACCTCCATGCACTGGCTGACATCTGGATTAAATTACTCATGAGAGTCCCATTGAAATTAATGAGGCAAATTAGTCATAACTAAGTAGTCCCAATGACTGACAGGATCCTCAAGCCATACAGAAATGGCAGGGCTTGCAACTCCACTGTAGAGATCGGGCAGTGGTACTAGAAACATCGTTGCACTCCCCCACCCCCATTCACAACAAATGGGAAGAAATACAGTAACTCTACTAGTACTACTGCCAAATCTCTACAGTGATAAGCCCTACCATTTCCATAGGACTTGAGGATCATGTTGGCCATTACTGTCAATGGGACTATTCATTGAAATTAATCTGGATTTCCACTAAATTCTGGCCATCCTGAGGCATGGTTGCCATCTCTTCTCACCCATCTCACTAGGTCATAAAGGTTTGGGGGTTTTTAAATTATCAACAGACCCTCCTTTTATCTGCTTTGCACATCAGGATAACCATTGGGCACCAGGCCCAACGGATTCTGCACCTTCCTCTTCAGTAGCCATTGACATCCTTTGCTAGCCATGTGGACCTTCCTTGTTTCCTTTTAGGACTGGCTTTTGATTCTTGAAGTCTTGCTGTTCTAGAGCAGCTGAAACACGTACAATCTGGTGAAGTTTAGAAAAATATTTTTAGTTCCAAGTGACTAGAAATGAATTTGTTTTAATGTAATGTGTAATACCTGCTAGAGGCAAGAACAGAAAAGAAAAACCAGATTGCACAACAGTGCAATCCTAGGCATGTTTCCTCAGAAGTACATTCCACTATAGTCTATAGAACTTACTCCCACATGTACATACGACTGAAGCCATACTACAGATTTGGACTGGTCTAACAATAATCTGGACTAATTCAGATATGTCTGACCTTCCCTGCGGAGTCACATGGGAAGGTGGATGGATGCACAAGTCTCCTCCCCACCCAATGGTTCACCCATCACTGCATAATCATGTGGTATAGTGGAATGTCTAAGCTGCCCCTCACTGTGTGATTAATTTGTATTGAGGGATAGTTTGGATATTGGAGCCCGCAATGTGATTATATGGCAATGAGGTGGTGGGGAGCATGGGTGCACACATCTCCTTCCCCCACATGATTTGGTGGGACTGGTCAGGCCTATTTCCGAACTAGCCCTTTGTCTCTTGAGGATTGCCAGGAAGTAAGGGTAACTAGATATCTCTTAACAGAGAATTCTCATGACCTTCACTAAACTACAATTCTAGGATTGTATGCCATGGCAAATAAACTGATTTAAAACTCCTTTAACTAGTGTCAAAGTTCTACAGTCTCTGAATCGGATTGCTAAGCACCAGGGATTTTTCCAACCTCACTGAGGGCCGATTTAAAATTGGTTAAGTACTTACCTCTAAGTCCTTGTGTAGATGGTAACATTACACTTCTACACAACTATTTTACAGTGTGGACACCTAATATACATTCAGTGAAAAGCTACAGACAACTAAAGCATTCCAGTGCAACTACTCACAGTGAGAGTGACTCCTGTAGAATCATCCCATGGGAGTTTCCCACAGTTCAAATGCTTCTGGCCTTTGGTAAGTTCCTGAGACCCTCTGTGGGTAGGATTGCCAACCCTCCCAGACAGATCAGGAATCTACCAGAATTTCCCAGTGACTATTAAAAACAATCCTGGGGTAGTTCTAGTTCTTCCAATATACTGATTATGACAAAAGAATTCTCAAAGCAATTTACTACTGCTATTTATTTATTCATCCATCCATCCATTTATTTATTTTAAGGCATTCCCTGTCTCCAAAGGGCTCCAAGTCTAAGAACTACAAGGGAGCAACAGCCGCTGAAGGGATGCTGTGCTGGGGCTGAATAGAACCATTGGCTCTCCCCCTGCTAAATATAAGAGAATCATCACTTTGAAATGGGCCTCTTTGCCTTGTTAGCAGGGGAAAATGTAATGGTTTGATACTGTGAAAAATGGTGGTGGTGGGGGAATAGCACCAGTCAAAGTTGGCAGCTCTGTTTCGGCTCTTCCCAACCTATCCTTTCACATACACCTTGTTTCCCACAGATCTTATGGAGAAGTGGGTCAGTGTTGGAATTTGGTAATCTTTGAAGAGATTCTTAGGTTGTTTGTTTTAAGTGATGGAAGCAGAAGCCCTGTTCAGACATAGGGAAAGGGGGTGTTGTGCTCATGTACAGTGTCTCAGGGTGCAACCAGAAGTCCTGCCCTGGCACTCAGGCACTGGGAAGCATCATGCTGCTCTTAACACTCTTCTAACATACAGCTTTTGTCTGAAGAGGCAAACTCCATAAGCATGATAGCAGTTGCTTCCACCCTTCTCATCACGGAAACAAATGTCATGATGTTTACGGCATTTGCCTCTTCATAAGTTTGGAGAGTGCAGGAAGGTAATTCTTCCCAGCACTTTTACACCAGAGCAGGACTGCCAGGTGCCCTGTGAGTGACTGAACAGCTTCCCTCCTCCACCCCCATCTGAACAGGGCTTCTGGGTGAAAGTAAACTCAAGTCAGGATTGTCACACACACCACACCACACCACACCTTTAGCCTTTTGCTACTTAGGTGTCTGAAGGAAAGAGATCATGATTTGTGATGGCACATTATGCAATAGCTGATGTCAGCAGTTTTCACACATCCAGGTTATCAAATGGCCACCTGAAGTGAATGAATAGAACAATTTTTGAAGAACTAGGCATGCTTCCTTGGAAGCCATAATTTTGGACAAAGACACAATTCTGAAACTGTTCACTCACATGCAATCCTATTAATTAAAGTATGGAACCTTGTGTTTACTCTTGTGGGAATGAATATGTACACAAGTGAGAAATATCCAGAAATACTGTCAAGAATATTGAATCAGCACATTTAGAGTCAAACTGTAGTTGCTAGTAACGAAGTGAACATCCAAACAATCTGGTTTGTACACACTCCCTCTGTGGCTGCTTTTTTGGCAGGATTGTAGGTGATACTTAACTCTAAACATGCAATTTGCTTAGATATTTAAGGGAATACCTACTTTGTCATGAGAAACATGACAATAGAAGGCCCACCTCCTATTAAGATCATCTAGAGAGGTCTGTCTATGGCTGCCACCAACTCATCTGGTGGCCACTCAGGAGTGGACCTTCATTATGGTTGTCCCAAGGCTTTGGAATGCACTCCCTGCTGAAATAAGAGTTCTGCCAACTCTGACAGCTTATAAAAAGACCTCAGCAATGCACC
The DNA here is from genome assembly GCF_027244095.1 of Hemicordylus capensis. Lineage (NCBI taxonomy): Eukaryota > Metazoa > Chordata > Lepidosauria > Squamata > Cordylidae > Hemicordylus > Hemicordylus capensis. The sequence continues at coordinate 412,347,876 of NC_069658.1, forward strand.
GGTTCAACTAAACTTGTAATTAGATTGTAAATTTATAAATGGTTTTTAAATCGTCTTTACAGTTGTATATTGCTTTAAAATTTTGTTGTTGGTTTAAAAAATCTAGGCTGTTAAACTCCTTGAGACAAAGCAGAGGTGGTATATAAATGCATAAAATAAAAATAATAATTACATGAAAGATGTATAGCTTTGCCACCAGGTGGTATCAGCAAAAAACCCACAATAAGAATAGATGCCAAATTCTCCATCACCCTCCCTGAGGACTTAGTTTATGTGGGAGTACATACTGTTTAGGGATTACTTTGCAACTAGAGGTGCAAAGGAAAGGAAGTCAGCTCTGAGGTTTTCAATGTAAATTGCACTCAGTCTTTTCTGATTTTAGTAAAAGTAATTGGTATCAATGGGAAATATGCACAGAGCTACAACTAATCAAAATATGGGCAGACACTGACAGGGGTTTTGGTTTTTCACGGTGCTAATGTGCAGCTGTTTTAGTGACCAGCCAGCCCAGAACTTAACCCACAAGGGTTTTTTTCCCAAGCCCTCTGCTAAACTATGCATTATATTCAACATGTACGAAACATGCCATTAGGCACCTGCCTGGCAGATGTAATATAGGATAATGAACATGATGACTCCAAATAGTAAGCTAATAATTTTTTACACACATGCTTAAAATGGACTAAAAACTAAGCAAGATTGTTGTGTCACCAGTTTATAATTAAAATGTATTGCTTGGATTTGAATGTATTGTAAGCTTCAATTAGCCAGCACGAGCCTGCTTCCGGCTTTACTTCCCACTGAAAAGCAACGATAACAAGCTCACATTTATTATCAGAGGATCCCCCCCCCTTTTTTTTTCCTGGAGCAGTGCATTGAAACATGCTCACATCTGAGCCCTTTCACTGAAGACATTTTTTCACTTCAGCAGTTTGGCATGCCATACAAAGGCTTCTCTGATTTTTAGTGATGTTCACCTCCTCTAACATAAAAATGATTTCTGTTTCACTATACAGGCATATTTATTTGGTGCCCAGGTGCATGAGTTACTTAAACCTAAATGGGTCATTATCCATTTTTATTACACACTAATAATCAGAATTTTCTTACCAAATTGGGCACTATATAGTCAACAAAGACAGAAGATACCTGTAATCTGAAGCAGACTCCTTTCAATGTTTAGGAAATCCCCTACAAAAGTGACTTGATTCCACCATTTTGTTAGAAAATGATGATCCACAGTTAAAATGAATTCCTAATCTTAAGCTTTTTTCTTCTATTTGAAATTTAGCTCAATATTATTTTTTCCAAGTTGCTCTTTATTATCTAAATAGGGTTTATTATGTGTTTCCTCTTAATATCTAGTTAATACTTGAAATGTGTTACTCTGAATGGATTTATCACACCTGACCTTCATTAATGTTAGCAGCCGTTCTCGGAGTAATTACAGTAAGGCAAATTCAACTAGTGTTAGTCACAATTTGCAGTGTAATACTATCTGAGTTCAGACTAGGGAGGTATAAGGTACTAAGTTCTGTGCAATGATGGTCTTGGATATACCAGCTGTTCAGGAGCATAGCTAGGGAAGAGGGGTCCCGTGTTCGCCCCTCTCCCCAGCGGCCCCTCGGACTGAGGGAGATAATGAAGAAAATAGGGAGGGGTGGAGCTGGGGGGCCCTCAGGAGCTGGGGGCCCCACATTCTTTGAACCCATCTGCTCAGTTATAGCTACACCCCTGCTGCTGTTGGGGATCTATGCAAGTGAAGCACAAGGGCTATGCTGGTGCAACATTTCTATTCCTATTAACAGATAAAAATGATAGAAATTGGGAAATGATCCTTATAGTTAATGGCCATAGTGACCTCACTTTCTGATTTCAAAGTGTGTGTGTCTCTACACGTTGGCAAGTCTTCCAGGCATTACCAGAAAGCAGGTTCCACACATGCATTTGGCACTGGCAAGCTCATCTTTTAATCTGGCATGACTAGCATACTGCAAGGTCAAGCTGAGACTTTGCTCTTCTCCAAGCTCAGGAGTGGGAGCTTTCCCTGATGTCACACTGAGCCTTGGAGATCCCTGGAAATAACTGAACATTTCCTTTCTTCCCTTACACAATGGGAAATTGTAGCATGTCCATAGAAGGTTAGTCTGGATGACTAACCTTCTGTGGACATGCCACAATTTCCCATTGTGTACAGCGGGGAGGGCAATTTTCAGCAGCCTCCTCTTCCATTTGCAGCCACTTGTGCCTCCTGTGGTCCTGAGAGTTAGGGGACTCTGAGAGAGAGATATCTTGAGGATGCACACGTGGCTGTAGAGGGAAAGGGATATCACTGAAAATCATCCCTCTCCCATCATCTGGCACATCTGCTGAAGGTTAGTTTGTATGTTGAGCAGTGAGATTTGGCTGGCAGTCAACTCAAATTTTTCCTTGCCATTGACCCTGCTTCCCCACCTTAACTTGGGGAGGTGCAAGATTTTGCCCCTTCTGTTGTGTTGCCTACATAAGCACTTGCAAAGTAGCAGGAAGTTTGTGGACCTCGGTCAAAAGAATCCTAATTCTTCTGAGCTCCTCAGAGGAAAACCACCCAAAGACGAAAGTTTGGAGTGGTGTCCAAATTTGATAGATGGATGGATGGATAGATAGATAGATAGATAGATAGATAGATAGATAGATAGATAGATAGAGGATATAAATGTAAAAATAAATTTAAAAAATATTGTGCACACCACTTCGGGAAACCCCACATTTAAGCTGTATAGTTCTTGGACCGCAACTACAAACATGTCCAAGGGTCAGGTTTCTAGGTTGAGAGCCAGCAGTCTTTCGAATAGTGTTGGGACAGTGTCCTTACTGCTTTAAACATTGCAGCTCAATTCTAATTCTATTTATTTTATTTAATAAATGTATGAGTCAGCTTTATTTTGTTACCAGTGGGTTCTAGCTTGCTTTTACAAAACCTTTTTGTGTCTCATTAAAGTATTATAAGATTCCATCTAGTCGAAATCTCATTCCAACAGTGGGCAGCCACCTGCCTCTGGGAAGCCTACTACCAGGGCATGAAGGCACCTCTCTTGCCTTCTTGTTGATCCCCATCACCTGGTCAGGGCTGGACTAGGGGCACTGAGAGGGTGGTGGAATGTATGTGGGGAGGGCACCGGGTTTTGAGCAGAATGGGTAATTCAGGGTGGGAGTATTCACTACTGCCAAGTGCAGTGGGGTGCAGGGGCGCTCAGTGGATGGGGCACACCGGGAATATGCCCTGTTGTCCTTTGGGCCACTCTGAGCTTGCACCTGGTGCTGAGAGGTACACTGCTATGGGGCTTAAACGTTCCATTTAGGAACCATGGCTAGCTGAGCTTGGTAGACCTGTCCTCCATGAACTTGTCCATCCTTTTCAAGCTGGTGGCCATCTCCCTTCTTGTGGCAATGAAATCTACAATTAATTAAGCACAATATGAAGCAGCTATCATTTTACTTATTTAATAGGTATCCGTCCTTTCCTTTGACACTCACATGATTCTGAAGGTAATTCAAAACACTTCAAATCAAAGCACAAAATGATTCAAGGAGCATAAAAACTGAACAGCAATAAACCACCACAGGAGAAGACATTGGCTAAAACAGCTAAACATGCAACAGATAATTATGTAACATTATAATTATATTGTTGATGGCTCTCCTGGTAGTCACAGAGGGCTGGGATTTCAGAGAGGCATTAGGGATATCAGGCATCTCTCTAAGTAAAAGGCAAGTCAGTTGCCCGCAATCCGTCACATACAAGCATGACCAAGAAGAAACAACTCGGGATGGACTATGCAGATGAGAACAGACTTGATTCTCAGGTGGCTGGACTCACTTGGGGTAGGGGTTAGAAGGGGCAGGGGAAACGGCTCAGTCCCCAGCCAGTGGTGTCTCTGAGAGCACTTCTTTTCTTTCTCCTAGAGAGCACCTTCTTTTCTTTTTCCTTTTGCTGCAAAGTTCTGTGCTTGAGGGGGCACTGCTGGGTGAAAGCAAAGGCTGTCCACTACCACAGCAGAGGATGGCTATGGGTTGCACCCCTGAAGCCCTTGCAATAGAAAAGCCCTCCCTCCCCACAAGCCCACCCATCATGATGAGGGGCATCTTGTTGGTTCTAAATATCAGTTTGTTGAAATGCTTCAGTTTGGAACACACACTAGGTGACAAATCAAAAACAGACGCTGCGATACTCATGAAGTCATTCCATGTGGCACTTGCTGGGGGAAAGAGCTGGAACCCGCCAGTACCGACCTCTTGACCCTGAGCTCAGATCACTCTGTGACTCTAATGTTTTTAAAACTGCAGATGGCTCTTCAAAGCAGGGGGACATTTTCTTAAACGTTAAGATTTGCACTCCAGCATTGACTTGCCTCATTTTTGGTTCAAAGAGTGATGAACAAAGTGGCTTAAAACAATGGAAATGATGAGCTTCTCTTTTTGTTATTTGAAAGGATAGGAGAGTGACCGCAGTGGCACATGCCAAGCAGCAGCCATCTCTTTTGATTGCATTTAATAACTAACTAACCATGGATAAAATTACACTTTACTGAAAAGGCCAAATTCCTCCTTGGCTTAAATTTACTGATACTGCAAAATTATAAACAAAAAAGAAGTCAGCCTGAAGACCTTCTGATGATAATGCCCAGCAGGTGTCCTGAAAAATAATATATGGGGGGTGGGGGTGGGGTGAAATTCCCCATATTTAATGGCAAGACAATACTTGTACAGTCTGGAGTGCAGCTAAAGTGCTGTAAGATTATCATTAAATATTTATACTGCATTAGTGCTGGCATCATGTTAGTAGATTTCTAATCATACCTTTCTATTATTCCAGAGAATAACCCTTATTTTAATTCCTTCATTGTTTCATGTTATCTACTCCTGTATTTATACTATCTAGATAACTTTTTTATACTACAGAACAATGAAGATGTCAAAATGATGCTCAGGGGCATTGTGGAAATCTAATTCTTGAAACTCTGCTGCGGTTGCTATGGAGGAAATGCACTCAATAGTGCATTGTGCTTCTTTGCAAGCCAACAGGATTAAAGGACTTGTCTCTCTTAATGTGCCATGTCAGTGTATCAGGCGCATCAGAAAACCTATGCTGTTAATTTAATTAATAGTTGTTCTTATTTTGGAGGGAATGGAATCTAATAAACACCGCTGGATGAAAATTCTAACTCATTATAGTGATTAAATAGAAAAGAAAGATAAGGGTGGTGTCCATTTGGATTAATGCAGAACAACAGTGCTAGTTTCATACTGAAAGCAATGACTTAGATTCTACAGTATTCCTGTAATAAGTTACCTTTCTTTTGAATATCTTTGTGTATAAAATGGATATCCATCATGTTTATTTGCTTGTTCAAAAATGCTTCAATCGCTACGTTTTTGTTTGTAAGATGAACCTTCTTCACATCTGGACATTTTGAGCACCTTTGAAATGTGATCATAATAGAGAGCCGTTAAAAGTGGAAATGGAGGGGAAAGCATATATAACCTTTCTAACCTTTCAGGGGGGGAAGGATTTCTTAAAATGCTTTTGCTGCATTATTGATATATAAAGTGCCCAAAGCACCAGTTCTCAGGGGAAAGATGGGGTGGAAGAGGTGTGATCTATGCAGAAGAAATTAAGTGCGAAGTAAAGGCAGGAAGGTTGTCTTGAAATTTTTTTAAAATAGAGAGATAATAGATGATAAAGGGTTTTATGTTGTTTTGAGATTGATCCTTAATGGTTGAGATTCAGCAGCCCAGAGAACAGTGTGGAGTCTATTTTTCTGTATCAAATCTCAATAGCATAGAGAGAAAAGAGCTTCTGTATAAAGAATTGTGAATTATGGAGCTGTAGGGAGCCTTGTAGCGGGAGGTTACTGATGGCTGCTTGAGCTCTAGAGAGCAATCTGTGAGGAATTCCCAGATGTCGAGAATTGAAAATGACGTGGAAAAGAGGAATTTCCATCAAGTCAGCAGAAGATGTGTCTGTATTAGGAGGCAGCCTCTCTGACCCAGCCTGCAATTATTCATCCCTGAGTAGGGGTGTGCATGGACTGTTTGGTTTGGTGTGGTTTGGTCCAAATTCGGACCGAACCACCAGTATGCAAACCGGTTCAGTCGAACTGATCAGCTGGGCCAGTTGGGTCAATGAACCAGCTTTAACTGGTTGGAAGCAGTTTGTGATCGAACCACTCGAACCAGCCCAGTTCACAGTGGTCCGGTTTGTAAGCAAACCAGTTCTGCACATCTCTCTCCCTGAGCCACTTCTTGTCTCTGCCAAGCTTATGAGATACTGATAAAGGACTCCGATTTTGCTGGACGGCATCGGGTGTTTTGCCCTTTTCCTTTCAACTGTCTCCTTGCAAACTCTTCGTACTTTTCCATATAAACCTTTCAATAAATGCATGAATAAACATATATGCAGTAAACTGCTTTGAGAATTTATGCTGGGAAATGGTATATAACTATTACTAGCAGAAGTTGTAGTAGTTTGTCACACTCACGCAATACTTTCTTTGTGAGGGATATTGCAATTTTGTGATTTTGTAAAAGGTTTTATTTGGATTTTTTTAAAATTCTTTACCTTTTCTTTATTCATATAGTGGTTGAGTATTGCCCTACTATTCCACTCCAGCAGAAGCATGTTCATCCAGTCCTGTACAAAAAGTAGGGAGTGTAAACAAGGCTACTGTTTCTCAATTTACTGCTCAAAAAACCCCTTTTGAATTCTGGGTCTACAAGAAGCCTTCCATATCCCTGTGCTGAAGGCTTATTTCTGCAGCTTACTGGGCCGGGTGGGTGGGTGTAGGAGGAACAATTTCCACATGTCTCCCCTCTCTCCCAAATTCCTGCCCACTTCAATAAATCTGTTCCTGAGGGTTGCACAGCCCTCAAGAACACTTATACCAATGGAAGGGGCTTTTGGAGAGAGGGGACAGATGTGAAAATCCTTTCCCCCTCCTCCACATCTGGTCTGCAGTGGAAGGAAGCCTTTGGTGGACCTGTGGACCTCCATGGCCCCCCTTTTGTCACCAAAGGGCTGCAAATCATGTCACCACAATGAAGACTACTACTATTTATATACTACTTTTCACTACAAGGGACATGCATGAACTGATTTTTTTCAATTTGATTTATGCTTGAATTGAATCACCCCTGATTTGTTTTGTGTCCAAATCTGGCCCCCGAATCACCCCCAATTCAATTTGGATTTGATTCAGTTTGATTTGGATTTGGATCAGTTTGGACCACTTATAAAGGTCCTAGGGGCACCAGATTTTGGTGGTGGATAGGTCCCCATGGGTGCCACCTACTACCCAGATTTCAAGGCAGTGGGGCACTTGGTTGATTTTTAATATATTTTTTAGTTTTTATTGATTTTGTATATTTCCACCATAGGAAAGAATGGGGACTCGAAGTCACCCTATCCTAGCCCTAACATGGATCCTCACCTTTAATTTTTTTTAAAAAGGTAAGCTCTAGTCCTTGTAGAAGTGGAGTTATGGAGCAAAATGTTTCATCACTATTTTTCAAGTGTTTGGATTCTTTGGTGTATAATAACTTTCCTCAATGAATCCCTATGAGGATTCATTACACACCTTCATTTCTTCTATTCATTTTGACTTTCTTTGGACAGTGCCAACTGTCAACTGCCATGTGCCAACTACACCACCTCCCACCCACAAGGCAGTGGGGTACTACTCAGTTTATGCTCTAGGAATTTTTTTCAAGTATTTAGATTCTTTGGTATCTAATAACTTTTCTTCATAATGAATCCCAATGAGGATTTATTACACACCAAAGTGTCTAAACACCTTAAAAATTCATAAAATATTAATTGAGTACCCAGTGGCTTGCGGGTTGGGGGGTAGCTGGCACATGGGATGCCACTAATTCCCCACCCACAAAGCAGTGGGGTCAAAATGAACAGAAGAAATGAAGGTGTGTAATGAAGACACCATAGAATTTAAATACTTCCCAACAAAATCCTAAAAAATAAACTGTAAACCCCAGAGTGTGTGTGTGGTGGTGGTGGTGGGATTTGTAGCTGTTGTTGTTGTTGTTGTTGTAACTCCACTTCTACAAAGGCCAGAGCTTAGCTCTTTTTTTATAAAAGGAAACTGGGAATCTGGGGAAATTAATAGGAGGAATCTGAATCTTGAAACAATTCGAATTGAATCTGGTACAATTTGATTTGGACCCGAATCTAGCCAATGAACCACAGGGGTTATTTGTTCTGTCTCCAAATCGCCCAAATCAGCTAGATTTGGGTACAAATCTCCAACCAGCATAACTAACACATAGGATTCCACTATCAGGCTACCAGTATAGGCTAATCCAGTTGAACTATACTATAGTAAGGAACAAATACATGAAACCTTTAGTCAGGAACCCAGCTGAACCTCTTTTGCTGATATTAAGAATTTCTTTTTGTAATTCTCTGGTGTGGCTACATGCAGCTGCTGTCTACATATTAATTTGCATTTGAAGGGCTGTATTTTGTAAGTTATGCAAGAGTTTTCTTTTACACTTGTAAAGTGGTATAACTTTCATTGAAGCCAGTGAACTTACAACTTGGATTAATTTGAGCCCATGGGAGTTTGTTCTGAGTCTGGCATGAATTCCATGCCTGGGGTAAAGAAAAAAGTCCAAATGTACAATGGTGTAAACCTTTTTCTTCTTCCATCTTGCAGTTGGGTGATGTAAACCCATTGGTTTATTAGGTAGCCTTTTAAAATGATAAACCTTTCCCAAGAGCTAGATCCAAACCTAGATTTATTGTTGGGTTTGGATTAGGGAGTGATTGCATCAAATTCCTGTTAAGCCATGAACTCAAGTGGCCTTGGGCAAGTCATTGGGATTGTTCACAGAAGTATTAACTGCATAGGAGAAGCATCCTACCCTGTTTGGGGAGTTGTGTGGGCTCCCAGTTTTTTTCATCTGCGAAGGAAAACCATTTTGGAGCTGTTGTCAGTGATTGTTAGCTAGCCTTCAGCTGGGTAGGAAGGCTTAGTATTATCCTAGCAATTGTACCCAGCTGCTGAATAAGGGAGGATAAAAAATCCTCCTACCCAGATGATGACTGCTGTTGGTGTCGCTGGCCTTGTTTTTCCCTCTCAGATAATAAAAAATCAGGTGCCTGCACAGCTCTCTGAGGTTTCAGGCAGTAATCTTCTTTGTCCCTACCTGGAGATGCCAGAGATTGAACCCTGGAATTTCTTCATGCAAAGCATATGCTGTAGCTACAGCCCCATCTCCCACTTAGACTTAACCATTTAGGGGCCATATTCGTACATTGCTTGGGTGGTGCAGCTTCTGTTGAAAAGTCAAGCTGTATTGGTCCTAGTTCTCCCCCTGTCCTAGACTTAGTCATACATAAACCAATCTGATATCTCTTGAGTCCAAAGTTATTAAGAGTGACCAGAACTATTTGCATATTTTTGTGAACATTCTCAATAACATTTTTTTTAAAAAGCCTCCCTTTTAAAATGTTTTTCTTGCAGAAATGTTCACCTACTCATTTACACTGGAAAATTGGAACAGGAGAATATTTGGCACAGCCCTAGAATGTATTAGTGTCCAACTCTATAAACTTTTGCAGGATGAAACATGATGAGTAGAACTAGAGTATTTGTTTCCGCTACAAAGCACTTGGGACAATTTTCCTCTTATCTCATATATGGACCTTCCCTGTTTCTTAGCTTTAAGCAAATAAGGAGCCCTTTCTCATGATCAGGAGAAAGGGTTCAAAAGGGGCAAGGGGAGGAAGCCTCAAAATGCTTACCGCTCCCACAGACGATCTCCCTGCCATTGCTGGGCAGCAGATCACCTGCCCAGACGACTGCCAGCTGCTCCCAGCAGCATGGAGGTTTGGAAGCCGGACCCAAAGGGGGCTGGCCTTTGGTGGCGGCCTTTGTGGGTGGGAATGAAGGGTGGGGTCTTTGCATTGTTTAAGACTCCTGGTAGGGACAGTCCTGTTTTGCTGCTGCCCTGCTATTAGTTGAGCCTGGTGTGAGTATGTGTCTTGGGTCGTCGGGAGATGGGGAGGCGAGGGGTGTCTCTGGGGCAGCCATTCCAATGGTGATGGGGAATCTACCAATATATGGTGCTGGCAGATCAGCAGGTCATAAAAGGGGGAGGGAATTTAGTAACTTAATCGTGGTTTCCCCCTCAATCAGGCCTACTACTTCTTTGGCCTTGGAGGGCAGTCCCTTCAACCCACAGAACCTCGCCTTATTGCTTTGTAATGCCAGGTCAGTCCAAAACAAGCCTGAGATCATCCATGATCTGATCTTGAATGAAGGTGCTGATCTGGTGTGTATTACGGAGACCTGGTCAGGAGAGGCTAGTGGTCCAGTTTGGTCCCAGCTCCTCTCAATGGGTTGCTCCATGGTGGAGCAGGTGAGAGGATGTGGGCAGGGAGGTGGGGTGTCTGTGGTCTATAAGAACACAATCTCCCTTACCAGGATCTCTGCAGGGAGTTGGCCTATATTGAATGTGTGTTCCTAAGTCTAGGGACTAAGGATACATTGGGACTTCTATTGGTATACTGATCACCCCGTTGTCCAACAGAGTCCCTAACTGAGTGACGGATCTGGTTGCTGAGCTGGCATTGGAGTGGACCAGGTTGTTGGTGGTGAGAGACTTCAATGTCCATTTTGGGACTGGGTTGTCAGGGACAGCTCAGGAGTTAATAGCGGCCATGATGACTATGGGCCTATCCCAAGTGGTTTCTGGACCAACGCATGCTGCAGGTAACACACTCAACTTGGTCTTGTGCTCTGATTGGGGTGGTATTCCATGGGTGGGGGCTCCTGTTATTTCCCCACTGTCATGGACGGATCACCATCTGGTTAAGGTAAGACTTGCAGCCATAACCCACCTCTTTAGGGGTGAAGGACTCATTAGGTTGGTCCGCCCAGTAAGGTTATTTGATCCAAAAGGATTTCAAGAAGCCTTGGAAGGGTTTCCAGCTGGCTCTGCGAGTGATTCTATCGATGCTCTGGTGCAAACATGGAATAATGAACTTACTAGAGCGGTAGACACAATTGCACCTAAGTGTCCTCTCCACTTTAAAGTCTTCTCCATGGTATTCAGATGAATTGCAGGAGCTGAAGCAGCAAGGTAGACAACTAGAGTGCAAGTGGAGGAAGTCTCGGCATAAATCTGATAGATTGCAACACAGAGCTCATTTGAGGATCTATGCTCTGGCAGTGCAGAAGGCAAAGAAGTGCTTCTTCTCCGCCGGCATTGCTTCTGCAAATTCACATCCAGCTGAGTTGTCTAGGGTTGTGAGGGGGCTAGTTCATGCCCCCTCTGCCTTGAATTTGAATTTGGAACCACCTATCACTCACTGTAATGTGTTTAACAATTTTTTTGCAGATAAAATATCTTGTATTCGCGCTGAACTAGACTCCACAGTTACTGCAGAGTCCATCGTAGAGTTGCCCAACAACTCCCCTTGTAGGACTGAACTGGATCATTTTCAGTTTGTTACTTCTGATGATGCCGACAAACTGCTTCGGACTGTGCGCCCCACCACCTGATCTCTTGATCCTTGCCCAACTTGACTTATTTCACCTGATAGTCATATTATCAGAGAAGGTCTGGTAAATATCATAAATGCTTCTCTGAGGGAGGGAGGATGCCTCCTTGTCTTAATGAGGCTATTATCCGACCATTTTTGAAGAAACCTCCTTTGGATTCCTCAGTTATTTAATTACAGGCCTGTCTCTAATCTCCCTTGGTTGGGCAAGGTGATTGAGCGAGTGGTTGCTTCTCAGATCCAGGCAGTTTTGGATGACACAGATTATTTAGATCCTTTCCAGACCGGCTTTCGGGTAGGCTATGGGGTTGAGACTGCCTTGGTCGGCCTGATGGATGATCTCCAATTGGCGATCGACAGAGCAAGTGTGACTCTGCTGATCCTTTTGGATCTCTTGGTGGCTTTTGATACCATTGACCATGGTATCCTGCTGGGTCGCTTGAAGGAGGAGGGCTTGGCTGGCACTGTTTTACAGTGGTTTCGCTCCTACCTCTCTGGCAGATTCCAGATTATGTCACTTGGAGACTATTGCTCTGAAAAGCGAGAGCTGACGTGTGGGGTTCCACAAGGCTTCATACTGTTTCCAATGCTTTTTAACGTCTACATGAAACCACTGGGAGAGATCGTCAGGAAGTTTGGTCTGGGATGCTATCAATATCCTGATGACACCCAGATCTATTTCTCTATACCAACTTCATCAGGAAATGGTGTGACCTGCCTCCCCTGCCTGGAGGCGATATTGGGCTGGATGAGGGATAACAGACTGAAGTTGAATCCAAACAAGATGGAGGTACTGTCTGTAGGGGGTCGGGATCTGAGAGACAGAATAGATCTGCCTGTTCTGGATTGGGTTACACTCCCCCTAAGAGATCAGGTTCGCAGTCTCTCCCTGGTATCTCAGGTTGAGGCTGTGGCCAGGAGTGCTTTTTATCAGCTTCGGCTGATATGCCAGATAGTCCATTCTTGGAGAGTAGTGACCTTAAAACGGTGGTACATATGCTGGTAACCTCTAGGCTTGACTACTGTAATGCACTCTATATGGGGCTGCCTTTGTACGTAGTTCGGAAACTACAATTGGTACAGAATGAGGCAGCCAGACTGGTCTCTGGGTATACCCGAAGGGACCATATAACACCAATTGTAAAAGAACTGCACTGGCTGCCGATAGGTTTCCGAATGAAATACAGAGTGCTAGTTATTACCTATAAGGCCCTTAACGGCTTAGGTCCAGGGTATTTAAGAGAGTGCCTTCTCTGTCGTGAACCCTGTCGCCTATTAAGATCATCTGGAGAGGTCCGACTATGGGTGCCACAAACCCGTCTGGTGGCAACTCGGGACTGGGCTTTTTCTGGTGCTGTCCCAGGGCTTTGGAACGCACTCCCTCTGAAATAAGAGCATCTCCTCCTTTTCTGTTTGCTTTTAGGAGGACCCTGAAGACGTACTTGTTTCCCCAGGCCTTCAACTGAGATTCAATTTGTAAATTTTAATGTGTTTTTAGCATGTTTTTATCTTGTTTTTATCTTATGGATTTTAAATGTGTTATATTTTATGTTTTAATTTGTACACCACCTAGAGATTTTATACTAGGCGGTATACAGATTCAATAAATAAACAACAACAACAAAACCAACCAAACAAATAAATAATGCACCCTGCAAGTGTGTGGTGCATTATGGGAATTGTGCTATGCCGGCTGGGAGGCTGCTCTTGTGTGGGTGCCGCATGGAGCCACACAGCATCGACACACAATCAGTTTGCCTGGGTTAAGGGCACTGACTAAAGCGGCAGGCTCACTAAATGGGTTCCCCGCCACACCACTGCCAGGAGCCATGCGGTTCCTGGCAGTTTACATGTGCAGCCAAGCCCGGTCTTTGCTGCATGTATGAACAGCCTCAACATCTTTTTAACCAAAGAAACTAGTAAATGGCAACTTTCAAGAGGCTCCACTTAAACTGCATTAGGTGTGTTTGGATACGAATATGCAAAGAGAAGGTAACCACCATATCTTGTTCTTGGAATCATACTGCTCAAGGATGACAGTCTACAAAACAAAGACGGCCCAACAATTCCAAAGAGAGCAGCACAGGGAGAAATTACACTTATAGAACTGTTGACCTGTCATCACGACATGTTTTATACTTCTTTATTTTATACATACACCTTCATTTTTCCTTCTTTCTCTGAACATGGCAAAATAATCCACAAAACCCAGGAACCAACTGAGTTTTGAAGTGAGCTGATAAAAGCCTGTAAATGCATAATTAAGGCTGCCATTTCAACCTTTGCTTCATTGTGCTTCTAAATATTAACAATATATTATTCCATTAATAGGCTCTGGGCACCATTCCAGCCACATCATAGCCCAGATTTCAAAGCAGTTGCATGCTGGCCTTGCTGAGATCAGCATCTGGCACTACATGTGCAAATTCACTGCAGATCCTTTTTCATTGGACTGTCATGAAAATAAACTTTGCTTCCATATCAAAGTAACTGGTGCAGGTAGCTTACTAGCTTTTCCCATAAGGCAAAGATTCTCAACCTTGGGTCCCCAGATGTTGAAGGCTAGGAATCATGGGAGATGTTGTTGGACTACAGCTCCCATCATACCCAGCCACAATGGCCAAAGGGAGTTGTGTTCCAACATCTGTGGACCCAAGGGTGAGAACCTCTGCCTTAAGAGTTTTAGGCATGAAAAACAATGTGGATCAGGGGAAACTTCAGAGGCTGTACCTCTACCTTTAGACTATATACAGGTATACTACAAACAATGGCCAACATCCAGACTAACCCACCACTGATGCACAAAGGTTTTCCATTACAGGGGGTGGGGAGCACGTTTCAGTGATCTCCTCTTCCCTCTGCAGAAGTCTGTGCCTGGGGTTCGGGGACTCTCAGAGAGATAATTGCCCTTCCCGCGGAAAACCCTTGTCTGGATGTCAACCGGTGGCCAACATGATGTGCAGCTCTCTGTCACTGGTGTGCAAGCAGCATTCAGCACCCCTGTGCAGCTGTCTGGGCATGGAAAGCGGGGAGTGATTTTCACATCTCTCCATTCCTGAGGCTGTGTGACCCTCAGGAACAGATTTCTACAACTAGAAATGGCTTTGGGTGGGAGAGAAGACATGCAAAAATAGTTTCCCTCTCTGCACCCAGAGAGCAATGTAGAGTATAGAACAATCTTCAGTGTAGAGCAATCTTCAATGCAGAGACACTGAAGGCTGGTTGGGTCCAACAGCCCTCCTCCTGGCAATGGAGGGCTGTGCACCATGCCAGCATTATAAGTTGTAATGCCCCCAGCGGTATTTTTCTCACCAATGGAATTTACCATGTACAGTCATCTGGCTTTGAGACTAAAAGGTACTCAGAAGTCTACTGTTTGGAATAAAAGGTGTTTGGTAAGCAAAAGCCTACCATTCTCTAATAGTGGAAACTTCTTTGGAGTATGGCATTCCATAATTCAGCAGCAACATGAGGTCTCTAGGATTTTTTTCACCAAGCACAACACCAGATCCTGTGTTACCTGGGGCAGCTTTGTACATAACAAAAAGAAGTGCAAACATCCCACAGCTTTGTCACTTCTGTATCCAGCTGACAGAGCTTGTTGATCTCATTTGAAGAAGAGCTTATATTTACAGCCCATGAAGCCTTCATGCACCAGATCCCCTTCCCATGAGATGAACAAGTAAGGGCAACGTGATGCCGTGCATGTAGCCATGTATCAGGATGACTGCTTTTCTCATGTCACTTCTCTTTCCATTTGCCCTGAGACTCTGGGCATTGCTTAGTATTACATTTCCCTAGTTGTGCTTTATCTCTTGACTATTCTAAGAGCTACTTAGAATAGTTTCTCATTTTTCTTTTGTCTGAAAGGTCAGTAAGGAAAAGCAGGAAAGACACTTATCTGTTACTACTTTGAAAAGGTGTCTGGATGTGTTTTCCTATGAGGCCCAGATGCTATGGACAATCTGTGGGGGCTCATATACTTTAATTATATCACATCAAGCAGTTTACATTAATAGTTATTATGGAGAAATGTTCCTGTCCATTTTCCAAGTTAGTATAGGCATGCATCAGCTTAATGCCTCCTGCCCCAAACACATGAAGCTTTTGTTTTCCATCCGTTTTTTTAAAAAAGCTTCCCTAATAGTCTTATAATGAAATGTTTTAATGATGTTACCTGTATGTTTTTAGCAGCCTGCTCTTGTTCATGTTAGATTCACCATCAACCGTAAATCTATCGCTGAAAGGAAGGATGGGCTAGACCTCAATGTAGGGAGTGCAAATTGCCATCTCTGTGGCATTTACTGTTTTAGGGGTTTTTAGCCTACTTTCCAGTAGGCTTATGAGATCACCCAGCATTGTGTGTGTGTGTGTGTGTGTGTGTGTGTGTGTGTGTGTGTGTGCGTGCGCGCGCACACCCTTATCAACTTTGCAATACCTGGACCAATATGAACCAAATCTGGTACAGTTGTACGGACACATAGGGACACCTCAACAGGCTTGGAATGGCCCACAGGGCAACAGGGAATATTCCCAGTGCGCCTCACCCTCAGGGCACCCCTGTGCTCGGTCGCACTCAGCAGCAGTGAATACTCCCACCCTTAATTACCCATTCTGCTCAAAACCTGGTGGCCTCCCCACATACATTCCACCGCCCTCTCAGTGCCCCCAGTCCGGCCCTGCACCTCAACTGCATAGTTTGTGATTATGTCATCCTTCAAAATTCAAGATGGCAGATGACAACATTTGAGGCACAATTGGGACTAACTTGTGAACCACCTAACCGATTTGAACCAAATTTGCTACAGCTGTAGGGACACATAGAAATGGCTCAAGTGCATAGTTTGTAATGATATCATCCACCCTTATTTAAGATTGTGGACATGTGAATATTTGAGGTGCAAGTGGGAATTGATTTGGACCAAAGTTGTTACAGTTGTAGGGACACACAGGGACACTTCAAACACATAGTTTGTGATGATGTCATCCACCCCAGTTCAAGATGGTGGATGCATGAATGTTTGAGGCACAAATGGGCTAACTTGTGAACTACTGCCTAACCAAATTGGATAAAATTTAGTCCAGTTGTAAGGAAAGTGAAAGGAAAGGAGGCAGATTAGTATTTATTGGACTAACTTGTCTTTCTATGCTATGGCCTCTCTCTCCTCCTCCCGTTGACTTGCAGCTTCCATTCTAGCAGGCAGCAAACTGTAGTGGATCTTCCTTACCATCTGTGCAGATAAAGAGCAGTAGCTTTGCAGTTCTTGCATGCACAATTTGACTTAGGACTCGTTCGCTCATGGAGGCAGTATTCAGTCAAGTGAGATCCCAGCTGCAGTCTGAAGTGGTACAGTGCCAGAGACAGATTTAGCACTAGGGTTATACATGGATGTTTCAGCGGGGCAGGAGGCAGTACCTTTAACATGAGTAAAGTAGGTCCTTACCTGCTCCTTTGCAGATTTTCTGGGTGCGGCACTGTGCTACTCAGAGGTTTGCATGCGGCTTCACGCAGCAGCCTGCATGAAGCAGCAGGACACACATGGCCACCGTGTATGTGGCCATTCCATACCACTCCCCTACCAGTTGCAGGAGAGTGACAGCAGGAGGGAGGGCTTGCCCTCAACTCCTGCTTGTGGCTTCTGGTGGCATCTGGTGGGCTACTGTGCGAAACAGGATGTTGGACTAGATGGGCCTTGGGCCTGATCCAGCAGGGATGTTCTTATGCATTGTGGCCATGAGCATCCCGCTGCCACAAGCAGGTTGCTGGGTGAAGCCCCTCAGCCACACATGGACTTCTGAGTGATGCTCGTGCTAAAAGGTATCGCTCCCCACCCTGCCGAAACAATTTGGCAGGCCATGCCAAATCAATTGGTGCACATCTCGATTTAGCACCTCACTGAGAAGTAGGCCTCAGAGGTTTCCTTTCCTTGCCAAAACTGCTAGATTGTGAAGGGCTTCAGTCAAGCCTTCTTTCTTACCCTCCAAGGGATGGGGAGCAAGGAACCATGCAATGAGCCTTACTTGAGTTAAGCCTGCTTTTGCATCTTAATAGAAATTCCTACAGACAGCTATATTCTGCTTTGAGATTCAAAACCTAAGAAGTCACCCATCATTCCTAATTGTGTAGGTAGAGAGAATGGGTGGCCATAATACTGAATGTAATGTTATGGCCATGTATATGAAACTCCCAAGCCCATTGAATATATTTCTGATGTAGCACAGAGTCATTAAATGAAAGGCTGACATTCTGACTATTAATTTCAATGGGGCTTCCATTGAATAATTTAGTCAGGAAGTCTGCTGAAGTCTTTCTGCAGAAAATCAGGCAGATGGACAGTCTACCTGCATTTCTATCATCCTGTTTATTTAGTTTACATCTTTTATAATACCTAGTGGGCCAACAATTGTATTACGAGTTCATCTTCACTTAATTATAATTCACACTCTCTAGATACTTACTAAGCTCTCACTAATGGAATCAGGTCAGAGGGATCAATTAACTTGCAATATATTCAGCTTACTGATTACGGCCATACTTATTTGCTATTCAAGTTATAAAAGAAACAGGAGATGAGAAAATATTTGTTTTAGTAATTATAATGAGGGAAGAACCAGCAAAACAGACCAAAGGGGCTGAGCTTCCAGCCTCCCTCTTTCCAGTCCTGAGAGTGAGAGAACCACTCTGTTGCTGTGAAGCAGTTTTCTCCCCAGTTGCCTCACAGTGACACACTGATAGAAGTAGGTCACTAGAAGGTATCAATATGAACTGAGTAGTTTCAAAAATTATATTCCCAATTCATGTTGACTGGAGGATGAACTATTTTGCAGCTTATTTGGCAACTTATTTCCACATTTGGGGGGTGAGAATCACCTGAGGTCAGAGAAAAAGTGTTTGGTGTCAGATCTTCTTTACACCGACAAGATTCATAATCTCTTGGCACTGGATAGTGTTAGGAATATCAGTATTCCTATATCCCAAATACACACGGTAAATATACCCTATACCAACAACCTATGAATCTTGAGCTATATGTTTATATGCTCCAGGTCTTCCAAGGTTTTTCAGCTGCATCCTTTTGCTCACAATCTTTGGTTTCCCACATAGCAAAGATAAAGCTGCTTGTATCGTCTGTTATCCTAGAATGAAAGGGGGGTGCATAAGAAGGCCATGATCTTCTTCAACTCACTGATTGACCTCAACTTTTTTTCCACATTTAGGGGGTGGAAGTGAACTCAGAGGGTGTTATCCAAGGGTAACCTATAGCCTGTAAAAGGTTGTCCCTCATACACACAGTCTGGCATACTATTGTTTCACACTGAAATGTTGCCAAATCCTGGCACAGACTTCTTTCAACCTGAAATTGCTTAATGTGCTCCAGAGAACTAATCTGTGCACTAGTAAAGACATTGCACACACTGCTGGAGTATTATTTTATTTTGTTTACTTACTTTGACTCCCCCCCCCCCATAGCAGCTCCCACTGAAGTCACTAGGCAAGTTTAAAAGCAGTTTCCTCAAATGGAAGCTGCTGCAAAGAGGACCTAAAACGAAACTCTGGCTAGATGTATCTTTCATGTTAATTACATTCATGTAAATTTCTTCTTTTGATTGTGGCCAACTTGTATAGGTGCATTGTGTTATTAAAAATTTTATGTTCTGGGTAGTTTTAGCAATACTTCTGAAACTTGAAGTCATTAGTTCTTAAAAAGTTCACTTCTATTAGCAATTATTTGGAAAGTATGTATTATTATTTTATTACAACCTTTTACATTCCTGTTTTAACAAAAATAATTCTCAGATTTACACAGCAAAATCTGGTTTTTGTTTTGTTTTGTTTTGTTTTGCCATGTAAATCTGTTCGAGAACTATTTTTTTGTTCTCACCAAAATATAGCTCACAATCTAAAAACAAAATATATACTATGGAGACACTTGCAGTCAGCCACTGGAAAAGACATACTGCACAAGAGTACATCAGTCTAGTAACACTGCATACACACAACCTGCGCAAATGCAAAATTTGTGCAAATTGCTTTACACAACAGTAAGTCTATTATGTCAAGTGGACTTACTCTTCTGCAACATAATTTGCACAGATGTGTTTGCACAACTTGTGCCACATAAACTAATTGTGCAAATGCAACATTACTAGGCTGATGTACTTTTGTGTAGTGTCACTCTGCTGGGATGAACAGGGATCATTTCTCTCCCACTGCTAAATATAAGAGAATAACCGCTTAAAAGGTGCCTCTTTGCTCATATTGTTTGGCCTGCAGCAGTCTTCCCTAGATGAAATCTACAGTGCACATATGGAGCACAAGGATAGTCTATGACCTTGATCCTTTCCTGTTCAAATTTGGCTTTAGGCAGATGACATGGCTATACTCTAGCAAGAAGGATGGAAGTGCTGTCATGCACACCCTGAAGTGATGAGATGTTCCCAGCTAACATAGCTAACTTACATAGGAACATTTATTTATTTATTTATTTTGTACACTGCCCCAAACTTTAATCTCTGGGTGGTTAACAATAGCATAAAACCAATTAAAAGCATTTACAAAAAACTTAAAACAATTTAAAAATTTAAAAATAAACCAGAGATTAAAACCCAGATTTTTTTAGGAAGCTGAGAAAGCTTGGGCGGAAAGATGGGTTTTCAGGTGTTTTTTGAAAATTGCCAGAGATGGGGAGGATCGTATCTCAGCAGGGAGCTCATTCCACAATCTCGGGGCAGTGACTGAGAAGGCTCGTCTCTGTGTAGCCACCAAACGAGTTGGTGGTTACTGGAGACAGACATCCTCAAGTGACCTCAATCAGCAGTGGGGATTGTGGGGCTCGTAGTGAAGAAGATGCTCTCTTAAATACCCGGGGCCTAAACCATTTAGGACTTTATAAATTATAACTAGCACTTTGTGTTTTGTCCGGAAACCTATTGGCAGTCAGTGTAGCTCCATCTGTAAAGAAGTAACATGGTCTCTCCGAGATGACCCAGAGACCAACCTGGCTGCCACATTCCGAACCAACCGAAGTTTCCGGACTACGTACAAAGGGAGTCCCACATAGAGTGCATTACAGAAGTCAAGTCTGGAGGTTACCAACAGATGTATCACTGTTTTGAGGTCACTGATCTCAAGAAATGGGCGCAGCTGGCGCATCAGCCGAAGCTGATAGAAAGCACCCCTGGCCACCACCTGGCCACCACCTCAACCTGAGAAACCAGGGAGAGGTGTGAATCCAGAAGTACTCCCAGATTGTGAACCTGTTCCTTTTGGGGAAGTGTGACCCCATCTAGAACAGGTAGATCAAAATCATCTCTAGAGTTCTGACCCAGCACAGTAAGTACCTCCGTCTTATCTGGATTTAGCTTCAGTTTATTCTCTCTCATCCAGCCCATTACTGCTTCCAGGCAGGCACCCTAACCCCAACACCCTCAGACCATGTGAAACTGTCATATACTGAGTCAGGGCATTGCTCCATCTAGCTCAGTATTGTCTACACAGACTGGCAGCAGCTTCTCCAAGGTTGCAGGCAGGAGTGTCTCTCAGCCCCATCTTGGAGATGCCAGGGAGGGAACTTGGAACCTTCTGCATGCTATCAAGCAGATGCTCTTCCCAGAGTGGCCGCATCCCCTGAGGGGAATATCTTACAGTGCTCACATGTGTAGTTTCTGTCATGAAACTCTGATTTCAGGGGTGCTGTTCATGATTTCATCTTGATTCAGCCTCACCAGCTCAGACTCTCTCTCCAGTGAAACCTATTCCACTTCTAATCCTCAGTATTATTCATTCACCCCTTCCCTGAGCAACAAGAAGTTCCAGGGGTGATGCTACTTGGATTAAATTTCATTTGGATGACAGAACATTGAAGATTTGTCTTTTTAATATTTCCTTTATGTATAATTGTTAACACATACAAACACACACATCTCCTCTCCTCAGCTTTGCGGGGAGAGGAGGTATCATTTTCTTTAAGCCCTGATGAGTATCTTGTTCAAAAACACAGAGAGGTTCCCACAGGGGTGTAGCAATGTTGGAGTGGGCCCAGAGACAAGATTTTAAAATCCCCCCCCCCGCTCACTGAAGTAAAATTTAAATATATATAAATGCCACAATAGAACATCATCCTAAATTATTTTTAAAAGGTTTTGTAATTTGTGGGTGATGCATAAAACAGGACTCCTTTAAATTTAGATGGCATACTGAGGCCATTGATAAGCTGGCCCGCTGTGGATACTCCTTAGAGGCCGTACAGGAGCTTGGTTACGACAGAGCTCGTATCCAAATTATTCAACGCCTAATGGATATTGAGTTGCAATATGAAATTCCCCAGATATCTAAAAGATCGTTTTTGGGTGACCAACTGAGTGGATTTAATTTGGCCCTCTATCTCCAGGCAGTCACGATTCCTGAATATAGACGAGCCATGACGCTGGCCAGGTTAGATGTTCTTCCGTCTGCAGTTCTGTTCGGCAGATATGCAGGAATTCCTTTGGCGAATCGTGTATGACCTTGTGATAAGGGCTGTGTTGAAACAATAGCACATGCCTTTTTACATTGTTGTTTTTATGATGAAGCCAGAAGAAAGCTACTTTCTCCCATTCTGATAAATTTTAATGGAAGAGCAGATGATGTCTTATCGAGGTTTTTATTTTCTTTATGTGATGAAGATAAAATTAGAACTGTGGCTAAATACTGTTATATTCTTTGCAAAACATGTGCTAATGTTTAGTTTATGTTTGTAATGTCTGTATTTGTAAAACTGCTGGTCAAGGACCGAATAACTATTATGTATGTATGTGGATGATGCAAGTCATTTAATGGTACTAGAGAAAGACATGCTGTTCTGTTAGCTCCAGGTCTTAACACTCACATCAATTTCGGAGGATGAATACAACTGAAGGAAGCCTGGGTGGGTGCGCGGCTGAGGGAATCAGTCATGTGACTTGCCTCTGGGCCCCCTCCCAAGGCAGTTGGCCCTCAGACAACTGTCTCCCCTTGCCCTATTATAGTTACGTCCCTGGGTTCCCAGCTATTAGAAACTGACTTCCTAACCATTACTCCCTATTGACTGAACATTGACTGTTCTGGACTATTAACCAGCAATTGCTTTACCAAAGGAATGGATAACACTAACAACCTTAATGCATAAATTTCCATCACAGGAGTCCAGAAAAGCACATTTACCTGCAAGTACTTTTGGAACTTTGTCTCTTGTGACACCGTGAGGGACGTCTGACTGACAACCTTGTTAAAACATGAACCAGTCATTAATCCTGTGCTAAACGCTTCCATTGAAATTGATAGTTTAAAGTGATGAAACTTTAAACTTCTCCATTGTGGTAAATGTGGGAAGTTAGGTTGCTTGTACAGCCACTGGTTCTGAAGAACACTGAGGCTGCTTACAAGTCCTCAGCAGCCCCAGGGTGGAGTGTGAGGGAGAGGCAATGATGTACATCGTGTATGATGACTGGACCTGCATTTATTTTAAAATGAACCTGAGTACAGGCCCCCTGAGTACAGGGGGCAGGTAGGAAGTGTTCTGCTCTACTTGCGTTCAACATAATCTGTGAAGAACTGTACATGAGTACAGATCTGTAGATCTGTGCACTGTGCACAGATTGTATGTATGTTGAACATAATGTGTAAATAGGGCTGCTCTTACACAAGCAACTGTAAACAGAAACAGGCTTGACAAAAACATGAAATAAAAAGCAGGGTGGTGGGAGTGGTGGAATGAATACTGAATCTGAGAAGCAGCCTAGAATATATGAATCCATTTATCATTTCAGAAGTTCCAACTTTCCATTGCTCTTTTTCCTGTACCACAAGACTGAAACTACAGGTTTTTTTCCTCCCCCTTTTAAATTATGTTTACCTTTCTAAGAATAGAACTCAATTTTGCAAGCAGAAGGACAATATCGCTGAAAAAGCATTTATTTTAGCACTTTGGCTCATGATGTACACCTTAAAATGCTTTTGGGGCCAACTTTTAAACTTTTAAAACTCATTTCATCTTATGACCCAAAAAATAAATAAATGTATTCTATAGGCTGGAATGTCTTTGGGGGGGAAAAAATCTCCCAAGGAAATATATTTACCTGTGGAGGCTCTGTTTGAAATAGTATCATGTATCTCAATCTTTTGGCCTTATAAAGTTAAAAATGAAATCCAGTTGGAATCCAGCAATTTGTATGATGGGTATGGAAAGATACTAGCTGGAGCAGAGCCTGGTGTTCAACACTGGAGCGAGAGCAACTGAATATTAAGTACAACAAACCCTTTATATTTGAAGACTGCAAGGACACAGGCTATAACTTTATAGAAACGTCTTGACACTTGCAGTATTTCCTGTGCCTATTGATTGGTTCAGAAATATCATTGTCAGTTTAATTCACTACACTGGACTCAAAGGAGAATTGAGCTATGTGTCTAGTGCAAGGGTATAAGGACTCCACCAGTAATCAAAGTAATGTAACCTACCCCATGGTAACCCTATTCAAAGCTTGTAATATGAACAAGGCACTATCTGTAGTGTTGCTGGAAGTACAGAAACATGCCAGTGTTTGTGAGTCTTTTGGTAAGCGGCAAAATGGCATAGATACAATTCCCAAGCTCACCTATAGGCAGATGGATACACACTAGCTATTCAACAGAGATCAGGCCAGACCGCTGCAAATATGCATAAGATTGCACTTTTATGGTACAATCCTAAATTAACTGCATTGCATATTAGAAAAGGGTGTACCAACTGATGTGCTGGCATATCACCATAACCGACAGAGGATGGAAATGAAGACTGCTGCGTTGGGCAGAAATATAAGCCCAGATGATTGGAACTGGGGAGTGTTGAGCTTGTAGTTATTTTTATGGACAGGGTTAGGACAGGCCTTGGCAAATTTTATTTGGATTTAGGAGCAAGTCCAAAAATTTAGGGACAATGGGCACTTGACAAAATTACCAAATGTAGTGATGAACATTGTGGAGGGGGAGGATAAACGGGCTTTATCCCCTTTACAAGTAACATACTTAAAACAGAAACAGGACTGCCTGGGACTAATAAAGGATTTTATTAAATAATTCTACCTATCCTGGTCTACGTAGGCACCACAGTTAAATTTCTAGGTGCCATGGCTTCCTGGTTCCTGGGGTTTGTCAAGCCCTAGGCTACCTGCAAGTAGAGGCTACCTGCAACTCTGGTTTCATAACCCAATCCACTGCTGGCCAGCACAATAGGGTTTTACTAAAGAGAGTTCTTATTTGTTACTGGAACAGTAGCAAAGGCAGAATTCCCCAAAACCAAGAGTAAATCAAGTTCTAGGAGTATCTCTGGATTCCTTATGAATATTAGGTTATTCCTGGAAGTGTGTAGTAGATGTTGCTTTTATTTCTGTCCTCCGTCACTATCTGCCTTATTGGTTTTTAAGGATCCATTCCCATGCATTGTGATGAGTAGAGAAACACAAATTTGTCTGAAATTTTCTCAAATGGTATCTAGTTATGGCATGTTAAAATAGTTTCTGCAAAATGGAATATATACATGGAATATGCAAGTTTACATTCCAGTGATTTTTTCTTCTTCTATTCAAGAACATGAACTAATTCATGTAGACACACACACACACACACACACACACACACACACACACTGCAGTGGTTTTTGAATTGCAGATTACAGAAAAAATTCTGCTTTCTCTTTGTTCCTATAATGGCCAATTCATATGTATAATTTGAATACTTAAGGAATATGTTCTTCTCATTATAATTGCATATATATCTGTCTTTTCAATCATTCTCCAAACCTTCTTACATGTAGGAAGTGATCAGCTATCTCTAACAGTCTGTAGTGTCTAGCATCCTTTCTGATTAAAAAAACACCTGTGTTGTTCTAGGAAAGCATGGACCGATCCTATCAGCACCCATGTTCAAGTGGTAAATTATCTTCACACCAATGCTGGATTCTATGCAGAGAGGCAGCTCTAAAATCAGTATCAGCTTCTGTGAGCCCCTACAACAAATAGCCATGGCATCACACCATAATCTCTGTCCAGTAACATGAAGTCACCATGACATTAGAAAAGATGGGCAGTATAATTCATTAGGACCCTTCAGAACCAAAGTCAGGGCTTCTCCTCACTTCTATTTTACACACAGATATACTTCTGGGAGACACACAATTGCATTCACCACAAATGAATATATCTATTTTTCTGGAAAAAGAGGCTCAGCTTGAGATCAGGGAGAAACCCCACCATTCCCCAAACTCTGGAGAAAGACAGGCGATTTCCCTGACATTGCACTGAGTCTCATGCTGCGCTTGTGGGGCTGTTTCCAAAGTCACTTCGGTGCCAGGGAGTGCTTTTGCCCTTTTCCAGGCTCACAAAAAGAGAGCAAGAACTATCCCTGATCTCATGAGGAGCACCTCTGAAAGGAGGGAGAAGTTTTGCTGCTTTCATTATGCTTCAGAAAGCAGCACAATGCAAGGGACAAGACCCTGCCCCTCCCTGAACCAGGAGAGCAGAAATTCTGGCTAGCCTAGATTGTTGATGAGCCTTCAACAATCTGTGATTATACAAAATAAAATAAAATAAAAAATACAAGAACTAGATGACTTAAGTCTTATCTTTGAGGATTCCTTCTTGCAATACTATTCCTACTCTATACAGGTACAAATTACACAAACATGCATGTTTCACCCGAATGTAGTCATTGGTGCATTTCCCTTTAAAATACACATGAATGGGCCCCCGCTCCTTTCCTTCTTGATGCTGATGTGTTTTTAGAGAGAATCACAGATCTTTGCACATTTAATATATGACCTCTCCTCCATGAAGTTATCCAAACCCCTCTTAAAGCCATCCAGTTGCCTGTCACCACATCTTGTGGCAGAGAGTTCCACAAGTTGATTATGTGTTGTGTGAAAAAGAACCTTCGTTTGCTGGTCCTAAATTTCCTGGCAATCAATTTCATGGGATGACCACTGGTTCTAGTGTTATGTGAGAGGGAGAAGAATTTCTCTCTCTCCACTTTCTCCACACCATGCATGATTTTATAGACCTCTATCATGCCTCCCCGCTGTCGTCTTTTTTCTAAACTAAAAAGCCCCAGGTGTTGTAGTTTTGCCTCATAAGGAAGGTGCTCTAGGCCCCTGATCATCTTGGTTGCCCTCTTCTGCACCTTTTCCAGTTCTACAATGTCCTTTTTAGATGTGGTGACCAGAACTGTACACAGTACTCCAGGTGTGGCCACACCATCGTTTTGTATAAGGGCATTAGAATATTAGCAGTTTTATTTTTAATCCCCTTCCTAATGATCCCTAGCATGGAATTGGCCTTTTTCACAGCTGCCGCACATTGAGTCGACACTTGCAATGAGCTTTCCACTACGACCCCAGGATCCCTCTCCTGATCAGTCACCGACAGCTCAAATCCCATCAGCGTATACTTGAAGCTGGGGGTTATTGTCCCCATGTGTATCACTTTACACTTACCAACATGGAACGTATTTGCTATTTTGTCGCCCACTCACCCAGTTTGGAGAGATCCTTTTGGAGCTCCTCACAATCTGTTTTGGATTTCACTACCCAAAAGAGTTTGGTATCATCTGCAAATCTGGCCACCTTGCTGCTTACCCCTACTTCTAGATCATTTATGAATAAATTAAAAAACACCAGTCCGAGTACAGATCCCTGGGGGACCCCAATTCTTACTTCCCTCCATTGTGAAAACTCTCCATTTATCCCTACCCTCTGTTTTCTGTCCTTTAACCAGTTAGCAATCCACACATGTACTTGTCCCCTTATCCCATGACTGCTAAGTTTTAGGGGTATTCAATTCGGATTTTCGGTGTTTCAATTCAGATCCGAATCGAAACACCCCCAATTCGTTTTTGGGTCCGAATCTGCCCATCCAAATCACCCCAGATTCAATTAGGATCCGAATTAATCCGAATATGAATCCGAATCGATTCAGATCAAATGAGATTTTCAATACAAACCATGAATCCACTCTTATTTGCTACCAAAGAAACTACACTCAGAACACCTCAGAAACAACAGAACCCTGTATCCCATGGGGGTGGTTGGCACTCTATGTGCACTACACCACCACTTGCTCTGGGCCACCCTAGCACCTTCCCAAATGCAGTTATGGGGCTGCTGAAACCTCCATTATACCTTACGGGGAAAAACCTTAAACACACATAAAACTCAACAAATCACCAAAAATCAGCCCTCTGCCCAAATCCTTTGAAAAAATTCTGGTAGTGTCCTTGCCCCCCTTGAGCACTACCACCAACCTCACACCACTCTAGGCCTCCTCTTTCCCCCTGAGGTGAAGTGATACACCTCCATTATGCCTTACGGGGGAAAACCTTATAGACGTGTAAACTTCAACAAGAATCAGCCCTTTGCCCAATCCCTCTGCAATTTGGGTGGTAGCCTCCACCCATTAGACACTACCACCCCACCCCACTCTTTTGGCCCTGGGACCTGAAATTCAAGTAGATGTTAGATCAGACCTTTTTGCACTGAAGTCAATGGGAGGCAAAAAGGCGGGAAATTCAAATAGACGTCAGAACTAAAAATGGAGGAGGATGAAGAAGCACTTTATCGGCCACATAATGGAGGGCCAAAACTACAAATAATTTGGAGCCTATATGGGGGTTATTCGTTTCAGCTTCAAAACATTTCGGGAGGGCAAGAAGGTGATTGGTTTCGGCAACGAATCACCTGAAACAGGCAGTTCTGGGTACAGAGCGTTCTGTACCCAAAACGTTTCACACATCCCTACTAAATTTCCTCAGGAGTCTTTGATGAGGAACTTTGTTGAAAGCTTTTTAGAAGTCCAGGTATATTATGACAACTGGATCACCCTTATCCACACACTTGTTGACACTCTCAAAGAACTTCAAAAGGTTTGTGAGGCAAGATTTACCTTTGCAGAAGCCATGCTGGTTCTCTCCCAGCAGGGCCTGTTCTTCTATGTGCTTTACAATTTTATTCTTGAGGATGCTTTCCATCAATTTGTCTGGAACAGCTGTTAAGCTAACCGGCCTGTAATTTCCCGGATCACCCCTGGATCCCTTTTTTGAAAATTGGTGTTACATTTGCTACTTTTCAGACCTTTGGTATGGAGCCTGATTGTAGGGATAAGTTATATATTTTAGCAAGGAGGTCGGCAATTTCACATTTGAGTTCTTTGAGGACTCTTGGATGGATGCCATCCAGCCCTGGCGATTTGCTAGTTTTCAGTTTTTCCAGACAGTTTAGAAGATCATCTCTTGTCACTGCTATCTGACTCAGTTCTATAGCCTCCATCCCTGAAAAGCCTGTTTCAGGAACAGGTATATCCTCAGTATGCTCTGCTGTGAAGACAGATGCAAAGAATTCATTTAGCTTTTCTGCAACCTCCACATCCTCCTTAATAATCCCTTTCACTCCCTCATTATCCAACGGTCCAAATTGCTTCCTTGACATTACCTGTTAGCCATGCTGGCATCCTCCTGGACTTAGTGGTACCTTTCCTCCTTTTGGGTATACAATCTAACTGGGCTTCTAGTATTGTGGTTTTGAGTAAACTCCATGCATTCTGGAGTGAAGTGACTCTCCTGATTTTCCCTTTCAGCTTTCTTTTCAACATACTCCTCATTTTGGAGATGTTTCCTCTTCTGAAATTCAAAGTGTCTGTGTTAGACTTCTTTGGTGATTCTCTCTCATGTATGCTGAATTTGATTGCACTATGGTCACTGTTCCCAGAGGGTCGATGACACTGACATCTCGCACCAGGGTCGATGACATTGACATCTTGCTCTAGGTCCTGGGTGCCACTCAGGATTAAGTCCAAGGTCGCCTTCTCTCTGGTTGGATCCAAGTCCAACTGTTCTAGGGCACAGTCATTCAACGTATCTAGAAATTTGACCTCTTTGTCATTACCTGACTGTGAATTTACCCAGTCTCTGTGTGGGTAATTGAAGTCACCCATTATTACTGCCCTGCCTCTCCTTGAAGCCTCCCTGATTTCCTCCTGCAGCTCCCAGTCACTGTCAGCATTTTGATCCGGAGGGCAATAGCACATCCCTAGTAGCAACAGAGAAAGAAAGATCAGCAGCATTGGGATCCCTGCCGGTCCCTCCCAACACACCTGTCAGACAGCAACAGTCAACTGGAATTTGCCCCCAGGATATGATTTTGAGTATAAGGAGTCCTAATTTCATGATCCAGTGTGCTCCCTTGCACGCTCCACTTGGGACTCCATCTGGTGCTCCTGGGATCTTCATGCTCTCTATGCACCATCTACCTTGGAGTTTCCACCAGCTTTGGGGGCAATTTACTGTCCACAGACCATCACGTAAGGCTGTGTTCAGTATTTCGTGCCACTCTCCAGATCAGCTTTCTTGCCCAGCCTGATCTGCCCAGTTTCCCTAGCTAACATAGGAAGTTGGTTCCACAGAGGAAGTACCCTTCTGGAATTTAGAGTCACCTTTAGGTGACTCTACCGACTAACCCCTCCAACTTTCTTACACCTGCCTTGGCCCGACCAGTTCCTGAGGAATGAGGTTCATCAGTAGTTCCCAGAGCCCTTCATCAAAAGCAGGTGATATGAGCTTTGCCCCTCCCTGGGCCCAAAATGTTTATCCATTCCCCTTTCTTAAATCCAACTACCTCCTAAAAGCCTTTCTCTTGCCCACCTGAGAACGTACATAATTAGGTATCTAAGCTAAAATGCCTCATTGCAATGAAATGTATTTTTGATAGTAATATTGCTTTAACTACACCTTTCTCTCCTCTGTACCTCTCCCCACAATAAATATCTTATTTTTATTTTGAAACTTAAATCTTGTCTCAGTCCAGTCATTTCCTGAGTCCACAACTTTGCACAAAT
This sequence comes from Hemicordylus capensis, assembly GCF_027244095.1. Lineage (NCBI taxonomy): Eukaryota > Metazoa > Chordata > Lepidosauria > Squamata > Cordylidae > Hemicordylus > Hemicordylus capensis. Next base: position 412,378,315 of record NC_069658.1, read on the forward strand.
TAAAATGTAAAGTGAAACTGTTCCTTTCTGAGCTAATTTCCCCACATGAGCCCAAAAGGTAGATTTCGGGGTATTTGCCAATCACCTCGGAGCTGTTTCGCGAACACTGTCATGGCTGTAGAAATCCTGCACACATTTCCAAGGATCCACTTAGCAAGCTGCAATAAAAGTGATAGCGAGATGAAGCAACAACATGCCACAAAGGTAAGGTAAAGTAATTGCTAACCCAACCCCTAGAGACAGAGGTGTATAATATATTCTGCAGTTCCCATGTGAAACATTGATGTATATTCATAATCAGCTATGACTCACAACTGTGCAATTGTGTCTTTAAAAATAAAATGGCAGCACCCTGGATTATATCACGTCTCTGCCAACAAGACACAGTTTGTGCCTTCAGGGGATCTCCATCCTCCCCAAACAGGCTCATCCTCTGGATGAACTACTTAAGTCACTTATAGAAGGAAATTTGAGGCTATGCAGCGACATTCAACTGCTGCATCTTCTGGGAGATTTGACCTGAAAAGCATTAGAGATCCTGGGATGAGTAGGAAAGATTTTGCAAAAGCTTGTTCTTCAGAAACAAGAGATGAAGGCCTTTTTAGCTCAGCAGGTGATGTGGCAGACAGCCCTTTGTGGCTTAAACTGGTTTCTCTATTTCTGTATAGCTCAACATTTTTAAAGCCCCCCCTATGGTGTGGGATGCGTTTTTAAAACCTACGTTTCTTCTGACCTTTGGACCTGAATTTTTTCTTTGCTTTGTTTTGTTCTCATTTGATATCTGGATATCACATGTGATAGAAAAGGTTTTGAAGATAGGGAAAGAAGAGAAAGCACTTTCTGATATCTAGCAAAAGGAGCCTTATGTTGAGGTTCACAACTCAACACAGAGCCAGGGGGATTTTGACTTTTTGTATACTGAATGATTCTTCCAGTACAGGTACATTTTGATTCATACAAGTCCTGTGGATTCTCTCCATGATACCAAAATCACCTGATTTATAGCGAAATTTCTGATGTCTTAAACCAGGGATGGCCAACTTCTGTATCCTTGCAGGGGGCACACTGTACTCCAGACAGTGGCCTGGGAGCTGATGTTGTTTTTGTCACAGAATTTGTTGGGATTTTTCCATAGACATTAAGGTCATTCTCACGGCCAGCTGCAGTGGAGTGAGAACAGGAAAACCTGTATTGTGAGGCTCGCGTAGAGCCTCGGAACCCGCTCCCACCCCACTGCTGCAGAGCAGGGCTACCCGGTTGAGAAACCCAGCTGAAAACTGAGATTAAAGGGAGAAAGCCCCAACTCCCCTCGGCAGCCCCGATCATGTGTGCGATTTGGGCTGTGTTCTCCAGCTCCCAGCAGCCCGGCTCCCTGAACATCACAGAGTGCTGCTTAAAGAGCAGCCAGGGGCTGCAGCATTGCCGCAGGAAGCCTCTTGGCTTTCCATACAATGCATTGTGGGGTACTGGAGAACTTCCTCCTCCAGGTCCCCTATGTATTCAGCTCCGCTGCACCATTCATGTGGGTGCACGGCAGAGCTCTAACAAGTGTCTGATCATGTGGGGGCCTTTCCCCCAACCCTCGCTAGCCACCAGTGATTTTGATCGTGGTAAAATCCTAATTGTCTCAGTTATTTGTATGGGGCATGCTTCTCTATTTGAATGTATCTATGTACTGGCTTGGTGGGTGGAGCCACAATGTTTTGTTTGTCTGTTCTTCTCTTGTTGCCTTGAATTCAAACTGAGAGGTTCTCTCTCTCTCTCTCTCTCTGCATAAGAGACTGTTAGTCTGTTTATTGTTTTTCTTAGCCTCTGCTTAGTTAGTAATAAATATCAAGCTCTTGTTTCTCAGTTAAAGTTGGCTTCTTGTTCAATTACTTATAGAGGATAAGTAATTATTCTGCAACAGAATTTACCCCTTCACAAATAGTCAGCTCTGTAATAAAGATATGTAGTAATAAGAACTTCCCAGTTGTGGAGCACATATGCTCAGGCATTACATTACATTTCATACAAATATCTGCATCTATATATTGCATACAAAATCCCAAAGAGGGATATGACATTCCAATATGGGAGGGATAGCTCTTTTCCTTACAACTTGGAAACATTTTTTGAGGGTGTTTTGTTTTTTTTTATGGTGACAGGTGCCATCAAATCTTCTACCATATAGATGGACCTCAGTATTCATGGGGGTTCTGTTTTCTGCAGTTACCGCAGATAGCAAAACTGCAAATTGAAGTCAATGTGATTGTGGAGGTTAGGTTTCTGGAGGACCAAAAATATTTCAGGAAATGGCAAAAATGGGCAAAAAGCACGAAGTGCCTTCCATGGGCCTTGAGAAGCCCCCCCACTTTTTTGTGATTTTTCACAAAATGGCTCCCACGCTCAAAATAGTGACTGGAAATGACCTCCAAGCTCATTTTTCGCCACCCCCTGAACCACAGATATGTGGATTTAATCTCTTTTTCACCTCCCCGCTCCTTGCGTATGCCAGGGTCAGGTGTCAGTTCCCCAACAGCGGATATGCAAAACTGTGGATGTTGGAACTATGGGTAACAAGGTACTGTTGTATCTTAATTTAATAGAGGCATCAGAGGACCAAATAAATGGCTCAAACGGCCAAATCCAGCCACCAATTGGCCATCCTTGTTTTAAAGTTTTGGACTAGTTCTTAATCAGCTAATACAGGGGTCCCCAACCTGCTGCCCTCCAGATGTTGCCAAACTACAATTCCCATCACCCCCAGCTACAAACGTTGGGGACCCCTGAGCTAATATATTTTAATAACTTGAGATGGTTCAGTTCTTCAGAAAGGTAACAATTCTAATTGAAATCTAAAATGTCAATGTTGTTTACTCTCTACACTATCAACCAGGGGCATGGCACTGGATAAATCACATCTTTATGATGATAATTTTCTTCTGGTATTTTTTCCATCTCTACTTGGGTAGAGAATACTTTTACCTGGTAATTGAACAGCATCTCATACTGAAATCTAGAGTTGGAAGTTAACTCTCTGGCATTCATACTATACAGTTATTTGATTTATTGTTAACAAAAAGGAAAGGAGAGCAGTGTGAGATCACCAGTTCATTCTATAAGAATGCTCCCAGCAAGGACTGATTCATTCTGTTATTAAAAGATTCCCCCTTTCCCCATATGATATCCTGTGAAGGCACAGACAGCTGAAATGTTGGAACTCTGTATGCAAGAACGACAATGCAAGCATGTTTGACTGGCCTGCATACTGATCGTGCACCTATCTCTGGCCTTACTTGGTTGTGGTAGTGAAGGAAGATCCCTAAAGAATTGGTCCTGGGTGGGATTTTGCCTTCTGGGACTCCTCCTGGTCATCTTTTCCCTCCAACCTCCTAGAAGATGCCCAACCAGTTTCAACATATTTTGTCCAACGCATTACTTCAATGTTTGTTTTCCATGCTTTGTCTCCCATAATGGAAAAGTATTATGCTCAGACTAGTCCTGAACATTAACAAATGCTTATTAAAATGTTTTCTTGCTTTCTAAGCAAGTCGTGTAGTTTTGGTTTCCAAATTAATTTCATATAGGGCTGTCCTCCACAACAGCTTGCTTGAACACGGAATCAGCATATTTATCAGGAGCAAAGGGCTAGAATATTAAACCTTTTTTGCATAGCTCAGCAGAAGGAGACCATGCATCTTCCTTTGACTGTGAAAATAGTGCTTTTGCATTTTGTAGTAACTGAAATAAAGTAAACACTAGTTCTTTATGGCCAATAGCCATAATAATTCTTGTGACATAAGCTTTATTAGGAAGCAGCAAACGTCTGCACCTGCAAAGTGCTGTGTCGCCTTCATGCCCTGCCTCCAAACTTCTAAAGGCATTTGACTGGCCGCTGTTGGCAGTCCACAGAAGGACTGCAAGATCCTTGTTCTGCATGCTGTGCTCTTCCAAATGCATCAGTCCTCTATGCTCAAATGGAATGCCTTGACCAACACATGCATGGGATTATTCAAACTCACAGTGGCTGACATCTGTGCTGGTGCAAACATGTTTACCTAGTGCAAGGATGTTGTACTAGCTAGCTTCACTAGGTGGGGAGCTTGCATTGCAGACCAGTGTTGCGCTAGTGCAACAGGGTGCACTTACACAATCTGTGGAACACCTCCTGCTGTGAAACCTCTTCATCATTCTGTATGCCTTGCAGGGAATGATGGAATGCTATTCTCTATAGGAAGATAAAGAGGCTGTTCTCACACGCAGCCTAACCCAGTCTAGGGATCAGGCCTGATCCCGGTGGGGCAGTGTTGCTTAGCCCAGCTTTTTAAGCTTTATAACCTGGCTTTTGGCTGGGGTTAAAGGCTTGAGTGAGCCCTTAACCTGAGTTCCGGGATCATGAATTTACTGGGGCTGCATTCAGACCAAGCAGGCACAGAGATGGGCACCTAGGGAGCCTATCTGCTGGGGGAATCCCCCAATGCACTGTGCATATATAATATTGCATAGTGCATTGTGGCATATCCAGAGGCTGAGATGTGTCATCCTGGCCTCCAGAGCTCCGTGCTGTGCCATGAAGCGCAAATCGTCAGGGTCCATGCTCCCAGCAACATTGCAATGATTGGGGAGAAGGTGAGTTGGACAAGTCCACCCCCTACACCTTATTTTGTGAATGGCCCCAAAGACTACTTTAATACAGTTGAAGATGACCCAATTGTATTAGTGGCCTCAGCCTGGTTCTGTGCTATGTGCACATATTAATCACCAAGTAGATAATAAGCAGTAGGATAGCTATGGAGTGAAAAGCTACTGCTCTAGATTACTGCATAGTGAGTGTTGACATCCAGCCACTGCCATCTTGTTATATGTTTGCCACTTAATCTAATTAATAGAGATTGTGCTTAGTTCAATAGGAAAGGATGACAACTCCTATTAATTTTGGGAGGAAAGCCGCATCCAAACAACTCAGGAAAAATACTGGGTGACAGTTTTCTATTAAGATAGCTCTGTGACCCACCTTAATTGTGCAGAATGTCATTTTAAATCAATACATACTCTTTTTTCATAGCTTGCTCATATTTTACACTTTATTGCGTTTTCTCAGATAAGTTTTGTTTAGTTCAATTCTAGATAATAGGAGATGGTCTAAATGGTGGCGGGGGGAAGCTACATGAAAAATGTAGAACTAATAATAATTCTTCAACATTCCTCCACATTTGCAGCACCTCTAGTATCACTGTATAATAAACATGTCTGGCTCCATAGAAAGGTTGCACACAATGTTCAGGGTTCTACATGCTGAGGCAAACAGCATCGTGTTCACTTTTTTAGGGTACAGCTATCTCACTCTATAATTGTCTTGACAGACAGCCTTACTGGGAACAAGCAGCAAAAAAGCAGATCTCCAGTTTCTCAGCTTCCGCCCCTTCAAGAAGGCACACTCTTTGAGCTACAGAACATTTAGAATTCATTGTGGCTGTGTCCACAGATTGGGAGTGCACAGCACATGCCTTGTGTGGTGTTTTAAATGTGGCTTTAGTTACTGGGGTTCCAGTCCTGAAGTAGAGGCAGGGCTAATAACCAGCCTGCTCTGAAAAAGCTCTGAAAAGCAGTCTGCACTTGCTTCTCTGTTTCATTAAACTATTAATATCCCTGATTTCACTCCACTGCCTTGTTCTTGCATACCACAACTCTTTCCCTTGGATCCTACACCTTGGAAATCTCCCCTTTCCTGTTCCTCTGGCATTGTGCTGGTACTGAGAACCTGCCTGCTCTTTCTCATAACGGTCCGATCTACTGAGAACAGGATAGTGGCAAGTGTTCTGGTGCCAAAGAAACAGTGGCTGGGACCAGTGTTCCTTCTAACAGAGATTACCAGATGTTGTTGACTACAACTCCCAGAATCCCCAGCTGCAATAGCTTTTGCTTCGGGATTCTGGGATCTGTAGTCAACAACAGCTGGGAATCCCTGTTAGAGGGAACCCTGGCTGGGACCCCAGGCATTACAACAGAGCCACTAGAGGCAGAGGCAGACCCAAGTCCTATCCCTTGCCCCAGCTCCTCTAAGATTGTTTGGAAATATCAAAGATGCCTTGTCTTTGAGAAATGCTTCCAAAATGCAATACATGGAGGCAAGTCCATTGAAAGCAATGGCACTTGCATCTCGATAGAATAAGATTAGAATGCAAGTCCCATCTGAGCCCAGGATCTGGTGTTTGTTTGTTTGTTTGTTTGTTTTTAAAGAGTATGTAGAAAGGCCATAGCTCATTAGTGGGGGACCTGCCTTGTGTGCAGGAAGTCCCAGGTTCAGTCACTGACCTCTCCATATTGGACAGGGAAAGACCCCTGTTTGAAAACCTGGAGATCTACTGACAATGCTGAGCTAGATGGATCGATGGTCTGACTTCCTATATGGCAGCTTCCTATATTCCTAAGATCACAGAATAGTGGGGAACCTACTTCCGGAGATCCTGCACTGCTGCTGCCTGCCAGGTTAGCCCATCAAGAAACTGAGATTGACCAATAGCCCTGTTCAACACCTGTCTTGGTTACACTTCTCATTAAGCTAATTTCTAGTGACTGAGAACAACAAGAAAAGACACCTCTAATTGTGTTTCCTTTATTACGATGATAGGGTAGATAATATTATTTTATTGGGTATGGAAAAGGTATTAAGAAAGTTCAGAGCCCCTAATCTGCCATTTCAGTTCAAAAGTCTATATCAATAATATATCACCCTAGTAATCTTTTCTTTTTAAGTTTGAAAGCATTTGAGAGTTGAAATAATTCTGGCACAAAGCAATGTAAGGAGAGGAACTCTTGTCAATATGCTATTTTGCACCTGTAATGTAATACATTGCACTTTGCTTTTCATGCATTGCTTACTGATTGTTAAATCAGACTGATTATCTCATTTCAGAGGCATTAAGCAAGTTTGGGAGGGCTGCTGCAAATATATCAGATAATTGTGTACTGTTGCGTTTCTTAGTTGGTTAGTAAGTATGAATCAACGGGCAGACTCTGGAGCAGCATGCTTAAAAGCATTGCTCTGAATCTCTGCAGGAGTGGGGGAGCTCATCCAATGAATAATTAAAGCTAAAAGGGCACATACGGCCTTTTGCTGCCTTTTGTTCAAATTTTGAGCATTGGAGCTTGCATTAAAAGGCGACGTTTTAAACCGAGGACTCCCAATAAATGTTGTTCCTTAAAACAGGACTTGTTGGCAATGTTCGGTCAGCTGTTGTTTCACTTGTTAGCTTTAATGGTTTATTTTAATGATCAGGCAGCTTCGGGGAATTAAATGTTTCAATTACACATTGTTAATCAGCATAGACCAGGAACAATATACAGCCACTTATACCTAGTGATTCATGTTTTAGTAAGAGCACAGAGAGGGATTGTCACAAAATAACAGGAACAAATATTCACATGCATGTTTGTACATGTGCGTATCACAAGAGGAGGTCAGATAAAAAGAAAACTAAAGACCAAATGCTTCCATTTGATGCTCTTCCTTCACAGGCACTGACAATCTGCCGTGTTTTCTCCTCTCCCAACATCGTCTTCAGCTTTTCTCTTTCCTGCAGCTATGAGTGATGCATCTTCCTCCTCTTCCCCAAGCTCCTCTTCTATGTATGGCATGCATTTCATTGGTGAATGTGTGATGAGCAACGATTGTCACAGCCCCGCCTACACAACATCCCTGGATAATATCCTTGCTTGTATCATAGGCAGTTTAGATCAATCCTATTAAAAAATTCCCTTTTTGTGTTTTTGCACCATCTCAAAAGCTCTATTCTCAAGAAATCCTCCCAGCATTCAAGTAAATGTGGGGAGGGGACCACATCCACCGCTCCCACCCCTGATGCTGATTCTCCTGCTGAGCATGCCTCCAGCTGCTGCACATTTGGCATTTGACCGTTAAGGGCATTGCTGAGTGCACAGAAGGGCTCTTCATGTAATTTGGAACCTTGATTGTCTGGGATTCCTAACTGCATAGAGGTACTCTCCACACATTCTCCTTTGCCCCTTGCAGGCAAAGGTTGAACACACCACACACGCATGCGCGCGCACAAACACACACACAGACTCTGGATGACTAGCATGTGTGTCAGTGTCAGGAGCACAGCCAGCAAGCACAGTCCCACTCTACTTCCCCTAATGTATTGAACATACAGTAGGTAGGATATATATTTTTTGTTTATTATAAGATTTGTATATGGCTCTTCTACCCATATAGACACACAGGACAGCTGATACCTAAAAATAACATGAAAAAAAATCATCAATTTGAACAGTCACAATAACAAACTAAACAAAACCAACAAGCAGTAAAATAATAATAATAATAATAATAATAATAATAATAATGTAATGAAAAAGGTGGAGTACCAAGTAACTATAGGCCAATAACTTGCCTTCCAACAATGTTCAAGCTCATGACAGCCATTGTAGCAGATGCTGTGCAAGACCACCTAGAAAGGAACAGTTTGTTACCAATGGAACAGAAGGAAAACCGTCGGAAAACAAGAGGCACAAGAGATCAGCTTCTTATTGACAAAATGGTTTTGGAAAATTGTAAACGAAGGAAGACGAATCTAAACGTAGCTTGGATTGACTATAAGAAAGTGTTTGACTCATTACCACATAACTGGATTTTAATATGCCTGGATATGACTGGAGTGAATGATAACATTAAGAACTTTGTAAAAAAAAAAAAAAAAAGGCAATGAACTGAAGAGCCAGCGTGGTGTAGTGGTTAGAGTGCTGGACTAGGACCAGAGAGACCCGAGTTCAAATCCTCATTCAGCCATGATACTTGCTGACTGACTCTGGCCCAGTCACTTTTCTCGTAGCCTAACTTACTTCACAGGGTTGTTGTGAAGAGAACCCTAAGTAGGTAGTAGAAGTTAACATCCAGAGAGGAATATTTCAAAGACACTCATTGTTGCCTTTACTTTTTGTAATCTCCCTAATTCCGCTATCCATTATCTTGAACAAAACAAACCATTGATACCAAACTTCAAAAAGATCAGTTAAGTTTTCCCACCTTCTTTACACTGATGATCTAAAGGAAAGTCACCATCCGAAATTGAGTCATTACTCAATACGGTTAGAATTTATAGCCGTAATATTGCAATGGAGTTTGGACTGGACAAATGTGCTATATTGGCAATAAATCAAGGAAAAATGACAATTAGTGAAGGAATTGAGATGCCAAACAGAAACAACATAAAGAGTTTGTCACCTGAGGAAAGTTATAAGTATCTGGGCATTCTCCAAAGTGACAAGATCAAGCATGCTGAAGTGAAGACCAAAGTTAGTAAGGAATATATCAGGCGAGTAGGAAAGACACTGAAGTCCAAATGTAATGGTGGTAATACTATCAAAGCAATCAACACATGGGTAATTCCTGTAATCTGATATACAGCAGGTATTGTTGACTGGACACAAGCAGAATTGGATGCGCTGGATCGGAAAACCAAGAAAATAATGACCATCAATCATGTCCTGCACCCAAGAAGTGATACTGATAGGCTGTACCTGCCAAGAAATGAAGGTGGACGTGGAATGTTGCAAGTAAGACAGTCTGTTGAAGAAAAATGAGCATTGGCAGAATACATCAATGAAAGCCAAGAAGAAATGCTACAGGAAGGGAGTAAGACAGGACTGTTGAAAATAAAGGAATCAAAGGATGAATACAAAAAACAGCAGATGAGGAATCAATGAGAAAAATGGCACAACAAACCATTGCATGGTCAGTTCTTTAATGACATACAATCGAAAGTCAACAATAGCACAACATGGCAGTGGTTAAAGAAGGGGACACTGAAGAAAGAAACGGTGGTCTCAATTTTGCAGCCCAGGCCAGGAACAATCACTATGAACAAATGTTATAAAAGCAAAAATTGATAAGACCCAGAAAGACAGTAAGTGTCGTTTATGCAAGGAAGCGATTGAGATGGTTGAGCACCTTGTATGTTGTTGTAAGAAAATCACGCAGAGTGATTATAAGGAAAGACATAATAAAGTTGCTGCGATGAGTCACTGGAACTTTTGCAAGAATTACAAATTGGCAGCAAGCAAGAATTGGTGGAATCATCTGATTGAGAAGGTCACAGAAAATGAGGAGGCAAAAATCCTTTGGGATTTTCAATAGGCATTTAGCACGCAATACGCTGGATCTGACAGTCATTGAGAAGAATCAGGTTCTGATAAATGATATTGCAATCCCAGGGGATAGACGAGTCAGCGAAACACTATTAGAGAAAATAACTAAATACAAGGACCTTCACATAGAAATTGAGTGGCTCTTGAAAAAGAAAACAGTAGTGGTGCCAATAGTTGTTGGTGCCCTTGGTGCAGTACTAAAAGAACTTGAACACCATCTTGACACCTTGGGCATCGATAAAATTACAACACATCAGCTACAGAAGGCCACACTACTCGGGACAGCACAAATACTACGACGTTGTCTTTAATTTTTCTTTAGTTATCCTAGACCCTTGGAAAGGTCCTGATAATTAAAGTACCAAACCCAGTCAATAACAACTGGTACACTGTGTATAAATATAATCATCATCATCAACAACAACAACAACAAACAGAAAGTGCTGCCTTTGTAAAGAAGCAGATGAAACTGTGGACCACCTAATCAGTTGTTGTAAAAAGATCACACAAACAAAAAGATCACACAAACAAAGGCATGACAAGGTAGCAGGGATGATACACTGGAACATCTGCAAAAAATACAAGCTACCTGTAGCCAAAAATTGGTGGGACCATAAAATTGAAAAAGTTGTCGAAAATGAAGATGCAAAAATATTATGGGACTTCCAACTACTAACAGACAAACATCTGCCACACAATACACCAGATATAACTGTAGTCGAGAAGAAAGAAAAACAAGTTAAAATAATCAACATAGCAATACCAGGGGATAGCAGAATAGAAGAAAAAGAAATAGAGAAAATAACAAAATACAAAAATCTACAAATTGAAATTGAAAGGCTGTGGCAGAAGAAGACCAAAATAATCCCAGTGGTAATTGGCACCCTAGGTGCAATTCCAAAAGATCTTGAAGAGCACCTCAACACCATAGGGGCCACAGAAATCACCATCAGCCAACTACAAAAAGCAACTTTACTTGGAACAGCCTATATTCTGTGACGATATCTATAATAACAACAAGAACAATATTGATCACAAAATTCAGCCATCCCAGGTCCTTGGGAAGGACTCGATGTCTGGATAAAACAAACCAGTCAATAACACCTGTCTGACTGTGTAAACAAGACATAATAATAACAATAATAGCAGAACAGAAGAAAAAGAAATAGAAAAAACAACAAAATACAAAGATCTACAAATTGAAATTGAAAGGCTGTGGCAGAAGAAGACCAAAATAATCCCAGTAGTAATTGGCGCCCTGGGTGCAATTCCAAAAGACCTTGAAGAGCACCTCAACCCCATAGGGGCCACAGAAATCACCATCAGCCAATTACAAAAAGCAGCTTTACTGGGAACAGCCTTTATTCTGTGATGATATCTATAATAATAACAACAATATTGATAATAAAATTCAGCCATCCCGGGTCCTTGGGAAGGACTGGATGTCTGGATAAAACAAAGCAGTCAATAACACCTGTCTGACTTTGTAAACAAGAAATAATAATAAATAAATTAATAATTAATAATAAACAATGTTATTTGTTAGCCACCCCATAACAAATTGTTCTCTGGGCAGCTCACAACACAGCATTAAATCATCAATTAAAAACGTATAACACATGAAATCACAACACACACAAATACAAAATACAACACAAAACCTTTTTTAAAAGTCAATTTTAAAAATCACATTTGCAAGTCAAAGTTTACAACCTAAATGATGAAGCCAGGCTAACCTCACTGGGGAGGCAATTCCATAAATGTGATACAACCACCAAAAATGCCCCCAAAGGCAGCAAAACATGACTAAGAGAATACAGGCAAATCTCATTACTCACGGGGGTTCTGTCCCTTGCCCACTACTGTGAGTAACGAAACCATGAGAACAAAGTATTATGCCTATGGGTAAAAGGGGGTTAGGTTCCAGAATGGACCCAAAAGGTGGAAAAATGTGATAAAACAGTGAAAAATGTGAAAATAAATAAAACTCTTTGCTGTACTATGCTCCTATGTGCTCAGGAATGCCCCCCAATCTGCAGAATGCCCCCCAAACAGCAAAAAAGAGAGTAAAAATAATTATAACTATTTATTATACCATGTTCCCGTGTGCTCAGGAATTGCCCCCCCCATCTGCAAAATGCCCCCGAAATGCCCGCAAAACAGCAACAAATCACAGGGGAAATAGGTTTTTTCAAAAAGAAATGAGCCACAAAATGGCTCCTCCTGACTCCTCCAGACAAAATGGCTGAAAGTAACTTCTGCGGTCACTCAGGAATTGCCCCCCCATCCATTCCCTTTAGGAATTGTAGATATGTGGGTTTTATCCTTTCGTATCTGCAGATAATGAAACTGGGTGTCAGTTAGACACCTGCAAAAATCACCCCCTAGTGCATAAGCACCCACGTTTTCAGAAGTAGGAATTGAGCGACTGAGGGGGTGCATCCTTTGGCTGCACACCCACAGCATTAGTCAGGATATTGGCCATGTGTGAATAGGGCTGAAAACAGCAGGAATTCCTCACTCCCTTGATTTCTCAAGAATAGGACTCAAGATTATTAGAGAACAAGGAAGGATTAGAGCAAAAGCTGGGTTTTTGATGTTGTTTTGGTTGAATAACAGATACATTCCTGGTCTCATCTAAAGTAAAGTTGTGCTGTCGAGTCGGTGTTGACTCCTGGTGATCACAGAGCCACGAGGTTTCCTTTGGTAGAATACATTGCCGTCTCCCACGCAGTCTGAGATTATGCCTTTCAGCATCTTCCGATATCACTGCTGCCCAATATAGGTGTTTCCCGTAGTCTGGGAAACATACCAGCAGGGATTTGAACCAGCAACCTCTTGCTCCCTAGGCAAGTTACTTCCCCACTGTGCCATTAGGTCTCATCTGATCTACCTACCATATATATTTGAGTATAAGCTGAATTTTTCAGCACCCAAAATGTGCTGAAAAAATCGGCCTCAGCTTATACTCGAGTCATCTATCTGCCCGTGCTAAAATGTCCCCCTGTAATAAAGTACCGTACATACTGGTCACAATATACCCCACTGGTGTCTCAATTAATGTAATTTTATTGGCATTTATTTTGATTATTGAAACTCACCAGTAGCTGCTGCATTTCCCACCCTAGGCTTATACTCGAGTCGATCAGTTTTTTTGTTTCTTAAGTAAAATTAGGTACCTCGGCTTATATTCGGATCGGCTTATACTCGAGTATATACGGTACTTGTAAATTAGCAGTTGCTGAGGATACTAGCACTTAGCAATAGCACTTATATTTATATACCGCTCTATAGCTGGAAGCTCTCTAAGCGGTTTACAATGATTTAGCATATTGCCCCCAACATTTCTGGGTACTCATTTTACCGACCTCGGAAGGATGGAAGGCTGAGTCAACCTTGAGCCCCTTGGTCAGGGTCGATCTTGCAACCTTCTGGTTACAGAGCAGCAGTTTTACCACTGTGCCACCAGGGGCTCTACTAGTTGGAAAAGGAAAGCATTTGAGTCTAGAAAACCAGATCAGTCTGCCTGGGGGGTCTGTACAGGCTGCTACACCAAAGGTACATGTGGACAAATCATTTTTTGGATGTTCTTTTTCAGTGTCTTCAATCACTGCAAGCCACACAGTGGCATGTTGAGCCTGTGCAAATGTCTTGTGCAGTATTTAGTTCAGCGTATGACTGCAAGAATAACATGGGTGATATAGGTCTATATACCTAAAAAATCAAGCAGTCAGTATAGGGTTTTCTTATGTTACGTTATTATCTGCATTTTCAGATACTCACTATACGCTTCCAGTTGATAGTAAAGTATGGAAGTGCGAATGTGGGAAGCACTTATATCAATATGCTTTGACTTATTTCAGCAAGTACCTCCAATTATTAGGTAATGTTAATCCATTAACTGTATTCTTCTGACAGTTCAAAGCAAGGCTTTGCATCTGCTCCTCTTTCCTTGTTAATGCTTTTATACAGTTGGTTTATTGAGGGCTTTCTGATCCCAGCTTCTTCTACACTAAGGCAAAACCATTGCTGCTGTTTGTGAAGTAGTGGGAGGAAGACAAGTTGCATAGACTGCCATTACACTGTAGGGAAGGCCAATAGGGAGGTGCAGTATTTAAAGGCTGAGTTGTCATCTTGATTGGTGATCTCCTTTTTTTTCCCTAGCAGAAAATATTTTATATAATTCCTGAGGTTCCATTTTCTTTTGTATTTTGTTATTTGTAAACTGCTTTGAGAATTTTCTGTAGAAAAGCATAATAATGAGGGTGGTGGTGGTGGAGGACCTTTCTATCTGATCATTGTGTATTTTGTATATAACACTGTTCTGCAAGTGTTTGCAAACTGTTAGCCCACAGAGTCTTCACATCCTGGTCACCAAGATCAAGTTCTGAACTTTGAACCATCAACTTTTCACTCCCCCGTCATTATCTGTCTTGTGCCATTCCCTTCCTGCATCCTCGGTCATTCGTAATCAACCCACACTGATTGTGTCAACAGACTAGCTGAGAAACAAAGACAAGATACTTGGTCCAGGATGAATGAGGATCCAAGTCAAGGTTATTGTGTTATGAATCTAGACAGCATGTTGGAGGCATTCCCTTCAGTTAAAATGATTTATGGTGTGAGGGTTTCCTCTTAAATTAAAAAAAAAAATAAAGAGCTGGTGTATGATGATGAATTGCTCCCGACTGGAGAAGTTTCATAGGAATCCACGAGTATCCAACCTCTTCCTGATGAATGTTCTTCTGTATTTCAGATTTTTAAATTTAGCATCACCACTTTTTAAAAATAATATATTATAAACTCCTAGCATATATATTTGAATGTTATGCCACAGGATGCTATCTTTGGGGTTTCAAACGATCACCAACTCTTTCAGTAGGTCATACATTTCTTAAAGATTCAACTTCTGGAGTCTTAAAGATGTTCTAAATATATTTTATTGTCCCCTTGCTAATTGGACAAAGAAGAGCTTTTCAAAGTGGTAATTCTTTTTATATTTAGAACAACTGTTCTAAACCAAACCCAAAACAGTATCCTTCAAGTGGCTGGTGGTGATATCTACTTTGCGTTTCTTTTCAGATTGTGAGTCGTTTTTTGACAGGGAACCTTATTCTTCTCTTTTTCTACGGTTGGCATCACATGTCACAGTGCCAAGTAAGGTTAAGTGCATGTTCCTGGTGTGAGCCATAAGTTCTGCTCCCAGCATGTTATCCAAATTCATCATTGCCAGGTTCACCAGCCACAATTCCCTCCAGAAATTCAAGATCTGAAGTTAGTTACAGATGTTGGGTTCCTTGAGGAAAGTGAAGAACCTGATATTGACACGTTCAGATGGCATGCCCAGAGCAGAACTTGCTGTTCGCGCCAGAAGTGCTCACTCACTAGGAACCAGCAGTTGGCAGAACCTTACTTGCTGCCATTACATGGGAAGCCTCCCCATGGAGACAGCTTTGAGAACTTCTTTATTGAAAAATGGTATGCCCATCACTAATCCCATGCATGGCTGCTCTCGTGAGATTTTGCAAGTGAGGGGAGAGGAAGGTGAGTGGCCAACAAGAGGAAGCGGCAGCCAGGCTGGTTGGCTGGCCAGCCGCCGGGCAGTAAAAACAAACTGGGGCTGAAGCGGAGGGGGGTGGATAATGGCTCCCTAAAGATAGGGAGCACTAGGGGTGCAGATGCTCTGCGCCAGGTCAGCTAATAAAATAATAAAACAACTGAAAATGTATTTTAAGGTAGTAGTTGTATATTTATATAGTAATAGCTTTTCTTTTCCTTGACTTTTAAGCTGTAGTTTTCTTTCTCTAAATGCATATCATGATACTGGGACTTGGGCAGCCCTAAAATGCCAGCAAACATTTGTGCCTCTAGAAAGCAAGAGGCACAAGTTCTTGGGACCAGGTCCTGGTGGAAAATCCAGCAAGCAGATGAGCAGGGGATGCAGCAACACAGGGAACTGCAGTTTGTTAACTAAACAGAGTTTGAACAAATCAGATTATCAAGTCCTGGTTTAACATCCTAACTTGTTCTAACTCTAGTTAGATTCCTGAGTTTGTGCACAATGCAGAGCTGTGGTTTAGTTTTTAAGTGGGAGCTTTCACTCTTCTCTGGTGTGTGAGAGGGAGAGAAGGGGGAGCACAAGCAAGCCTTTAGGCTCATTCATGTAATACTACTACTACGACTGCTGCTGCTGCTGCTACTACTACTACTACTAGTAGTAGTTGTTGTTGTAGTACTGATATTTATATACCGCTCTTCAACCAAAGTCCTCAAAGCAGTTTACATAGAAAAGTACATAATACATAAATAAGATGGTCCCCTGTCCCCAAAGGGCTCACAATCTAAAAAGAAACAGAAGGCAGATACCAGCAACAGTCACTGGAGAGATGCTGTGCTAGGGTTGGATAGGGCCAGTTGCTCTCCCCCTGCTAAATATTAGAGAATCACCACTTGAAAAGGTGCCTCTATGCTCATTTTGCGGGGGAAACTGAGCATACTGCTGAATAGTAAGCTGTTGATTAGCATTAGGTCTGAATCAGACCTGAGACTAAAGACTCCAAAGCTAAATAATGAAGCTGTTCACATGTGTAGGCTAGGGCAGCCCAGCCTGGGCTAGGCTGTGTGTGTGAAGTGCCAGGATCAAGCCTTATCCTGATCCTTTTTTAACCCAACATTTAGCCGAGGTTACCAACGTTTTTAACCCAACATTTAGCCGAGGTTAAGCAAACCTATGGTTCGTTTGGGTAATCGCCTGGGTAATCGCCACCGGGTTAAACAGCTTTCTCCTGGCCCACCACTATTTCTAGCACTGAGCTGAGGATGCCCCAGGAGCCCCTTGGTGTGTGTGTGTGTGGGGGGGAAGTCCTGCAATCGCCACAGCACCGCTTGTTGGGTGCGCAGCGTTGAGGAGAGGAGGGCAGCCACTGCTTGTCTGCTGAGTAAGGTAGGTGAGGTGTGAAAGACCTCAATAAATACATAAGAGTTTATGTGAAAAGAAAAGATTGTAAGTCAATGTCATGATCTTGTTGACAACGCTGGAAGCATGTTAACATCTTCTCAGTTAATGTATTGACTGTAACAGAATGTGCCCCATTCTGTTACTGAGATCACACTGAACTTGTTTATCAAATTAATGGATACAAATAGTTGTATCTGAGCCTGCAGTAGTATTATGGGCTGAGATACTGCACAAAGTTATGCACACAGTAGGGATGTGCGGACCAACTTGGGGTTGAGCCGTTTCGCCATCAAACTGGGCTAGTCTGAGGGTTCACCCTTGAGCTGGACCGGGCCCGGTTCAGCTTGACCTCGAGCCAACCCCCCGGGCCAGCTCAGAGCTGGTCCGATGTCCAAAAGGGGGGGATTTTTTTAAAAAACGTTTTTAACACTGGACCAGCTCAAACTCAAGCCGAACCTTGGTGGGGGGGTCGGGGTGCACAAAACCGAACAAGCCTGGTCTGGTTTGAGTCCAATCCAGACCTAGTGCACAGTGGAATGTAGCCTTTGTGCAAAAATTGTGTGCAAAGCAAGAGCAAAAATTGTGCGCAAAGTTACAGGACAGGACAGCCATTATACGTCATGGTTGCACTGTTGTGGAACTGAATTTGTTCAGTTTTTCTGTTTCAGTTGTCACAGCCTGAACACAGTAGAGATGCTGAGCACACTATTAGAGCTTACCGTTGTGATGATATGCTTATGTGGCTTATCCACTATGAGTTCAATAACTACTGGTAGGTAGGCAATAGTCAGATGGACTCACACAGAACATGCTTCCCAGCTGGAATTCAGCATGGACCTAACATTTCTATGGACAGCCATGCCCTATAGGGTTATGTGACTTGCAGAGGCGTAACTAGGGAAAATAGTGCCTAGGACAAGCACTGAAATTGCGCCCCTGTCCAAACAGGAATGATGGGACTTGTAGTCAACAATATCTGGAAATCCTTGTTAAAAGGAACACTGTACCATCTAGACATGGTTGTTGATCAAAACCTGAAAACATGAGCCATCTCTGTAAAAGAACAACAGTCAGGAGTTATATGAGGATTCCAAGTGTCATTTTCTCTGTCTCATCTCATTCTTTTTTAAAAAAACATGACTTTGTCCTAGAGGATCACCTGCCCAAATAGCCACTAGCAAAATAGGGGAAGAAGAAGGTGGTGATGGTGGTGGTGGGGTCTATAAACCAGTGAATGATTCCTGCCAGCCTTTGTCTTATGATGACTGTTGGCTCATGATGGGGTATATGTGCATTCACCACACCAGTGCTTACTTTGACACCAAGAGGGAGGAGGATACTTTAGTTTGCCACACTAGACAGAGGCATTTGCAACAGGAGCAGACAGCCAAGTTCTGCCAGGGCCAAAACCAGCCCCTGCCAGACTAAGAAATCATTGTAATTTGCCCCTTCCTGTCACAAGCAGTGTGCTGTTCTTTTATTATTGACTCTAACTCTCAAATATCCCAGTCATGGATGGAAAATTCAGGGTCAATTTACAAGAGACACATTTTCTACATGGAAGTTTCTTCTGTGCCAGTGTTGTGCAGAAACCCATGTGTAGTGACCGCCAGGGGCATAGCAAGGTTGGAATGGGCCAAGATGAGATTTTAAAATGGGCCCCCAGCCCCTCAAAGTCCAGGGCCTCCATACATCCCAGGCCCCCAAGGATTTAAGTCTGATATTTCAAAATAAGTATGCTGCCTGGAAATACATTTCACTGAATACACACATGCACACTTCACAGTATATAGTGATATACATTGAGTACTATATATTTGTGCTACTTTTAATGCCTAGAACACACTAGCAACGCTAATTATTAAAATGGCCCCCTCGCTGCAGATTAGCAAAGGAGACTTTCAGCCATGCAGGGTGAGTCTATGTTTGTTTTCTCAGAATTCTGAACAAATTCAGTAAAGTTTGATTCCAGGAGGTTTTTCACATGAGGCTTTTAAAGCGCTTTAACACACATCTCCTCTGGAATGGAGGTGCTGCATTCACATGTTGGCCAGATTGACCCTGAAGTCCCTGCAAGTTATTGGAGAGCAGTTCACACACAAGAAAAATAAAATAAAATAAAAGCACAACACATGCTTCACAGTTCTCACTCAGACCTTCTGGGTTGCAAAACAACTTGAACATAAGTGCATTTATAAATGAATGAATGAATATTTGTTCCAGAAGTTTTTGTAATTTTCTGACATGAAACAAGCCACTTATAGGCCTTAGATAGTTTTTGTTTTTAAAGCCAGCACATTTTTCAGTCTGTTTTAAATTAAATATTCAGGGACTTCTCAGTCTCGCCCCACCACCCATATCAAAGCCCTATGGCAAGCAGATCCCTATATACGGGGGTAACCACAAAAAGGAATTCACAGCCTACCTGGCAAAAGCTGTGCTGGATGGTCTGGTCTGCTGCAGGGAGGGTCTGCTGCAGGGAGCTCTGCCAGCCTCCTTCCTGGCTTGCTGGGGCCTGCCGAGTTCAGGCTTCAGGGAGGCCTACTCAGAGGCCTCTCTGGAAGCCCCGCCCACCTGCCGATCAGCTGAGAGGCGGGGAGAGAAGAGCTCTGCAGTTTGCAGGCTGCTCCGATCCTAGGCCTCACTGATCCTAGGCCGGAGCTGGAGGCAAGTGGCTGAGGGGCCCTGGGGCTGGGCAGGTGGGCAATGGGGTGGGGGTGGCAGGAACTGGTGTGGTGCCCCCACCTCAGTGGCACCTAGGGCACATGCCCTGCCTGCCCCCCCAGTTCCACCTATGGTGTAGGCAGTTCGGTTCAAGACATGCATGAAGATGAAAGAAAGCAAGGAACTGAGAGTAATAACGAGGTCATTCACACAATCAAAAACTGTGTTCTACCCAGGTTTGGGAGCTGTGTGTAATCCCAGTGTTTGGTTGTGTGGAAGCAAGGTAAGAGGAAAACCTGGGTAGAAGTGATTGTGTGAAAGCAAGGTAGGAGGAAAACCTGAGTAGCTTTTCCTCTTACCTTGCTTCCACACAATCACTTCTACCCAGTTTTTTCTCCTTCCTTGCTTCTACACAACCAAAAATTGGGAGCACACACAGCTCCCAAACTTAGGCAGAACACAGTTTTTGATTGTGTGAATGACCTCACTGAGCCCTTTAATGCATCTGGACAGGCGGCGGGGCAGGCAGGCAGGGGGAAGGCTGCACTCCTCTTATCCCCCCCCCCCCATCCCCAGATGGTCATTTTAGGAGTCTTTGCTGTGCCACACTGCTCTGTTGCAGTGCAATGCTCCAGAGCCCGGGATGATGCATCCCGGCCTCTGGGTATCTCACAATACATCGCACTCCAAACACAGTGCATTTGGGGATTCCCACAGGAGACGGGCATTCTAGATGCTCATCACTGTATCTCCTCAGGCTGAATGTAGCCGAAGGAGACACACAATCCTGGAGCTTGGGTTAACAGCACACTGGCGCTGTTAACCCAGGCTAAAAGCCGGACTGTCTGCCAGGATTGGGCCTGATCAATCCAGGATTGGACCAGATATGCTTCCTTAGCCTAGGTTAGGCTGCGTGTGAGAACACTGTGTACAAGGCCACACTGTGTACAAGGCCTTTCATAGGGTGGCAAGCCATGACCTAAGGATTCCCATGCTAGTGCCTGAATACATAAAATAACAAGGACTTCTGAAATGACATATCTTTCAGTTCATTCATCTTCTCTCCTGAAGAATTGATGGGGCTTGATACAGGCTATGGAGATGAGCCCATCAAATCTTGGGTGATCACCATATTAATGAGGAAAAATGAATGATAGTCTGGAGGACATGAAACCACATTGGTAACAGGAATCTAACCATCCCAAAGGGAGACACAGTCCCAGCACGGCTGTCTCAATGGACATGAGACACTATTTGACAACATGAAAATAAACATGGACTGTCACTTAAAGCATTTGAATCAAGCAGTGTTGACTACCCACTCTCAAAGTCATCAAAGTTTGATGGTTCAGAGCTTTCACATTTCTGATGTCATGATATCATCTGCTTTTCTGCTCCAGCAGAGAGACTTCTTGGTATCTGCAGTAGCCAGGAATGAGGTCTGAAAAATAAGTGGCTTTTGGTAATCACATATAAAAGCCTATGGATGAGAACTGAGCTGTGCCACAATTTAGCAAGAGGAAAATACTTTACGGTCTGACACTACTATTTATCCAAATTTAGTGGTAAATGATAGCAATAATTATGCATATACTATAATCATCATAGTACTATTGTGACATTTTATACTGTTTATTTAATATAGTTTTTAAATCTGGAAAATGTTTTTAAAACATTATTTCTTAGCTTTCCAGAAAACTTTGTATGAGAAGATGGGTGTAGCCTCTGCACCTTCCTCTAATGCACTCTGAAGCAAGCCTCTGTTCACCATAGTTTTGCTTTGTCAAGCACTGGAGACGACCCAGAAGTAGGAGAAATCCAGACCTGGGTTCTAGGATGATACATGTTTCTGCTCTCTCTTTCCAGCTAGTGGAGAGAGAGTAGGTGCTTCTTCCCTTCTTAGGCTTCCTGGGAAGAGGAAGAGAATAAGGATGTCAGCAAACATATGAAGCAGCCTTATTGGTTCAGCTAGGCCAATACTGTCCACCGTGACTGGTACCAACTCTCCAGGATCTCAGACGGAAATTCTCCCCAGCTCTACTTTGAGATGTCAAGGCTTGAGCCTGGAAAGGACTGAGGCAAAGCAGGTGGCCTACCACTGAGCTGTGGCCCCTTCACAATGATGTTGACCCCAGGCTCCATATGAGGGTGAATAGTGCCCTTCCTCCAAAAACAAAGAGTGGCTTCTGTAGAAACAGGGCTTGGCTGCCCGTGAGAACTTCCGGGATCCAAGTGGATCCCCGCGGTCCCATAGTGCCAAACCCCTTTAACCTGGCTGCTGAGATCATGTGTCAGCTCAAGCTGCTGGGATCACAGACGCTTAGAGCTCTTGTCTCTTGGGAGAGACTCTCCCAGTGCACTGTGTACGTTGCACAAAGCATTGTGGGATAGCCCAAGGCCAGGATGCATAGACCCGGCCTCCGGAGCTCCATGCTACCTGGCACAGCACAGATTGTCTAGAAGCACAGTCCGTGCTCCCAGTATTTCGTTTCTTTTCTGGGGGGAAGGTATGTTGGAGGAGCCTTCCCCACTGCCTGCCCACCCTCCCAGTCATGCAAATGGCCTATTTGTTTATTTATTATTTACATTTTATATCCCGCTCTTCCTCCAAGGAGCCCAGAGCGGTGTACTACATACTTAAGTTTCTCCTCACAACACTCCTGTGAAGTAGGTTAGGCTGAGCGAGAAGTGACTGACCCAGAGTCACCCAGCAAGTATCATGGCTGAATGGAGATTTGAACTCAGGTCTTCCCGGTCCTAGTCCAGCACTCTAACCACTATACCACGCTGGCTCATCTCTCTCTCTCTCTCTCTGTCTATCATTCCAAACTTCCATCTACGGGCAGTTTACAGCAACATAAAATGAATTAAAACAGAAATTAAAACTTAGAACAATTTAAAACCACAAGTCTAGTTAAAAAGCTTGGGTGAATAAATGTGTATTCAAATACTTTTTTTAAAATTGGCAGAAATGAGGATACTCTTATTTCAGCAAGGGGCACATCCCTGTCTTGGGATGGCAACAGAAAAGGCCTGTCCCTGTGTAGCCACCGGACAAGCTGGAAGCAACTGCAGACGAATCTCTCCAGTTGATCTCAACAGGCGATGGGATTCATGATGAAGAAGAGGTCCTCTTAAATACCCTGAGCCTAAACTGTTTAGGGCTTTATAGGTTATAACCAGCACCTTGTATTTCACCCAGAAACCTATTGGTAGCCAGTGTAGTTATTTTAAAATAGGAGTAATATGATCTCTTTGAGATGACCCAGAGACCAACCTGGCTGCCACATTCTGTACCAACTGCAGTTTTTGGACTACATAAAAAGGCAGCCTCACATAGAGCACATTAGTACGGATGTGCGTTTAGTTTCGGACACAAAACGTTTTGTAGCCAAAACAAAACACCCAATGCTCAAAACAGAAAATTTTGTAGCCAAAACAAAATGTCCCTGTTTCGGATACAAAACGTTTTGTTGTTTCGGCTGTTTTGGAACTCAATTTTGCAATCGCAGAAAGTCTTTCTCCTTCAGTCTCCATTTTGAGTTTTGACATCTGTTTGAATTTCCAGCCCTTCCAGCCCACAGATTGGCCAGCGAAAGCATTAGCTGATCTGCTGGCAATTGCCTCCTTATTCCTTTTAGGCAAATTTAAGGGTAAAATTTACCCTCATTGGCTAGTGGGGCAGTGTGCATTTATCCTCATTGGCCAGTGGGGCAGTGTGCATTTCATTGTTGTTGTTTCACACTGTTGTGAAACAGACACAGCTGGCTTCTTATCAGGGAGAGTTTGGGATCCAGAAGCACCCCCAGACTGTGTACCTGTTCCTTCTGGGGAAGTGTGACCTCATCCAGACCCGACAGATTAAAATTGTCTCCCGAGTTGTGACCCCACACAATAAGTACCTTTGTCTTATTTGGATTCAGTTTCAGTTACTCATCCAGTCCATCACTGCCAGGGAAGCATTTAGGGAGGTTATGCTAGACAGTCCGGACTATCTGGAGGTGGGAGGCCATCACCCTCTCAATAACCTTCCCCATCCATGGGTGTTTAGAGACAGGCCTATAGTTGCTTAACTGAGAGATCCAATGAAGGCCTCTTCAGAAGAGGTCTAATAATTGCCTTCTTATGACAGGAAGGCATTCTGCTCTCCCTCATTTATAATCTCTACCAGGCCTTCTACAATATCCCCCCTGCCAGGTAGTATAAGTCATGTCATAGGAACATAGGGAGCTGCCATATACTGAGTCAGACCATAGGTCCATCTAGCTCGGTATTGTCTACACAGACTGGCAGTGGCTTCTCCAAGGTTGCAGGCAGGAATCTCTCTCATCCCTATCTTGAAGACGCCAGAAAGGGTACTTGGAACCTTCTGCTCTTCCCAGAGCAGCTTCATCCCCTGAGGGGAATATCTTACAGTGCTTCCTTCCTTCCTTTCATCCTGCCTGCCACAAAGAGACAGGAGGACAGAGTACTGTAGGCAATACTCAGAGGTGTATCTAGGGTAAATAGCGCCTAGGGCAAGCACTGAAATTGCGCCCCCCTGTCCAAGCATCTGACACCCATCTTTCAGATAACTTTACCATAGTATCAGCTGAAAAATACAAGTAAGGCTCATTAATCTTTTAATATTTTAAAAACTATTTAGCAGTGGACTTAGCCAGACCAAAAAATGCTGGGAAACTACAAATTTCAGTATGCTGGGGCTCATGAAATACCCAAATACTATGTGGAGGTGTACTTGGAAAACTAAACAGAAGTGCCTGTCTAATTCTCTACTATGCATTGTAGCATCACCATTACATAAGTTTTAAAAATCAATGGAGAACTTGACTTTTCCCAGATACTCTGTAAATAATTAAAGGATATGCAAAGTAAACTGTGTCACTGCTTGGAATATATTCTAGTATTTCAGAAAGACAGTTAAAATGAGAGAAAGAGAGCAAGAAACTCCCACTGGGCCTTAATATTAAGGATTTCACACTGATTCAAAGACAAACTCACCATTAATAGCCATATTAGCAAGACATCACATTTAACTCACTTATCACAAGAAGCAAAGTAAGAGCAAATGAATACAATCCTAGGTCATAAGTGTCAGCTCAGTATTCACAAGCCCTGATTCTCTGTACATAGTGCCAATCTGAATATGTGTACAGTGTCTTATATTATATCAATTTCTAAATTTTTTTTTACCTGTAGTCCCTTTGCCGGGGGGCTCTCTAAAGGCTGTGGGGGGCGGTTGCAAAGGTTCCCTCTCCCACCACTGGCCTCTAGGGCCTCGCAGGTACCATTTGAGCATGTGCAATGGCCATTTTTAAAAATAATCTTTTCTTTTTTCTTTCTAAAGGCCACTGAAAACAAAATGGCCACCGCGCATACTCAAATGGCCTCTGCAATGCCTGGCATGACCTAGGGCCTCACAGAGGCCATTTGAGCATGCACGGTGGCCATTTTGTTTTCGGCAGCCATTTTTAATTTTTTATAATTTTACAAAATGGCGCCCCCCTTCAAGTGGCGCCCGGGGCACATGCCCTGCCTGCCCTACCCTAGATACGCCCCTGGCAATACTAAGCTAGATGGACTAATGATCTGCAAGAACAAACAAAAAGCTGATTCTTACCATGAGAAGAACTCTTTGTCTCCCTTTCATATGCAACCAGGGCAGACCCTGCTTAGCTAAGGGGACAAGTCATGCTTGCTACCACAAGACCAGCTCCAAACATCTTATCGACATCATCAGGAATCACAAATCTAAACTGATCCAGCATAACCACATAAGAGAATTTGCTGGAAAGATTATTTGAAGACAGTCTTTTAAGAATGAAAGCACAATGATAATGAACTCTCTGGAACCCACAAGGCCAGCAGATTCAACTTGGCCTTTGCTGAACAGGGCATATCAATATCACTTCCAGCAAGAGAGTATGCTGCCACCCCACCAGCAATTTTGCAGATAGCACTGGTAGTGGAAAACGGTGGGGGGGGGGGTAATAGAATCCTCCCAGTTCCTTAAAGATACCCCCCATGAGCTCGCTGGACTGGTTTGGAGGTCCAGTTTGGACCGGGAAAGGACCTCTAAACCAGTTCTTGCATATCCCTATGCCAGCTGTTCCTCTCATGCAGTCATATCCCTATGCCAGCTGTTCCTCTCATGCAGTCACTGCCAAGCATTGTCAGCAAGGAGGGTGTTCTCCATGGCCAGGGACATGGTGGCACCCCATCACACATGCTTAGATGCTGACCTGGTGGAGCAGCTGGTCTTCCTGAAGGCCAGACTCCCCCTGCTTGGCTATTCAGAAGTGGCCATGGAGAGTGAGTGATTCATGGTCACCCCCATCTCATTGCAACATCACTGGTAGTTCATCCCTCCCTGGACAACTCCAAAACCAGATGTGTCACTGTCTGCCTGTTAGTGCTGCGCTCTCTCTCTCTCTCTCTCTCTCTCACACACACACACACACACACACACACACACCACCACCACCACCACCACCATGGCAAATGCTGAGATGATGGGCTGGTGTCCTGTCCTATGTGTCAGGCTGTCAGCCAGGGGCCAGCACCAAACTGAGGCCATGGAATGAGACGCAGGCAGGGATATAAGAGAAAAGAAGAAGAGTTCTTCTCATGGTAAGAATCAGTTTTTTGTTTCTTCTTGCAGACCATTGCATCCATTTAGCTCAGTATTGCCTACAGAGGTCTGTCCTCCTGTCTCTTTGTGGCAGGATGAGAGGAAGGAAGAAAGGTTTGATTTTGTGCTTTTCTTTTGTCAGCGCTCCCTCCCTCTCTCTCTCTCCCTCCCTCTCTCTCTCTCCCTCTCTCGCTCATATTTTCTTGGTGATTGCTGTCAACTCAGTTGAGCTCCATGTCTTACTTTGAGACTAACTTGTGCTCCACTCACTGCTCTGGTCTGCAATCTGCATTGCAAGGTGTACTCAGTCAAATTGTGGCTGGAGATGTTGCTGTATTTGGTCTTATGGCTATGCTTGCTGTGGTGCGCTAAGGGTGCTGCTGTGCTGTGGCAGCTGTTGCAATGCTGACACATTTGCTGTCATCTGTTACAAGTAAGAAGTCTTAATTGTGTGGGAGAGAGCAGCATGTGCCAATCATGTCACTACAGCACAGGTATTGTGGCTGGCAGTGGATCCTGGGTCAGTGGCTCTCTTTTGCCAGGAGGAAGAGATTCCCTTTTACTCTGTTTTAGCAGTGTTTTTCAAGGGAATGGCATGGCCATAGGGAATAATGGGGAACTTGAAACACCCCATTGTTCCACATGGGTAGTTCCTAGGGACACCAAAGAGGGTTGGGTGGTAGGGCATGATGGGTGTTACCTACCACCCAACACACAAAAAAGTGGGCAAGTAGATGATTTTTTTAAAAAAAATTCACCTTTCCCCCATAGGATCCTATGGGGATATGGGGGAAAAATTGAAAAAAATTAATTGCCCGCTTGCCCATTTCTTTTGTGAGTTGGATGGTAGGTAGCACCCATCATGCCCTACCACACAATCCATTTTCATTTCCTTAGGAGCTAAAGAAATGGATATTTCAAGTTTTCGAGGCATGGCTCAGGGCCTCATAAAGACCATTGGTGCATGCATGGTGGCCATTTTGTTTTGGGCAGCCATTTTTTTAAAAAAAATTAATGGCTGCTGCACATGCACCAATGGTCTCAGTGATGCCCAGGGCCATGCCAGGCCTCGCAGAGGCCATTTGCGCATGTGTGGTGGCCTCCAAAATGGCCACCGCGATGATCTACCGAGGCCCAAACGGGCCAAGAAAGAGGGTCTGGACAGGCCGCAGCGGTGATTTGAGAGGCCAGCAGGGGGAGGGGAACCTTCACGGACCACCACCACCACCCCGCGGCCCACAGGAAGCCCCCTGAAGGGGCTGAAGGTAAAAAAAATTTTTTTTTTAATCACGAACTTTTGTGGGGGTTCGGTTCTAGTCCAAAGAGAACTGGGGGGCGATTCAATTCGACCCTGAACTGCCAGACCACCAACCCCCCAAACCTGTTCGCACATCCCCAACTTCTACATCATAGCTAAAATCAGCAAGCTCATTACATGCCAAGAGCCTTGACTGGGTTCTATTCAGGATCAACAATTTCATGACTTGTGTTCAGTAAATGGAAAGCAAGGCGCTAAGGCAGAAAATGAAATAGTCACTGCAGACATCATGAATAAACTTCCATGCATGTGAAAAGTTGCAGCAAGGATAATAAAGATCCATATTTGCATCCTAAAGAGGATGATGAATACAAAATGTAGTAGGTCATATATCAATGGGTCAGTTAATATTGTAGTTCCTGTACACACAACATGAGAGTTTTAGAATGAGCAAGTGGTACGTGAATATAATGCTCCTTTCTTCTTTCCAAATGAAAAATATTGGCATAGAATATTTTTAATAAATACAAGTTTTGCTAATACAAAAATGCAAAAGATTGTAGTTCCTGTATCTCATGACAACCAACGGACACGCAGGCCAACATCCAGACTAAGGAAGTGTGTGTGTGTATGGAGCAATGGTGTGTGCACTACAAGGAAGGGGGGATTTTCTCCAATCTCCCCTTCCCTCGGCAGCCAACTGTGACCTCTTAAAATATGTCCTTGAGGGTTGTGCATTCCTCAGGGACATATTTCTGGAAGTCACAGTCAGTTACAGAGGGAAAGAAATATCAAAGAAAATCACCCCCTCCTGAACAGTACTATGTATATTTGTTGCACCAGTGCTTTTGTCAGGGATTCCAAGATGGGACAAGGGCTGTGGCGGGGGACCAGGAATGCTACCAGGATCAGACCTCACCACCACGGGCAACTTCGACCCATCCCAACCCTTTGGGGAAAGACCCTGACAGCTCTGCTGCCTGGGGTGTGTTTGACTGGCCCCAGCAGGGAGTGGGACAGCCATCACTCAAGTGCAGCGAAATATCACAAGGCTGGGAACAGCTCTCATGAGATTTTGGTCCAAGATCTTGCGCTGTGGTGAGATCTCGCAAGATTTGGCCCGATTGTCAGGGGCTATATAAAGCAGGAGTGGTCAGTCCACAAGGAGGGCTGAGGCAGCAGAGAGCCCTGTGACTCCAAAGGTGGCCAAGAGGCAGCATTGTTCCAGCAGGCTTGAGCTGAGTGGGCTAAAGCTCCTTAAAAGCCAGCAACTCTGAGGCTGTCCTGAGTACCACAGCTGAGCAGGCACGCAGCATGGAGCCCCACAGTTTTGTTAGTCTAGATGTTGGCCAGTATCATTTCCAGTAGCTATGATAATTTTAGAAGAACTATTGGATGGATGGCAGCCATCCAATAGTTAAGGTACATCAGCTTATAATGTTAACCTACTAAATGAGTCTTTTGCAATGACTATCATTTATGTTTCTGAACCTGATGAATTAATGTGTCTACATGCTGGTAACTTAGGTGTTAAGAGAAATAAACAACATCCACTGAAAGACATAAGATAAAATTGTTCAGGAGTTTGAAGTTAATTGTGCTCAATCCATTTTTATGAGGTTGAGCCCTATTTTTCGTTTATCGGGAAGTGATGCATTAGATTTTATTACAATTGAAATTTTGTTTCTTGTCATAATAGGGCATAGCAGTTTCCATATTTCTTAAATTGGTTAGGTAAATAAATGCACTATTATGCACACAGACAAGTTGAACTGATCTGAGAATCATGTGTTTTTAGTGATGAATACTGAGCATGTGGTATCCTGTGTCTCATATAGGAGATATTTTAATGATGGATGTAAGTATGACATCTGTGTAAGTACTCTTGCACAAGCAGACTGAGAGCGCAAGAGATTGCACAACTTTGAGCATCCACTCAGCTATGCAACCTTCCTGCATGTGTGCGTCTTTCTTCATTGCATTAGTGCACTGCTGGTCTTAATGTCAGCCCCTGTGTTTAACCTTTTATTTCCTACAGGTTGCTTGGGTACAAATTACAAATATGAACTTCTATCAGTTACCTCTAAAACACATCTCTCAGCCCTTGTGATTGTCCCCAGACCCCAGCCCAAGAAGACACGTAGACTTTTATATGGGTAAAAGGGCCACAACTTTATTAACAGAAACAACAGACGTGGCGGACTGGAACACCAGGTGATTAATCACCCTTAGAGAACAGTGCGGGCCCCTAGGCAGGGGCTAGGACTCTAAAGTCCTACCCATCGCCTTACTGGGCGACACACCCTGGCTCAGGAAACAGGCAGGTATGCCCTGCCTAATTCCTTCAAAGCCAACCACCCCTTTTAGAAGAGGGGATCTGGATACTTCAAGGTCTTCACCCACCCCGGACCACACAGCCCAAAGGTTGGTGAAGTCCTGAAGCAGGATTCATGGCAATCCATTCTCCCCGTGCCGCACAGGCCACAAAGGAGGAATTGACCAATCAACCTTTAAATATCCAAGGGTGCTCACCGATATTCTATCCCTCAGCTTACCCCTCAGCCCGCACTGTTACTGCCGTTGTGACCGGCCTAACCCTAACTAACGGCTGAGTACAGAACGGAGTAGGCAGGAAAAAACCCAACAGTGGCCAATGCGTTGAGAGCAAAAAATTCCTACTCGGCCCCCTTGGGCAACCAGTCACTAGACCCGCTCTGCATCAGGAAAGGGAGGGAGGGGATTGCCCGGGCCAGACTGCAAGCTTGGGGCGTAGATCGGCCGATTGCGGCCGAAACCACGCCCCCTATTCCAAAGGGCCAATCGGCCTGCTTCTTGGGCCTGGTGCGGAGCCGGGCTGGGACAAACTCCCTCCCCTCCGCACGAGGCCAAGGGGAGGGGGATTGTGTAAATTCCTGATGGGGATGGGGAGGATTATCTTCGAGCTGCCCTGTATCTAAGAAACCTGTAACCCCAGAGTGATGGAGCCACTCTGCTTTACACTTCAGGCAGTAAAGGCTCATATTGCTTATTCTAGAGTTTGCCAGCTTATTGTCTGTTGCTGCTGCAACCCCATGGCAGTCTGCCTCACTATGATTTAGGCAACAAACTTAAAGTCAGATACAAAGACCTTGTTTCCTATCATATGGTGCTTTGTGCTTCAGAGGAGGTGCAAAGCCCACATGCTAGGGAAATGTACGATGTAGTCTTTTTAGGCAGATTTCATCCTAATTGAAAATGCTTAATACTCAATGAATATTTTAATATATTTCATTTTACCACCACCTCTTGGTGCTGTAGCAGCTCCTGAGAGAGTCACTGCTTTATTATGACAAGAGCAGCAGAATGAGATAGAGGTGTACTTTTGAACCATGCAGCCTGACTCTGTGCACTTTTCCTTAGAAATAAAAATTCTCAAGTAAATATGCATAGATTTCTAACTTGAAAAGATTTGTAGGCTCAGCATCCTTCATCCATTCTTATTGCAGTACCCAAATGATGAAATCTGCAACCAACTTTTGATAAAAGCACTGTTGATTAGAGCTGTCAGTTGCTCCAGTGGGACAATGTAAGCAATGAGACATGTTACAGGGACCTGGCTCTTTATTAGGAACTTAGAGTAGTTCCTGTATTGAGCAGATCCTCCTGAACACTTAGCTGTGCCGTGTAAGGAAAGACTTGTGCCACTGCAACTTAAGTAGCTGGCAAGTGGAAGAGGATTCAACAAGCAGCTCACATTACACAGTCAAAACCTGCAAGTGGCAACCTCAAGTCCTGTCCTCATGTGGAAATCCAATTAAATATAAGAATCAAAAATGCAACAGGAATGGAGGTTGGTTGTAACTCTAAAGTATTCACAGTTCTCCTCACACACTCTCTGCCAGATGCCTTACTTCACCACCAATTGATCAGTCCACTGATCTCAGTGATGACCTAACCAGAAAGTAGCAAGTGAGTTTACTATAGAGATGTGCAAAATGTTTTGACGGCGTAACATTTCAACTTGAAACAGGCTGTTTCGAGCTCAAAACAGAGCACCCTTTAAATAAAGGGCTTTTTCGAGCTCGGAGCAGATCAACCCCATTTCAATCAAAACGTTTTGACATTTTATTCTATTTATTTATTTATTTATTTATTTATTTATTTATTTACATATTTTTATTTTGAGCACCATTTGGGAGGCCTGTTTTTCCTTGCTGATTGGTTTTCTGGCACTGGCTTCCAATTGGCTTGTAATCTCCTTGCTTTTTGTTTGGCTTGTTATCTTACAAATCAAGTGCTGTCATGGGAAACTGTGCCCCCATTGGCCGGGGGGGAGGGGGGAACACAAAAGGAAGGAATTTCAAATTCAAAATGTATTCAAAGGGACTGGGAGGCAGAGAGAGAGAGAGAGAGAGAGAGTCCTTATACTGTGCCTCTCTTGAAAAAGAGGATACATCAGGACAGAAGGTTTGATTTAGTGATTTCTCTTCTCAGCACCGAGTATAATATGCTGTGCTATTGCTGCTATATCTGGTTTTGCTGGATCTCAGATTGACAAAGGCACAACTTGGGTGCCTTCCTTCCGTGAGCTGTGGTTTGTTTTGTTTGTGAGATAGTGTTTTGGTGAGAAATTGACAGTGGCAGCTGTGTGTGTGTAATATTTCTTGGTGATTGCTATGATGAGCTCCATGTCTGGCCTTGAGACTAACTGGTGCTTCAGTCACTGCTCTGGCCTGCTCCGCAATATGCATTGCAAAGTGTACTCAGTCAAAATGTGGCTACTCTAGTTGAGCTTATGGCTATGCTTGCTGCTAAGTAAGGGTGCTGCTGTGGCAGCTGCTGAAATACTAGGGAGTAATGTATAAGGAGTCATAATTGTGAGTGAGCAACTTGTGCCAATGATGTTACTGCAGCGCAGGCACTGTGGCTAGCAGTGGATTCTGGGTCAGCGATTCTTTTTTGGACATTTTTGGACTGTGTTGGACTCTGTTGGGAGGGACATATTCCCTTTTATTGTGTGCTTTGGCAGTGTTTATTGAGGCAGAGTTGCAAAATGCATTGCAAATTGCAATGCAAAACTTGTGTTCAGTGCACTCTGTGAGTGCACCTTTTCTAGCCATAGGAAAGAATGAGGAAACTTGAAATACTCCATTGAGCCCCATCGGTAGCTCCTAAGGACACCAAAGTGGGTTGTGTGGTAAGGCTTGATGGGTACTATCTACCACCCAACCCACAAAATAAATGGGCAAAAATGAGCAATTTTAAACAAAATTTTAACCGTTTGCCTATTTCTTTTGTGAGTTGAATGGTAGGTAGCACCCATCATGCCCTCCCACACAATCCATTTTAGTTTCCTTAGGTGCTAAAGGAATGGATGTTTTGAGTTTCCCCATTGTTCCCTATGGCCGGAACACTTGAAATGTTTTGGTTTTGTTCTGTCAAAACAGCCAGTTTGACCACTGTTTTGATGAATATTTTGGCCGTTTTGTGTTTCATTTCAAGCTCGAAACAGAACACAAAATTTGTTTCATGAATATCCCTAGTTTACAACAATGCGAGAGTGTGCTCTGTAGATCCTGTTCGTGAAGTTCACAAGTAAAAGAGAAATTAAAATAGTTTCACAGCTGATCCTGCAGAATCGCCAGAATGAAATCACATGCTAAATTTTAAACTTCTGCTTTTACAATATCCCAAACTGAAAAACAAAGCAAAATAATTGTGTGCTCAGATATTTTCACCAGGGTCTATACATGCTGATTGGTTTAAGTATCTGGCACAAGGTTGCGTTTTGTACATCTAACCCTGTAAGACAGAACATGTGCAGTCAAGTAGCATGTGGACAGGCACTTGACTGAGTGTCACAGCTGGCAGGGTGTCAGGTAGCAACTGACAGGCACAGCCACTTACTTACCCTCTGTGTAGTTTTCTTCAAGGAAGCTTCATTCTGCACTTTACTCAGCAACCAGCTGCTTTCAACACTTCAAATCAATGTGTGTTTTACCTCCTGATGTTACCTTTTTTCTCCCTTTCCTCTTTTTTGCTGACAGCTGCCCTCCCCCTGACCACAGCCCTTGTTAACGCAGCAGCATGATGTGGCCAATTTGGGCATGGCACCAGTCACATCAGCTGGCGCATGACTTACATTGTAATGACAGCATTAGGCATCTTCTGACAGTCCCGCAAAAACGGCTCTCAGTCTAGACACTTAAATTAAGGCCCATCCAAAAGAACAGCAGGAGAGGAACAGTCTGCCCCTTCATGAGAATGGCAAGGAGGGGAACAACCCCAAAGAAATCTGTTTTGTGATGAGATGAGAGTGTGCAATTGTAGCTGCATCGTGAGACATTACAAAGGAAAACTCTGGGGATCTCATCCATCATTTGGCAGTGGACATTTAATAATAAACACTGTGCTAGAACTTTGTGAACTTCCCACCAAAAACCTCTCCCTGCTGTTACCAGCACCACAAAGCAACCATTGGCTATTGTGAGGGAACATGATACAGCCACCTTTCTAAAGCTAAGCAGGTCTATGTCTGGTCAGTGTCTGGATAGGTATCGCCTGAGAAGCCCATGTAAGCGGTCCTTAGATATGGGGATGGAGCCATAGCTCAGTGGTGGAACATCTGCTTTGTAGAAGGTCCCAGGTTCAATTCTGTTATCTCCAGGTCAGCAAGGATTTTTTAAAAAATAAATGCTGGTGGGCTTGCCTTGGAAAAGCAGTTTGGTGGAGAAGAACTTGAGTATTATAGGGACCAGGTACATTGGAACAAAGGAAGCTGCCTTATACTTAATCAGACCATTGGTTCATCGAGCTCAGTATTGTCTACACTGGCAGCAGCTCTACAAGATTTCAAGCAGGAGTCTTTCCCAACTCTACCTGGAAATGCCAAGAATTAAACCTGGGACCTTCTGCATGCGAAACAGATGCTCCACCACTGAGCTACAGCCCCATCCTCTCTCTGCTATTATTCATTATTATTAGCCATAAAGATATCCCGAGGTGTTTTGAGGTGTTGCCTCCTCCTCCTCCTCCTGCTCCTGCTCCTGCTCCTCAGGGGGGAAAGTAAGATGACAGGCTTATTCCTCAGAAGCTGAGCTTCCCTTCATTTTTTCTTTCTTTTCCCCTACTGGATGTAGAAGCATTGCTTCGGAATGCATTGGGATTTCAGAGCTTTGTGAACACAGATTGAGAGCTGTTACAGTATGTATGCCAGTGGGTGCTATGATGTTTAGTAGTGCTTTTTGTTCCTCTGCAGCTCCTGTACTTTTGGGGGCAGCTGTAGCTGTTGGGTGGAGCTTCTGCAAATCCTGAGAGTTACAATAAAGAGCAGTTGTGCTTTTTAGGCTTTTGTGTTCCTTCTATTTTTACTGCTACCAACACAGCAGAGACTGAACTATGAATCTAGAATTTCCTTGGTTTGAATCATGCCTTTGCTATGAATTCACTAGGTGACCTGAGGCAAGCCATTCCCTCTGGTATTAGCCCCAGGTCTTCAATAGGGGTAAAATAATACTCACTTAGCATAAAGGTTTGTTGTAAAGATCACAAGAAGATAGAGAGGCCATTCACATTATCATATGGGGGTGGTTTGTGGGAGGAGGGCAGCTCCTACCCTGTTACAAAGGACCAGCTCTGCAAACCTTCAATTGACTCTGCAAATCATGTACTCAGACAAGCATGGCAGCCAGGAGCTTGAAACAGAGAAGGTCCTCTTAGGATTGGGAGAACTATCCTGGCATGCATTGTGCTGCCAGGAGAAGGGAAAATCTCATGATATCTGCATCTGCCCTCTTATTGGCCATGAGGAGACAGGAGGTGGGCTCAGCCATATTCAAGCCATTTTGAGGAATGGATCACAGAGAGTGTTGTGCAGAGTGGCATATTTACAGATAGAACCCCTGTAGCTGCAGCTCTCTGTTTCAAACATGGCAGCCAGCTGCCGGGAGCTACTGCAAAAGGAAAATGCTGACACACAAGCAGACTCCAAGGTATCAATCTTTTTTTATGGTCATAGACCAGCACAAAGTGCATGTGAGAGTTACAATCAGCAAAAAGCATAAAAGGCATAAAAGATACAAAGGGCATAAAAGGTGTAAGGTAAAGTGTGCCGTCACGTCGATTTCTACTCCTGGCGACCAAAGAGCCCTGCTGTGGTTGTCTTTGGTAGAAGACAGGAGGGGGTTACCATTGCCATTTCCTGTGCAGTACGAGATGATGCCTTTTAGCATTGTCCTTTATTTCGGTTTTAGACCAGCACATAATAAAATACAGCTTCATTTAAAACATAAAATCCCAGCAATTCGGTATGCATTTTACACAAAATGTAACAGTACCTGGCCACAATATGCAGTATCTTCAAATTAAAATTAGAAAGCAAACAATTTAAATAAAAATCATCTGTGTTATCCAGAATTGGGGCAATTAATTTGAGCCTAATACCCCTGTAAGAATCACAATACAAGATTACATCCGCAGTAGTTTTGACAGTAACAGAGCCACAAGGACATAATCTAGATGCTTGCGGTATACCCTTAAACCTCCCATCCAAAATAGCGGTAGGGAGGGCATTTATGCGAGCAAGTGTTAAAGCACATCTGATTTTTGGAATGAAAATGTTGCCCAGATACTCCACAGGTTTCGACTCAACACTTTGACTGCTTATATATATGCCACTTGGTAATCTAGCTACTTCTACTTGTAAATCCATATCGAGAATACGCTGCCTGATAGTTCTGCTGGCTCACTCAAAATCCAATCTAATTAATTCATCTTGTGAAAAACCGTATTGGTTCAATTTACATCTAACCTCCAATTTCCATTTTGAGTTAAAGTTATCTGCCAATATCAAGTGAGAGGAGAGCTGGTCTTGTGGTAGTAAGCATGACTTGTCCCCTTAGCTAAGCAGGGTCTGCCCTGGTTGCATATGAAAGGGAGACTAGAAGTGTGAGCACTGTAAGATATTCCCCTCAGGGGATGAAGCCGCTCTGGGAAGAGCAGAAACTTTCGAGTTCCCTCCCTGGCTTCTCCAAGATAGGGCTGAGAGAGATTCCTGCCTGCAACCTTGGAGAAGCCACTGCCAGTCTGTGGAAGACAATACTGAACTAGATAGACCAATGGTCTGACTCAGTATATGGCAGCTTCCTATGTTCCTATGTAAGTGGACTAGCCCTATTTGTGTAGACACTAATTTTAGCCAGAATTGAATAATACATTTCCAGTAACATGTTTCCACTCTAAGTAATCCCACCTCCTGTCTAGTGACAACATTTGGGACACAGCAAGGGATCTGTAGAATAGAGCTAATAATTTTAGTTTGAATTGTTTCCACAGGAGCAAAATTACTGAATGGACCTAATTGATCTCCATATAGGAGCTGGGGATAAACTTTTGTGGTAAATAATTTAATTGCAGCAGGGAACTGCAATATAAAACTGTGATATTGTAAAGGCTGCAGGAACTATGGTGTATATATACATGTGCAGTTATAAAAAAGATAAAAGGAAGGGACCAAAATAGCTGTAAGAGTGCAAGGCTATCTGGGGAGCACTATGGTAGCGAGCTGTGGGCGCACTGGAGCTATGCTGTAAAGTTGGGTGCTGAGCACGAGCTAGTGATCATCATCCGATGAATTCTGAGCACTGCTGTACAGAACCTGGCAACACTATATGTGAAAGCGGGGTTAGCATCAGAAAGCAGTAGAGAGGTGTAGAATTGTCCCATGCGACCTGGGTACTTGTGCAGTAATGGCAAGATAAGAGTGGAGCAGATGTCCCTGTAGTACAAGCAATGTAGGAATACATGCTTTGTTACCACTTCGCCTGACCCACAGGGGCATTGTTGCTCCGAGAGTGGAATCTTTCTGTATTGTCCTTCAAGCACTGCTGAGGGGAAAGTGTGGCATCACACCAGAGGGAAGGCCCTCTTGTGCTTTGGGACTTCCAGGTATGTTATGTATGCCACGGGAGAGGCAGAATACATAAGTCTTTAACTGATGAGGAAGTTCGGGGCCCTGCCTAGATCGGTTTGGCATTCGGTGAGGCTATTCACACGATGGGGCAAAATCGGGCTAGTCTCCGCTAGCCCGATTTCACCCCATTGTATGAACCAATGGGCTCGGCTGCAAGCCCGGTGGTTCCTAGGTGGGTAACCCACCTAAATACCCCTGCCCTAAACCAGGTTTGTAGAGCAAGCGCTCCGCAAACCTGGTTTTGAAGATCGTGAGTAGCCGTGGTGCGGCTCTGTGTTGTGCCTACTTATGAGGAGACCCCCGGATGGGAGGTGAAAAGCCACCTCCCGGCTCCAGGGGTCTCACCAGCATGCCCTGCGCACTCGTGCACTGCATGCTGGAGCTTCCGGGGGCCAATCGGCCCCCACTCCCCCCAGCCCCTGCCAACTCTGTCATGGAGCCGGCAATCGTGTGGGCGGCCGATCCAGCCGCCCAGGGCTACTGCCCCGATCATCTGTGGGGAGAGCAGGCTTAGCCCTGCTTAGCTGCAAAAACCGGGTCTCACTGATCATGAGACCCAGCTCTATGACTGTTATGCACTGTTTAATGAGAGCTTTGGCCTGCATGGAACCCATGTCAGTTAGAAAGAAGGGGGGAAGGCCCAGTGATGATATTTTTGTCATGACTGACTGTTTCCAATTAGATTGGAAATTTGGTCATCACTTAAGTTTAGGAGGGCAAGACCAAAAGGGCAGAAGTTTAATCTAAGCCAGTACCTATGTATGGCCATTGAACACCCTAGCCTGCACTTTCATCATGCCTGTCTCCAGGCGCAAGGTGGCATTAGAGACACATCTTGGGACATGAAGGGCTGCTCTTTAAAATTTGGATTGTACAAGCTCCACTGGGGTGAAATTGGGGAAGGGACCCAGTTGGTTGCTGTAGAGAAGCTGTGCTAATGGCTTAGCTTCGAAAAGCTTGAGTGCAGCGGGTATGTAGTGGCCCCCTCTTGTCGGAAGGAATTGAAGGATAGCAGAGGAGCTCCTCTGTGCGCTTTGAGCAGTGTTTTCCCCATGAGCTTTCCTTGTGCCAGAAGGAGGACCCCTAGATATTTGAAGCAAGGAAACTGTTGGATCTTGTGTCTGTCTAAACACCAAGAGTAGATCTTCCATCGAAGGCCATAATTTTGGTTTTATGATAGTTGAGTTCCAACAGGTCTTTCTTGCAGTACTGTGCTAGGGCCCTCAGTGCTCTTTTGAGGCTGATGGGGGTCCTTGAGAGTATCTCTGCATCACCTGCATGTAGCAGGGTGGAGATATGTCTCCCAGCAAGTTTTGTGGGATGAAAATCTTGGTTGTTGAGCTGGCCCACCATGGTGTTAAAGTAGAAGTTGAATAGGAGTGGGGCCAGAATGCAGCCTTGCTCGACATCCTTCCGGGCTTTGACGGCACTTGTGAGATGTCCCTGGGGGTTGTTGTGAGCCGCTCCAAGCAGTAGTGTACTGGAGGAGCAGGGTATAAATATTTTAAATAAATAAATAAATAAATTGCACCTTACACTGAGCAATGTACCTGCATGCAGCATGTGTATTAGGTATAACAGGCCCCGGTCAAATTAAGGAGGCTTCTATCTTCTCCCAGTTTGACACAAACGATTGAATAGAATGCTGCCTTGAGGTCTATGAAGGCGGCATAGAGGGAGGTTGTGTTGCAGGAAGAACATTTTCTACGATGTGCTGGAGCATTGGTCAATCATGGAATGGTCTTCCCTAAAGCCAGGCTGCAAGTAGATTTTCTTCTTCCAACTAGTCCCTGTGTTTCCAATGTAGATGTTTCACATAGAGCTTACTGATTACTGAGCTTACATAGAGCAGGCTGATGGACCTACAGTTGGCGGGGTCATCCATTCTGCCCTTTTTGAAAATAGGGACAATGGTCACTAACCCCCAGTCCTTGGTTATTCGGCCATGAGTATCAGTGAAGGTAAAGAGTGAAGCCAGTATGGGGCCTTCCCAGGACTTAGTTGGGCAACGAGGCTCTTGATCTCAGATGTTGTCACTGGGGTCCATGCAGGCGTGTCCTCTATAGCTTGAATAGGGTTTTCGCTTACTGCTGAGCTATCCTCATAAAGTTCATGAAAGTATTTTTCCCAGATCCCGGGGGGGGATGTGGCAATACAGATGGCCGAACCGTTGCTGTGAGTGCACATTTTGTGATGTGCCAGAACGAGACTGAATAATTTGATCTGAATGCCTGGATGAGTCACATCCAATTGTCTTTCATGGCTTCTCTTTTCTTACGCAAACTCCAAGGTAGGATGGCTCCTCTTTTCATCCTGTCTTGGTAAAGAACCAGGTTAAAAAGTTGAGCTACCAAGGTTTTAGCATGCTGGGTGAGAAGGATTCCCGTGGGTCCATATGAGCCTGGCTAGCTGTGTTTAATAGCTGTGTTTAAGGCACGCTTCATGTCTCCGCGACGTGCGCGTGCGTGTGTGGCCACGCGCGCACGCACATCGCGGAGACGTGAAGCGTGTGCGACGTGCGCACGCCAAAAGGCTTCTTGAGGGCCTTCTTGAAGCCTTTTGCAGCCAAGCAGGGGAAGGGGCGGCAGGGAGGTATCCTGCCGCCCCAATTACTGACAAAAATACATGCGCTGGAGGGGGGAAAGCAGAGGGAGGGGTAAGGAAACCCTCCCTCCACCCTTAAAGGAACCCCCACCCCAGTGCTGGACAGCAGCTCTGCAGTTCCATGCACACCTCTAGTGAGTACCATAACTGGGGCAGCCACTGTGTGGGAGGCAGGGTGGGGTGCTGCTGCTCCTGGTGGCTTGCAGGTGCCAGCAGTATCGCCAGTAATGACTTTTTAAAGGTCTCTCACTGCCCCCCACAGCACCACCCTCACCAGCTGCCTCAGCATTTATGCTGTACTTACTAAATTTGCAGACCATCCTTGGTGCATTATTTCATGCACATGACAAGTGATCCTTAGCTGCTGGTGTACAGTAGGATGGTCCACACAATGATGACTAGGATAGGAGACACCTCCTGCCCTAGTTTGGGATCTGTGCAGGCCCCCGACATTTGATCATCTGTGAGGGGGAAACAAGATTGGAGGATCCTTCCCTGATTGTGTGGAAAGAAGCAGTTGGGTTGGAGGGCTTTTCCTCCTACTTTATTCAGAAGGAGCCCTCTGACCCAGCTACTGGTTGCCACACAATGACGAAAGAAGCACCTTATAACCACCATTCTTTTTATAAACATTTTTGTAGATTTTGCTGTAAATCTACAGTAGTATCTTAACCATGCGCACCAAAAATCAGTTGAAAACAGTATGGACCTTCATAGATTACAAGTCATTTTCTTCTTAATCCAGAAAGCAACAAACAGATGTGTATGTTCAACAATCACTCACCTTGAATAAAAATTATTCATGGGTACAAGACTATCATGCAAAAAATGTACATATAAAAATAGGGAAACCAACTTCCGTCTTCAAAGATCCTTTCTTAGAGATACTGTCTAACACGTGACTAACAAAATGTGCACACTTTGAGAGGCTGTGGGGGTGGGGTGGGATGGAGACCTCACACAACTCCCCAATTCCCCCTGCACATGCGCAGTTGTGCAGAAGCCATTAGAATCCCAAGTGCTCCAGAAAGACTCTGCAAGATCAGAAACATGTCACTGATCCTCAGCAACATGTTTCTGATCTTGCAAAGCCCTTCAGAGCATGGGGAGCATGGGATGCTAATGGCTCTTGTGCAGCAGCATGTGTGCAAGGGAATGGGCGAGTTGTGCAAGGGCTCCCCTTTGCACTCCTTTGAAGTGTGCCCACTTCATTATCCAGGATGTCAGCCACTCTATAGACCACCAATTACGGTTGCCATATTCAAGCTTTACAAATCCAGGTACCCTAATTTGCATATTATGCAAATCAGTTTGCAAATTTGTATATTATACAAATTACTCAGATTAACTGATGCACTGTTCAATTGACTTATTTATTTATTTATTATTAAAACTTTTATACTGCCCTTCCAAAAGGCTCAGGGTGGTTTAC
Organism: Hemicordylus capensis; assembly: GCF_027244095.1. NCBI lineage: Eukaryota > Metazoa > Chordata > Lepidosauria > Squamata > Cordylidae > Hemicordylus > Hemicordylus capensis. The sequence goes on from NC_069658.1 coordinate 412,419,960, forward strand.
ATTAAAACACCATTAAAACCAGTTAATAATTAAAGCAAAAATTATAAAAGCATAAAACAATGATTAACAATTAAAAACATTGTAAAACAACAATTAAATAGTCAGAACAATTTAAAAACAAGTTTTAAAAAGCTAAAAAAGACTGGCTGAAGAGATGTGTTTTCAGAAGTTTTTTAAAAATTGCCAGAGATGGGGAAGATCATATCCCAGCAAGGAGTGCATTCCACAATCTTGGGGCAGCAGCCGAGAAGGCCCGTTTCTGTGTAGCCACCAAACGAGTTGGCGGCAACTGGAGACGGACCTCCTCAAGTGACCTCAATGGGCGGTGGGGCTCATAACGAAGAAGACGCTCTATTAAACACCCAGGGCCTAAGCCGTTTAGGGCTTTGTAAGTTAGAACTAGCACTTTGTATTTTGCCTGGAAACCTATTGGCAGCCAGTGTAGCTCCATCAACAGAGGGGTAATGTGGTCTCTCCGAGATGACCCAGAGACCAACCTGGCTGATGCATTCTGAACCAACTGAAGTTTCCGGACTACGTACAAAGGCAGCCCCATGTAGAGCGCATTACAGAAGTCAAGTCTGGAGGTTACCAACAGATGTACGACTGTTTTAAGGTGATTGATCTCAAGAAACGGGCGCAGCTGGCGTATCAGCCGAAGCTGATAGAAAGCACCCCTGGCCACCGCCTGAACTTGAGAAACCAGGGAGAAGTGTGAATCCAGAAGTACTCCCAGACTGGGAAATTGTTCCTTTTGGGGAAGTGTGACCCCATCTAGAGCACATAGATCAAAATTGTCTCTAGAGTTCTGACCTATCACAATAAGTACCTCCGTCTTATCTGGATTCACCTTCAGTTTATTCTCCCACATCCAGCCCATTACTGCTTCCAGGCAGGCATTTAGGGAGGCTATGCCAACTCCTGAAGAAGCTGACATGGAGAAGTAGATCTGGGTGTCATCAGCATACTGGTAACACCCAGCTCCAAATCCCCTGATGATCTCTCCCAATGGTTTCATGTAGATATTAAAAAGCATTGGAGAAAGTATGGAACCTTGAGGAACACCATACTTAAGCTCAGATTTCGAAAGCAACAATCTCCAATCGACACCATTTGGAATCTGTCCGAGAAGTAGGAGTGGAACCACTGTAAAACAGTGCCTCCAACCCCCAACACCCTCAGACGTTCCAGAAGGATACTATGGTCGATAGTATCGAAAGCCACCGAGAAATCCAAGAGGATCAACAGAGTCACACTTCCTCTGTCAATTCCCAACTGGAGATGATCCATCAGGCCGACCAAGGCAGTCTCCACCCCATAGCCCACCCCAAAACCAGTTTGAAATGGGTCTAGATAATCAGTTTCCTCCAAGACTGCTTGGAGCTGAGAGGCCACCACCCTCTCAATTACCTTGTCCAGCCATGGGAGATTGGAAACTGGCCTATAATTGCTCAACTCTGAGGGATCTAACGCAGAATTCTTTAGAAGAAGTCTAATAATTGCCTCTTTAAGACAAAGAGGCATCCTGCCCTCCCTCAGAAAAGCATTTTTGATTTCTACCAGGCCACCTACAACAGCCTCCCTGCTAGATCGAACAGCCCATGTTGGACAAGGGTCAAGAGAACAAGTGGTATGCCTCACCTCTCCAAGCAGCTTGTCCACATCATCAGAAGTCACAAACTGATATTGATCCAGTCGAATCGTATAAGAGGAGTTGTTGGACATCTCCAATTCAGACATCAAATTAATTGTGGAGTCTCCATCTAAGTCGGCCAGAATCCAAGAGATATTGTCTGCGAAAAATTCATTAAACACATCACAGTGGGTGACTGATGCTTCCAAATTCTGGTTCAAGGGCAGATACTAGTCCCCTCACAACCCTGAACAACTCCGCTGGACATGAACTCGCAGAGACAATACGGGCAGAAAAGAACCACTTCTTTGCCACACGTATCCTGAGCATAGATCTTTAGATGTGTTCCGTGTCGTAATCTGTCGGATTCGAGTCGAGTCTTTCTCCACTTGCGCTCCAGTCGCCTACCTTGCTGCTTCAGCCCCCGTAGATCTTCTGTATACCAAGGGGCCAATTTTGAAGCAGGTTGGAGGGGACTCTTAGGAGCAATCGTGTCTACTGCCCTGGTGAGCAAGTTGTTCCAATTCTCAACCAGGGCATCAACAGGATCACCAGCAGAGCCAACACTGGATCCATCCAAGGCTTCTTGGAATCCTACCGGATCCAGTAACCTCTTCAGGCGGACCATTCTAATAGGCCCTTCGACTTGTATTTGTCCTGGATATCTACCAGCAATAGTTGGGGAGGATCATTTTACCTCACCACTTACCTGAGCATAAATAGCCAGACTTTATATCCCAGCACTTTCTAATATAAAAGTACAGTTTTTAACCTTGTCTAATTAGCTGTGGGTAGTGCTGCCATGGATTCTTCACCAATCCCACTACATTTTCCAGTTCTTGAGTATGCTTTTTATTGGTGAATAAATATGCTATTTATTGGTTTAAATATGCTAATTTAAATCTACTATTTATTGGTGAAGATACGAAATCAAATCTCATGCTGAGGAGCAGTGCTGAGTGCATTTTCATCACCACTAATTCTACAATTGACCTTACAAAACTGGCACTAGGAATTAAAGCTTTCAGGCCTGAGCTTTGTCATGGTCACCATTTACATCCTGAGATAAGTACATAAAGGGGTTAGTCACATGATTGTGCGGGCCAGCGGGAGGAAGGCAGGGTTCAACCTCCCCTCCCTAGATGATCGACTTTTGCTGCTTTGGCACATGAGCCACGCCCCCATATGACCCCCTCTGCCAGCAGCAGCGCAGATCACTGTCTGCACTGCTGCTAGCAGCACGGAACAACAAAGGCCAGCACTTGTTTTCCTGGCCTCCAGATATCCCACAAGGTACCACGTGATGAGCGTGGTGCCTCGAGGGATTCCCCTGTCAGACGGGCATTCTAGGCACCTGTCTCTGTGTCTCCTCGGGGTCCAAGGAGACTCTCAATTCTGGCAGCCAGGTTAAAGTGGCTGTAGGATTAAAGACATAAAGGAAAATTGATTAAAGGCATAAAGGAAAATCGTCTAATAGGGATGTGCAAACAGGTTCGACCATTCGAGGCCAAACCAAAGCATCCTCTGTTTGGTCTGACCCCGGACCAAGCACACCTTGACTGTTTGGGGTGGGGTGGGGTGTGCAGACCTTTTTGTAAAATAAAAATAAAAATTGGCCACACAGAAGCCAATTGCACAGGTGCCCACGCTGGAGGGGGAAGGCCCAAACAGGCCAAAGAGCCAGCCGAACAGCTGGTATAGGCATGAAGGGAGGCCAGCGGGGGGAAGGGGAACCTCTGCGGGGACCCGCCCCCCCCACATACCATCTCCAACAACTCCCCCGAAGGGGGTACGTTTAATTTAATTTAACCCCACCCCCCGGACCAGACCAGAATGAGAGGGGGGTTTGCAGGGGTACCGGATAGAACTGGCCCAGTGGGGTTCAGGTCCGGACTCGAATCAAACTGGACCAGCCAGTTCCATGCACACCCCTAGCATCTAAAAGCCAGGCTTGGGAGTGGGGTTAGGCTGAGTGCCGGGATCCACACAAGCAGCCTAGATTGGGCTAAGCTGCCCTAGCCTGGGCTAGGCTGCTGCTCGTGAAAACTGTTCATGAGAATGTAACACCAAAATTACTCTCTCTGATTTAGAATACTAGTATAGACAGGAAAAGAGCTGGGGGCAGGATAATTCCTAGTGGCTTAAAGCAAAATTAAAAAAAAAAAAACACCCCCAAACAACCCCCAAATATCTATAGGAAAAAACTGAACTAAGTTTGAGATATTAATGGACACAATAATTTAAAAAAAAAAAATACACTGAACTTTTCAGTTAAGGCTGCAATTTTTATACACTTATTTGGGATAAAATCTTATTGAAACCACTGATACTTACTTCTAAGTAGGCATTGCAGTATAAAGCTAAAACATTAAACATTACAATCTATAGGTAGGCAGTGCTTTACATCAAAATCAAGCTATTCTCTCAGCTGCCCTATAGAGATCCCCTGCTGACAAAAAACAAAGGCAACATTCTTCAAGGAGATTATTTGTTGTAAACCTCTCCCAGTGTTTCACTTGCCTTTCTCTAAGTCCAGTGGTTGAACAGAATAGTGACCCATTAAGATTTTGTTCCTTAACTTCACTTTGACAAAGGCTAGGACTTGACTTTAAAAAAGAATAGAAAGAAAGAAAGCTGGGAATCTGGACAAGCTAATGAGCTAACCAGATGCCAGGGAATATGCCTAAAATCCGGTAAATACCTGGAAATCTGAGGGAGATGACAACCTTACCACCGATGGACAACAGGTAACCTTCAGGGCAGAGTAGATGTTAGCTGCCCACTAAAATTGTAATGAAGGTATAGTAAAGAGTATGCCAACTGCTTTCTTCAGAAGGAAAATAATATTGTTTTCAACTGCTGTAAAAAAAACCCCAGTGGTATTCCACACTTGAATATTAATGTGATACCCATTGGACATTCCCCACCACCCACCCACCCCCACACACCTGTAGAACACCTTGACAGACATATTCTGGCACAATAAATTCCCAACTATTATCTTTTAGCTGCCAAGTGAAAACTACATGATTTCTCTCTCTCTCTTTAGATTGTTTTGCATTTTAATTGTCTACTGAATGCTGCTCATTTTTGTCAATCTTAGCTTATTCTGTTGTATCTTTTTGTAAGCTGTCTTGGAGGTATTATGCGGAAAGTTGAAAGCAGAAATCTTTTAAAATAAATTAAATAACAAGTAGGTGAGGCCCTTTGTTGACTGGGCAAAGTCATTTTGCATAGATTACACTGCTAGAAAAGTTCCAAAAAAATGAAATCAGGGAGGCTCTCTAATACTGTGGGAGTAACATTAGGGGGAACTGTGATATTGGCATGCTTGACCTAACCCTCAGAATGGGTTAGCTTCCTTAGTTAAACAATCAAGTCTCCAGCGAGGGAGGATGGAGCAGCCTGCATGGCGAGGGTGGCTATTTAAACTTTGAACTAAGGATATGCCAAAACACGATTCGGCTTTCTGAATTGCCGACTCCTCTCCCCAAGCATATTCTTACTAATTTAAGAGGCAGGATTGTTCATGCAAAATTTGAGATCTGTAGGTAACTGGGACTGTATAATATTCAGAACTGCTTCAAAAAACTACAAAAATTATTTAAATTTTCACCATGCATATAACAGAGTAAAAAGTAGTATATTCAGCCAATTTCAGTGGCAGGATTGTTCATGCAAAATTGGGTATCTGTAGGTCACTGAGAAGTATGATATTCAGAATTTCTTCCAAAAAACTACTCCCCCGCCCACGCTAAATTTTCACCATGCATATTCTGTTGTAAAAGGTAGTGCATTCAGTTAATTTCAGTGGCAGGATTTGTATCTGTAGATCATTGGGAAATATGACTTTATTTCACACAAACAAGTTCTTCAAAATATATCGTAGATTAAAGCTGGGTAATACGAGATCACCAGACTTCCATTGTCCCACTTTGTCGTTTTCCTGTTATGTTCTGCACATACATTCATTTTAAGCACTGCTTTCTTGAATTAAATAGGCTTACTGTGGCAAAGAACCACCAGTTAGAGGAAATTGTGGGGAAAATTGATTTCAAGGAATACACTGAAGAAAATGAAAGTGACAATATTAATGAAGGATGTGCAATTGCTTTAATTAAAAGGTCATCTACTTGTGTCCAGCCAGTTACTCGAAAATTGGATCTCCTTCTGTATGGCACAGGAAAAAAAGGTATAAGAAAATATGATAAAATGTGAACTTCTTGTGTGTAAGGAGAAGGATTCTAGAGGCCACAGAAAGGCAAGAGGAGAGGGTTAGGGTTATATCAACAGCCTCTAGTTGGAGGGTTATAGGCCACCTCCAGCCTCAAAGGCAGGATGCCTCTGAGTACTAGTTGCAGGGGAGTAAGCAGGAGACAGACCATGCCCTGTAGGCTTCCAGAGGCATCTGGTGGGCTACTGTGTGAAACAAGATACTGGACTAGATGGGCCTTGGGCCTGATCCAGCAGAGCTGTTCTTATGTTCTTATCTTCTTTGCCTTTAATCCTACAAAGTATTTGTTTGTTTGTTTGTTTGTTTGTTTGTTTGTTTGTTTGTTTAATGCATTTTTATACCGCCCTAACCCAAGGTCTCAGGGCGGTGTACAACAAATAAAAACAAAACATTAAAATCAATTAAATATTAAAAACAGCTTAAAACAAATCAATAAATAATTCAGAAGCTAAAAATTACAAAGTTAAAAAGCTAAAAGGCCTGGGTAAAAAGATAAGTCTTTAGAGACTTTTTAAAAGCTGCTAGAGATGGGGAGACTCTTATTCCCACGGGAAGTGCATTCCAAAGTCTCGGGGTGACAACAGAGAAGGCCCATCCCTGGGTGGCCACCAGACGACATGAAGGTAGCCACAGACGAGGCTTCCCTGATGTACACAGTGGATGATGGAGATCATGCAGAAGAAGACGCTCTCTTAAGTACCATGGGCCTAGCTGTTTAGGGCTTTATAGGTCATAACCAGCACTTTGTATTTTGCCTGGAAACTTATTGGCAGCCAGTGCAACTCCTGTAATATAGGAGTAATATGGTCTCTTCGAGATGACCCGGAGACCAACCTGGCTGCCGCATTTTGTACTAATTGCAGTTTCCAGACTACATACAAAGGCACATAGAGCGCACATAGAGTGCATTGCAGTAATCAAGTCTGGAGGTTACCAACAAGTGTACTAATGTTTTGAAATCTTGAACCTCAAGAAACGGATGCAGCTGGTGTATCAACTGAAGCTGATAGAAAGCGCTTCTGGCCACTGCCTCAACCTGGGAAACCAGGGAAAGGTGTGGATCCAGAAGCACTCCCAAACTGCGTACCTGTTCCTTCTGAGGAAGTGTGACCCCATCTAGAACAGGTAGATCAATATCGCTTCCCGAGTGACGACCCCGAACAATAAGTACCTCCGTCTTTTCTGGATTCAGTCTCAGTTTGTTATCCCTCATCCAGCCCATTACTGCTTCCAAGCAGGCATTCAGGGAGGATATGCCTTCTCCTGACGATGTTGACATGGAGAAATAGATTTGGGTGTCATCAGCATACTGATAACACCCAGCACCAAATTTCCGGATGATCTCTCCCAACGGTTTCATGTAGATATTAAAAAGCATTGGAGACAGTATGGAGCCCTGAGGGACCCCATCTAAAAGCTCAGATTTTGAAGAGCAACAGTCTCGAAGCGACACCATCTGGGATCTTCCAGAAAGGTAGGAGCGGAACCACTGCAAAGCAGTGCCTCCCACCCCCAACTCCCTCAGACGTTCCAGAAGGATACTATGGTCGATAGTATCGAACGCCGCTGCGAGATCCAAAAGGACCAACGAAGTCACACTTCCTCTGTCAAGTCCCAATTGGAGATCATCCATCAGGCCGACCAAGGCAGTCTCCACCCCATAGCCCGTCTGAAAACCAGTTTGAAATGGGTCTAGATGGTCAGTTTCCTCTAAGACAAATAAAATTGTTAACAAATAAATTAAGTGTCACATTGTTACTAGTGGATAGGATTTTTCTAATGCAACTAGTCATGTTCTATGGAAAAGGCTATCATTCTATTTTTGGTGGAAACAAATGCCTGAGTAAATTCAGCATGTTTAATAGGAGAAGCCTAGGATCCTTGCCTCACAGACGCCATTTTCTGTAAGCTTTGACCCATCTTTTGTTTTTTCTTCCTAAGGATGGGAGGATTGTTGAACAAATCTTGGTCACCTCATAGGAGGAATCTATCAGATAGGCCTGTTCCTGAGCCTGCTCCAATCTGTTGTTCTGTTTTGTTTCTTTCCAGGAACTTATAAAGGACACTGTTTTCGAATCAACCACTTCCCTGAAGACAATGACTATGATCACGACAGTTCTGAATACCTTCTCCGTAAGTATAATAGCCAGAAGCATCCTTAAATAGGTATTAGAAGAAAGGGCAAGAGGTTTGGTTTGGTTTAGAATTACTCCATCTGAATGTAACACTTGAATTTAATCTTTGAATTGACACTTACCTAATACCAGCTGCCTTAATCCAACAAACTTTAGAAGTCTTTGATTCTAAACTAATGAAAAGTCAGTTCTATATACTCAAAAATTTAAAGGTTAAGACACCAATTGTTGATTTTTTTCTGCATGTCCACCAATATTCCAAAAGAGTCCATTCACACATGTATACTAATAAAGTTATTTAGATACTATGGAGAAATGAAACCAGATATTTGGCTAATTAGTTCAGAACAGCATGCAAAATTTATCCAGCAATACACCTACTCCATACACTACCGCTTTGATTTTATTTCACCTTGAAACCTGGCCACAATTCCCAAGTCCTCAAAACTCCCTTACCTAGACACTATATTTTGTCTCAGCATGAGATCTGGCCCCAGACTCCCTCTTTAATTCATCTTCAGTGCCATTCTCCCTCTGTTCCCTTTTCTATCTACTTTTTTCTCCAGAGCTGACATCAGAAGACAGCATGATGGGACAGCTGAACAGACAGCACACAGACTAACCACAAGTTTGGCCTTAGGCCACCAGCAGGGGCGGATCCAGGATGAAATTACAGGAGGTGCACTAGGAATCTCCCCGCCCCCATGTATAAAAAATATTGGTGCTTGGATTTCTCTCTCTCTTGCAAATGCACTATGCCAAGGGTGTCAAACTCAAATCTGGTGGAGAGCCAGATTGGATTCCAATGAACCTCTGGGGAGCCACTCATAGTCTTATGCCACCTTCTGTCACCTCGCGCCCACCTTGCACCACTTTCTGTCTTCCTCTTCCCCCACTTCTCTCATTCCCTTTCACCCCTGCCCCTTGCCCTGCCATATAAATTAGCTGAATACTTTTTACTCCAAAACACACTCAGAGGAAGATTGAATTTTTTAAAATAAATTTTTTAGAAGAAATTCTGAACAACATCCCTGTTGAGACCAGATTTTGCACGCACAATCCTGCCATTGTCCCCTCTTCCTCTCTCCCTTGCAGGGGTGTTGCTAGGTACTTAAAGATCCAGGGCTTAGGCTGACAGGGCCTGCCCAGGGGCCCACAGCCTCCCCACATTTTGATAATTTAACCCTTTCTTGCTCTTTAAAAGTGTTCAACATTCTCCGCCCCACTAGTTTACTTCACCGCTAAAAATCTCCTTTTTTCCCCTGCATTAGGTTTCTCCTGCAATCAATAACCACACACTGTTTAGAACCAGTGTGCTGTAATCATTAGAGTGAGTCAGTCATGAAACCTGCTGCAGGACATTAGGTGAAACATTCTCTCTCTCTCTCCTCCAAACCTGCCTCACAGGATTGTTGTGAGGATAAAAGTGAGGTGGAAGATCATTCACATTACCCTGAACTCTTTGGAGGAAGAACAGGATATGTGTCATAATAAGACACATAATAAGAGCCAATATGGTGTAGTGGTTAGAGAGCTGGACTAGGACCAGGGAGACCCAAGTTCAAATCCCCATTCAGCCATGATACTAGCTGGGTGACTCTGGGCCAGTCACTTCTCTCCCAGCCTAGCCTACTTCAAAGGGTTGTTGTGAGGAGAAACTTAAGTATGTAGTACATCACTCTGGGCTCCTTGGAGGAAGAGCGGGATGTAAATTTAAATAATAATATGTGTCTATAACAGACCTGCTCAAATTAGCCCCCCTCCCCAGCTGTTTTTGGACTACAACTCCCATAATCACCAGCCACAGTAGCCAATAGCCATGGATTATGGGAGTTGTAGGCCAACATGTACAGGAGGGCCGAAGTTGAGCAGCCCTGGTCTATAACATATACATATTTATATTGACTTTTAGCTACATGCACTCCGATCACCAACATGTGCACTCAGAAGCAAACTCAAACATCTTTTTTTACACCTATCACAGCAGCCCAGTTTGGATTTTGTTTAAGCAAAAAGCATTAACTATAGTGTATGTCTATACACTACAGTGTGTATAGTGTGTGTCTATACACTACAGAAGGAAAGACCACCAATTTTATTTCAAACAGGACAGCAGAATGCCATATATGATTATTCCAATTTCTTAGGATTTAAAGTCAACCAAGCATTTCATTGGCAAGAGAGTTTTTAAAATGAGTTTCTTGTGATCTGATTTGCAAAACCTTATTTTGACACAAGTGTATAAAGATAGACTTTTAAAGGAGGATGAGACTTAATGTTCATTTTAGCAATTTGTTAACTTATTAAACTTATTAAAAAGACAATGAAGCTATTCCCACGATCAGCAAAAATCAGGCTAGGGAAGGCCAGCCTGATTTCTCCCAATAATGGGAAGCAACAGGAGCCACGTGGCTCCCGGTGGTGGCTCGGTGGCAAGCCCACTTACGGAGCACTTTAGCGACTCACGAGTAGAGGCTACAACAAGCCTCCTGGCATCGGGTGGCTCCCCAGAATGCCCTACGTCATTCTGGTATTTCCAGGGGCCAGGAGGCCCCTGAACCCCGCCTCCCCAACTGTCGTAAATCTGTTAGCTTGGCTAACCCAACAGGATTTACAACCCCCTCTGTGAGTTAACAGAAAGTAGCAGTGAAGCTACACGAAGGAAAATAAAAGGCTCACAAAGAAAATAGTAAATGAATTAAGTCCCCTGAACTGAACTAGGTACCCGCCTCTAACAATAACTGATTAATAACTGAAAAGAAAACATGGAGCAAGGAATGAAAAAGGAACGAAGGACACCAGAACAAGGAATTAACGGAACAAAGCAGGAAAGCACAAACAAGGGCAAACAGGAACTCGAAAAAGTTGGGAATGCAAAATAGCAGTCTGCAGTCAGTGAAAGTTTCTAACAGTATCTGAGCAACTGACGACTGCTAAATATATATGGCTCAAGAGAACCAGCAGCCCATCAGGCTTCCCTGACTCAGCACTTCTGCTTTCTTTCTTGTGATCTCCTGCACGACTCCCACTGAGCTTTCCTCTTGAGCCGTCTTCTCAAGACTGGTGAAATCTCAGCTTCCTCCTCATCAGGAATCATGATTGGCAGCTGTTCCAAATCCTCAGCTCCAGAGTCTGGTCTCCCTGCCAAATCCTGTTGCTGTGCCTCTGAGCCCTCACTAGCAGGCAAATCCTCCCTTTCCTGCTCTGACTCTTCTGAGTCAGAAGTCTGAGCCATGACAACAACCAGCTCCATGATGGAGCCATTAATTGTGTGGGCAGCTGATTCAGCCACCCAAGGAGAGCTCCTTGCTCGTCTGCGGGGAGAGTGGGTCAAGCCCGCTCTCCACATTGCTCAAGTGGAGAGCCTTAATATGTAAATTGTTTATATATAAGCCACTGTTACAAGCACAAAGCAAAACATAATAGTAATGATTATAAGGGGAAACATGTTGAGAAAGAACCATTTTCTCATATTTTGCTATTTAAGGCATTTTGAGAACTTTGCTGCTAAAACAGCAGCATAGAAATATATTTAATGGGGGTAGAGGGGATGGAGAGGGAGAGAAACCCACACAGAGAGACCAGATTAGAGCTATAAGGAGTTTAGTATCTTCAGGAACAAAAAGCAGGAACAAAAATATCCATTTTGTTATAGCATTTTTCCCTTCTCTCTTATTCTTTTTAAAGTTTTTAATACTTTTGAACTGACTAATTTCCTCACAAGAAAGTGTATTGTTGTGATGGGGAAGGTTTTTCTTACATGTTTGTATTAGAACTGGAAATGATTTTTTTTAAGTGTAAAACTCACACAAACACAAAGAAGAAACACATGCACACAAATTGAGATTACTTCTCTCATGTGTGTATATACACACACTCATGGGGGTAGGAAGAGGAATACAATGGCTTAAGCAAGGCGTTGGTTGCTTAATCTCTCTCACACAAAAAAACCCCAAACAGATACGGGTTGAGTGATTTTTTTATGTTTTACTTTCCTGGGGCGAAACAAGCCCAACAGCCAGTAACTCTATCCTGGCAAATTGCAGTACATTCAGAGGCTGGCCAGAGCAGGGGAGGAGCACAAGACCCCAGGAGAACAAATCAGTCTGCTGCTCCTTGCTGCTGCTCCTCCTGCTGGGAGAGAGCTGGAATAGCAGCTGGAAGTGAAGTTAACCCTTATTGATGCCGCCGCTGTGGAGGAACTGCCGATCGTGGGGCTGCCTTTGTAATAACCTCACTCTAAACCTCCAGACTAAAGTCAGATTGATACCCGGTCAGACCTATTTAATCACAGATGATAGTAGGAAAAAGAAATTTTCAAATAGGGAATTATTTGCAAAACCAATACTGTTCTGTATGTTTACAGTATTTCTAAAGTAATCTAGCTGTGGAAAATGAGATCTTGGCTCATGGTTCCATTTTCACCCTTGCACATGAGAAAGCCAGCCAGCCTTTTAGAGACCTGAAAGTTGTATAAGAGAAAGCCTCTTCTCCATTAGCCTTTCTCAGTTTTTCATTGGTTTTCTTTAAACTGGACTATTCTTAAAAGGCTTTTGAAAGCCACTCCCTGCAGATCAGTCTGTTGACTAGTATCCAACCATGACTCTTGTCTTGCCCATTATTTCAGTTTTACAAACGCACTTTAATTTTTGTTCTCTCTGGCTGACATCCAGATTAAAACTGTACTGGTGCAAATGTGTTGGTACAAGGCTGTGGTAGTTAGATGTGCCAAGTCAGGAGTTTGCGTTCCAGACTAGTGTTGCATTAGCACAGGCATAGAAGTAAACATGCTATTTTTGTTGCACAAGCTAACTTAGAATGCAAGGGATTGAACAACTGTGAGCATCTGCACAGCTATGTGGCCTTCATGAATGTATGCAACTTTGTTCATTGTACTACTTCATTTCATCTTTGTTCATTGATGTAACCCACTGAAACCACATTGACATGAATAGCTACCAAAAACTCTTGCAGAGAGCTAGCTGTGTTAGTACCGTGTGTGTGTGTGTTTTAGGTGGTCCCCTGTCATGCACACTTCTCCTAAGTCTTCAGGAGACTGGCACAGGAGCTGTTAAGAGTTATTTATCTTCTAGTACAGAGAATTGTCAATCACTTTCATCAGCCTCATCTCTGAGGTCAAAACTCGAGGCAAGATCAAATTCCTCTGCAGTTCCTCTCCTGAGCTTCGATTAGACTCCCCTCTTTTCTCGTAGTATGCATGCTTGAAAGACTCTGAATCATCCAATATGACAGAATCTCCTTGGATTTTGATTATTTTTGGTACAGAAAAATGGGACCATCCCTTTCTCACTGCATAAGGCAGCCATACTCGAACAAAGTCCCCCACCAGAAATGTTCATGGTTTCGCACCCCATTTCTGATCCACATACAGTTTATATTTTTGTTGCTTCTCTCTTACCCGATCACAAATCTCTACATCCTCAGAGATGCGATGGCACAATAATTCTTATCAGTTGTTGCCATTGGGTAAATTTGGTGGTAGCTTTGTGTTCTCTCAGCAGTTCAAAAGGTGATTTTCCTGTAGGAGAATGAGGAGTAGTCCAATAATCAAATCGAGTTTCACAGATTGCCTCCTTCCAGACAATCCTCCCAGTCAGCCTCCTTCCAGGGTTGTTTTTGTGTTGTAGCCAGTTGTAAAGGATCTTTCACTAATCTGTTCATTCTTTCCACTGAGCAATTCCCTCAAGGATGTTACAAGGAAATAGTTATGCAAATATTGTTATGGAAATATTGCTCCAGTTCCAATGAGGTAAGCTGTGTCCCATTGTCAGCCACTAGTTCTATAGGAAGATCTTCTTTCACAAAAACTGCAGCCATGAACTGGATCACCTTGTTTGTAGTAATGTTGTCAGCAAATGAAACCTCTGGCCATCTGGAATAGTAATTCACTGTCACTATAACAAATCTTTGTTTCGTGGGTTGGTTATAAAAAGGCTCCATTATATCCAGATCAATTTTTCCCCAGGGACCATTGGGATACTCTACTGGAGGCAAGGGCATGGTAAAAAAAAAACACTGCAATTTTTCACATACAGCACAAGCCATATAGTGCCTGATTATATCTTCAATGTGTTTATCCATACCTGGACACCAAAAACATTGCTAGGGCTTTATGGTCTGACCATAAAGTGAATTTTCTGCCCCATTAGTAAGTCCCGAAATGCTCCATCACCCAGAAACATGCTAAAGCTTATTTCTCAATTACAGAATACATTTTCTCTGATGCAGTAAGCACTCTGGAAGCAAAGGAAACTTTAACTTCCCTGTCCCCTTTTTGTTGGGTCAAGACAGCACACAAAGCATATTCAGAAGTGTTGGTGTTGAAAGAAGTGAGAGCAGGGCTTTCTGCAATAGTGATGTGCAAACAGGTTCGACGTCAAAACAATTCAGTTCAACAATTTGGATTGAAACCAAACCACCCCCTGTTTGACCCGTTTGGTCTGACCCCGGACCAAACTCCCCTGGGGGGTCAACAAGTTGTTGGGAGTTTCTCCCACTTACCCCCTCCGGGGAACTGTTCAAGAAGATGGGGGGTCTGTGGAGGTCCCGCCCCCCGCCATCCTCCATTAAGCCAGAATTTGGCCGCTCTTCAGCCGCTTGTTGGCCTTCCCCTCCTCGGTGGAGCAGCCATTTTGGAGGCCACCATGCCCACACAATGAGCCTCTGTGTGGCCTGGTAATGACCAATGAGCAGCCAAATTGTGGCTTAAGGGAGGCTGGCGGGGGGAGGGGGAATCTTCACGGACACCCCCCCTCCACTGCGTCGAACAACTCCCCTGGAGGGGGTAAGTGGGGGAAAAACTAAAAAGCACACCTCATGAACCCCCCCTCTCGTACTGGACTGGGTGCCGGACTGAACTGGTCCGGTTTGGGTCCAGTTTGGACTCGAACCGAACCAGACCAGCCAGTTCTGTGCACACCCCTATTCAGCAATGGTTGATTTGATAGTCTGAAAACTAGCCTTGCAGGATGCATCCCAGCTAAATGCTACATTCTTTTTCAAAATAAGTTCTAATGGAGCAACTTTTGAGGCAAACTGTCTAACAAACTTAGGGTAATGCTCACAGAGGCAGTTCTCACTCACAGCCAAGCCCAGGCTTAGGCAACCAAGCCTGGGCTTGGCTGCCTGTGAGAACCTCCAGGATTCACATGGATCCTGGCAGTGCTGCAGTCCCAAACCCAGCACCGAAGCCCATCTCCTAGGCAACTTTAAGGGCACAAATGGGCCCCTAACCCAGCTGCTGGGATCATGTGTCAGCTCAGACTACTTGAAGCTCGTGATGACACAGAAACAGGCACCTAGAGTGCCCAACCCCTGGGGGTATCCCGCAGTGTGCAGTGTGCAGTGCACTGTGGGATGCCTGGAGGCTGAGATGAGTCCCAGACTCAGAGCGATCATCCCTGTTCCACATTGCACAGAGCAGCATGGTTCATGTGGGAATGCACTCTGTGCTCCCACCAAGTAAAAATGGTTGTCTCGGGGGAAGGCAAGGTTTGCGAAGCCTTCTCCCTGACTGCCCAGTAGGTCATGTGAATGGCCCCACAGACTCCTAAAAATGAGCGAAGTACACCCTTCTTGTGTGGCTCTGGTGCTCCTCGAATAGCTTTCACCAAGTCTGTTTGGGGGTGTACGCCTCTCTGAGATATTGTGTGTTCCAAGTACGTCACTGAGTATGTGCAAAACTGACATTTCTCTGAAGAGATAGTAAGTCTGTGTTGTCAGAGTTTTCTAAGACTTCTGTCAGTTTAGCATCATGCTCCACAATGGTTTTGCCATTGTAGCAGAAATACTACACTCTAGGTTCTTTCTAGCTAGATGCCAACACCCTTTCCATCAGATTCAAAGCACTTTATTACATAACGAGAATCAAGGCCAGGCCTTCACCTAACACACACAGGTGATGGGTGAAGCACCCCACAAAATGGTGGTGATATATTGTATACTCATCCTTATCTTTAGGTTAATATCTAGTTATACATAGGCTCCTGTAAACTGAGCATCCTCCCCCACTAGAAGAACCAATCATGGTTCTTCTAGACTAGATACATTATGGTCCCAACGACACATGTCTCATCTTCAGAGTAGAGTAATCCCATTGTTCATTGTTCCCCCAAGCCTCTCCTTATCACACATTCCAAAAATCATCAGTTCATCCTAAACAGTAACTTTGGTTCACTTTCTCATCAGGGATCTGAGGCCTAGTAGCCCAGATTTCTGCTACACTATACACTTACTTTCAGGATGATATTTTAGTGATGCCATCCATAGTCTCAAAAATTGCATGCATCTTTCTTTGAAATCCTGAATCTGCAGAAGCTAATCTAAAGGGCAATCTTTTGAATTTAAAAAGACCTGCAGTAATGAAGGCTGTGTATTTGCGAGAACTTTTGAACAGAGGAATTTGATGATAAGCTGAAGAAAAGTCCAAAGTTGTGAACTTGGAAGCCTCTTTCAGAATAAGCAGCATTTCATTGATATTGGGTAATGGATGAAAATCCACTACCTTGTTAGTTTTCACACTTCTTAAATCTATGCACATTTGAAACGTGTTGTTTGATTTTCATACAAGAACCATGGGAGAGAGACATTCTGATGAATCAACAGGTTCTATTATGTCAGTATGCTGTAGGCTTGAAAGCTCTTCTTTAAGTGTTTGGAGCAATGATATGGGTACATTTCTCACTTTGGGTTGTAGAAGTATTGCATTTGCCTTCAGCTGAATGTTATGTTAGAAATGTATTATAGTGCCAGAAGTATCAGCAAAAACATTGAATAAATCGGCAGTCATATCAGCTTATGGATTCTCCATAATCTGTAATACAGGTTCTGTGCTATTTGGGTCTAACACTATCTGTAGGTCTTCCTGATGTTTCCAGCCCACTATTGAGACATGTGTGTGTTATTGCTGGTCTATGACCAAAATAAAGTGTTACTTACTTACTTACTCCTTTTTGTGACAGATACACTTTCCCTTCTGCAGTATGTCCTTTGTATTCCAGAACAGCAGTTAAGTATCCATTTATGACAATATGGGAATCTCCATATCCCCATGGATGGATGTCTGAAGGCGGCAAGTGCAGTTCTGATGTAGTAAGAAGTTTCTTGTAACATAGAAGGGAAATGAGAGTGTATGGAGAATCAGAATCAGCCAGCATCCGCACTTCATGGCCATTAGGTTTTACTTGACAATGTGGAGAAGTAGGCTCTGAGTCTGTCACACTTAAAATACTATGCAATCCTGAACAGATAATCAATAAGTACCTAAATAATAATGAAATGGGTTATATTGATGGAATGTCCCATCAATAATATAACCTATTTCATTACTAGTCAGGTATTTATTGATTGTCCAGGATTGCATCTTGTTTTTATTTATTTGTTTCTTTATGTAAACCGATTTGGAAACTTTTGTTGAAAAGCGGTATATAAATAGTTGTTGGTTTTGGCACTTATCACCCTTCTTATCTCTGGACACTTAAAACACTATCATGAAGTGGTTCATCTGCCTCATCCTTAGCATATGGTGAATCACGAATGGAGTGGACAGCAGACTTGCAACCCTTAGCAAAATGTCTCCTTTTCCTGCACCGGTTGCAAGTGACCTTCCATGCAGGACCATGAGCAAAATTGGCTTTGTGGGCAGAGTCTCCGCATCAGTAGCATTGGGAGATCCTCCTTTCTTGTGCTGACAATGTCTGGGGCAGTGCCATATGAAAAGACGGGGATTGGACAGATTTAGGCTGAACAGCCTGGATTTCAGTAAATTGGTTTGGGGGTATCAAAGAGGGTGATTTGGCATTTTCCACCCTCCTATCCATCTCTATGACTTTATTCAAGATAGGTTTCCGCTCCAGTAGCAGCTTTGCACACAGTTTGGAGCAGTTTGCTTTCATAACAATCTGATCCCTGATCACTTTATCAGTAAAGTTGGCAAACTCACAGGTTACACTTAAGGCATGCAATGCTGTGACATAGTGATCAATATGGATCATCTATATGGGTCATCAGCAGATGGGATCTAGAACAGAACTTGTGATGTTCAACAATCACGTGCAAAAAGGGCTCTACACACGATCGGTGTAAAGAGACGAAAGGGGTTCAGTGGGGAGAGCGGGCTTGACCCGGCTCTCCCCACCAATGACAACTCACCCCTTCTCAGTCGGGCAGATCACCCGCCCAGATGAGCAGTGGCTTGGCTCCGGCACTCCCACACCCAGCTGTAGCTCGCCCGGCAGCTCTGGGGATCGGCTGGAGGAAAGCAGTGCCAACACACACACACACACCCTGGAGCCCCAGTAAAGCACCACTCGAGTGCACGGCAAACGCACCATGGGAGTGCAGTAATATGCACAGTGCATTCCTGGGATCCCCCCTCCCCGAATGTGCCCGCCATGGCTGTGAAAAGCCTCAGCTGACACATGATTGCAGAAATGAGGTTAATGGAGCACTCGCTCCATTAACCTCATTTAAGGGGGAAGGTATTTCGGTGGGCTTGCTGCCATGGAGCCACCAGGCTCATCCGCAAGCCCAGTGGTTCTCACAAGCAAGCAAAACTGGGTTGGGCTCCTTTAGCCCAGTTTTGCTCACTCGTGGGAATAGCTTCAACATGGGGTTGGAATGATCATCTAAGGCTTGAAGAGCAGCTTCATAAGGGTTGGCATCCCCTTCCAGATTGGCAGGAAAGGACAAATCATTATATATTCTTTGGCCTTCAGGGCTCAGGCAGTGAAGCAATATGGTCTTCTGCTTTGCTGGAGTAAAATTGGGTCTGTATAGTGTGGAGGTAATTGCAGAAATAGGCCGTCCATTGTTTCCAAAGAATAGCAGGTTCTCCTAGGGTGGACAAGAAAAAAGGTGGCGGCTGGGATATGAGCCATGCTGCAGTTAGCAGCCAGGGTGCTCCACACAAGCAGCCTAGCCCAGGCTAGGCTGCCCTAGCCTGCGTTAGGCTGCTTGTGAGGATAGCCTCAATGAGTAAAACAAATTATAATATAAATGAAAACTCTAAAACTTAGAACTATATAGGTGTAGTGACGTACACTACATCTATATATGTAGTGACATCTTCTATTGAGAAGGCCCTCTACAGATGTAAGACATGTACTCAAGAAGCAAAATGCTCAGTAACACCCAACACTTTTTTCATATGAACCTTGTTGTTCTATTTAATCAATAGACACGGCTCAGGTTACCCTCTTCACCCGAATCTATGACTAGGTTTTTCCCAAGTTCTTTGATGTTAAGAACTGGATGATCATCTTAAATTCAGAGTCCTCTTTCTTTTGGGTAAATGCAGGTATACTGCAACTACTTTTTTATACAGGGGTCATCTTAGATTCTGAGTCATCTTCTATTCAGGTAAATATGGTATTTAAGTCTGTTCTGTTTATAATCCCATCCCTAGACTTTATTGCACTTTTATATCAGGGCCACAAAAAAATCCTCTGGAAAGGGCTTTAACCAGGCTTTCATTTTCTTATTTACCATCTATGCCTCAAGCTAAATAAAACACAGATGACAGGTCTAGCTGTGGTTCATATGTGCACAGGGTGAGGCATACTCTGTCTTCCATGCTAAAAGTACACCTTGTGACGTGTTTGTTCCCAAAAAAGACTCTCTGTGCAAAGGCTCAACAAGCATTAGACCACTTATTGTCATGCAGCAATGTATTCATTAGGCTACATAACAGTTTCTGCGCTAGCCTGAGTGGAAGAGCTGAGGTCAGGCAACATGAAGAGTGAGACCAATTCCTCCTTTTGATTACAGCAGGTGCAACCATGCTAGAACCAATCTTCTTTCACTCATGATGTTGCCCTAAAATATTCAGGCTGCATAGTCTATAGTTAGCTGGAAGAATGGCCTCTGTCAGTCATGCACTAGTCACGTCCAGATTAGATTATTGTAATGCACTTTATGTGGGGCTGTCTCTGAAGACAGTTCAGTTGGTTCAAAATGCTACCTTCACTGGGGTTTTTTCAGGCTCAGTTCAAAAGTGCGGTTTTGGCATTTACAGCCTTAAGCAGCCTAAGACCAAGATATTTTTAAGAACCACCTTCTCCCACATAAACCTTGCCCAAACATTGAGGATAACTTCAGAGGGCCTGCTGTATGCTTCTCCACCATCTGAAGTGTGGTGAATTGACAGAGATTAGGGCCTTTTCGGTTGTGGCACCAAGGTTCTGAAACCTGCTCACAAGGGAGCTCCACCTGGCTCCAGCTCTAATCACACTCCAGTGGACAGTAAAAACATGTCTCTTTCAGTAGGCTTTTTAAAATGCTGCCTCTTAATAACTGTGGCTGACATCCTGACTAATGTTATGCTAGCACAAGAAAATCATATAGCTGTATGAGGGCATGGGGATTTTGGAACTGTGCTATTGTGCTGTTCCATAAAATTTTACCCAATGAATATGTGGTATCCCATAGGCTGCACACCTGTTGCACATGTTTAAACATGCTTGTGCTAATGCAACACTAGTCTGGAACACAAGATGCACTTAGTGCAAGTCTCAGCATCTCCCATAATTACCAACAGTAGAAAGATTTGTACCAATTAACAGAATTTCATTAACACTTTTGTATTCCACTTATGGGAGCAACTTCTACAGTTCCAGCATTCTGTTGTGGCACTAGTGAGCACTGTCTGCTATAAGAGATTCCCCTTAGGGGGTGGGGCCATAGCTCAGTGGGAAAGCATCCAATCTGCATGCAGAATGTTGCAGGTTCACTCTCTGGCATCTCCATGTATAGCTGGGGAAGACTCCTGTCTGAAACTTTGGAGAGCCCCTGCCAGCCAGTGTAGACCCGGGCTGCACAACTTTGGCCCTCCAGCTGTTGTGGGACTACAACTCCCATCATCAGGCATTTGCTCCATTAATCTTTATATAAGTGACAAGAAAAGCATCACCCTGGTCACTCCCTTTGGTCATGGACATGATACCTCAACTAAATCTCAGGTTGACAGAAAGTCTGATTATAATGTGAGTGACCAAAAAGGGAGGGAGAGGGAAAACTTCCCAAATGATAGGAACATAGGAAGCTGGACTGACTCAGTACAAGGCAGCTTCCTATGTTCCTAAGCTCCTTTATACCTCTTCAGGTCATTGGTCCATCTAGCTCAGTATTGTCTACACCAGGGCTGCACAACTTCAGATGTTGTTAGACTACAACTCCCATCATCCCAGCCAGCATAATTCCTCCTCCCCTTAAATGAGGTTAATGGAGCAAGCACTCGTTTTTTTGCTCGTGTGCTGCTGCAGCATGCTGCAACACATGAGTAGACCCCCCGGCCGAGAGGGGGTAGATCCCTGCAGCCTCCACTGGGTCTGTGACAGCCAGGGCTTGGAGGCTGCTCGTCTGCGAGGAGAGCAGGCTAAGCCCACTCTCCCCACAGACCCACCAGAAGCTCTTCTCACTGACGAAGAGAGTCATCATTTCACAAAATGGCAACACCACTCACCCTGCACGAAATGGCGGCTCAAGCCGTCGAGCCACCTTTGAGCTGAGCTGGCTGAACCTCAAGCAAGCTCAATTCTAAGCTGGCTCGCACACCTCTAATCCCTTGCTCAAACCCTATATTTGGAGGAAATTTGGATGGCCCTTAAACCTATGAGTAACTCCAAAGCACCAAGCTGGAATGGGTTTCCAGTAAATTGCATAAATGATTTTCAGAGATTTTATATCCCACCCTTCTCATAATTTAGAAAGAAGCCCTCCAAACTAAATCTCTCCCACCCACCTAATATGTCACTTTTATCTTAGTTCTTAAGTCTAATCCATTGCAAAAGCTGTAGGCCAATATTGTTAATTAATGTAGATGTCAAAAATTCTCACTACTCTCTTAACTACAAGCCTACAGTCAGAAATCAAGTACGCTCTGATCAGGCTAGCTTCATATGACATCATCCTGAATCATATCAGATTACACAGTGTCTTAGGGTGGCTTCGTACATTATGTCAAATGTCAGGTTTGCCTCTGGAGCCCCAGAATGCCAGCATTGGTCATGTTGTGCAAACCACCAATGTTGGCACATTTCATTTGACTTTCTGTTCCAGACCTGATATCTGTAATCAAGAATTGAAATAATTGCAGATGTCAAGTCTAGAAGCAAATGTTGGACAGAACATGCTGACACTGGTGGGTTCACACAATGCAATAAATGTCAGCATTGCCTACACATGACCAGAAGTCAGATTTGCATATGTTCCTAGGACTACAACTTTGGTGGTGAACCTGAAACTGAAAGCAACATCTGAGGCCACCTTTGGTGTCATTGGCTCAGGCTCAAACAATCCCCACTATTGTTCTTTCATTTCAGATGCAGAGAAGATCTTAGGCAGGGTATCCTGGCAATTCCTCAGTTTTGCAATTTAAATTTGGTTCCCCTGCAGAATGTCTCAACTGGACCTCACCATAATCTCAAATCATAACTAATTGTGTGATTTCCTCCCCCTGCCCCTTTTAAACTTTTAAAAATCTTGTCACCCTTGCTATTTATGACACTCCAATCTCTGACTTCTGTAATTACACAGAACTCCCATAGTAAGGATATAACCATCCATGGCCTTTAATACAAATTAGCATTTATGCTGATGATACTCTGTTCTTGGTGGAGACACTAATACAATCCTTACTTGTCTTGATGTTGCTTATTCCACAATTTGGCCTGATTTCTGGGTATTCCATCAGTTGAACTAAATATATGACTATAATTATGAATATTTATGAATTAATGCCTCTGGGAATGACCACGTCTTCTATTTCTCATGATGGAATTTTAAGATTTGCCAACAGAGATAATTTATCTGGGTGTCATGATTATGTGTTGTAGTCCTTCAGTGATAAGACCTTGACTTTTTTTCTAGCACAGATTAAGCAGGATGTAGGTTGGTGGATTAAATTACCAGCCCATACCAAGTGGAAAATCAATGAACTTCATTCCATTACTACTTTATATTTTTAAAAGCCTTCCATTATATGTCCCATGAGTTATCTTACTCACAGTGTTTTAGCAGTTTATCTGGCATGCTGAACATCCCTGGCTCTCTTTAAGTAAATCACAAAATACAGTTCAGGAGGAAGTATTCAACTTTCTTAATATAGCCACTTACCATAGGGCATGTCTCCTTACCCAAATCCATAAAATATGACCCAATCAAGTTTCACTAGCAGCCTTTCATTAACATGACACCCAGTCATGGCTGGTTCATTCATGGCTCTGATACAGAGTCAAACTCCCTACTGTTTTACCCATCTGGAAGACATGACAAGCCTTGAGTTGCCAATTTCAATGTAATCTTCATCTGCATGAGAAATTAACATTTGAACATAAGCCAGAAATTATAATAGCAGATTGCACAGTTTTATGGAAAGCATGGACTGCTAGTGAACTCTTTACCCTGGAGCAAATACTAGTCAAAAACCATAATTTCCTCCACTTTGTGCAACTCCGGTCGAAATACAATCTTCCTCTATCAACCCAATGGCAATTTATATAACTGAAATATGCATTGAGGCACACATAGCTCCCAAACCTGGATAGAACACAGTTTTTGATTGTGTGAATGACCTCATTAGTTGCTAGGGTTCACACATTTGCTCTTGGTGTGTCAGATGACCACTCCTACCCCCCCATACTAGAAGAACATACTGCCACCCTGCCCAAGCCTAATCTGTTTCTGTATCACTAACTGACCTTTAGGGAAAACATCAACACCATCCCACTTTGCGTGGAGTGGACCAGGGAACTAGAGGCACAGCTGTACTCATTTCAGTGCAGGAGAACCTTGTTTAACAAGGGTTCCACCTTTGTGATTAATATAGCAGAAACTATCATTCCATACATACTGGACAGCCTCAAAGGTATTCCAGTAAAACATGTCAGCCTTTTCCTTACATTGGCATTCCAATGCTGCTGAAGGATCCTTGACCTATTTGATGTGGCAATGGCATGTTGCTACCCAATTTTGAAGTTGTCTCCTGCATTAATTTAGGGTTAGAAGTGGCCCTTCAACTTCCTGGTGGGATAACCCTTTTGGACTACTGAACAATATTATCACATAGCCATATTAATTGCCAAGCATATTGCCTTACAGAACAAGAACAGTTTTTGTCTTACAGCTCATCAATGGACCAATGTTTTATCTTCTTTGGCAACTTCTGACTTCAGAAACTGGACACATGCACTCATATTTGCAAAACCGATATGGATATGTTTGTATGATGCCCTGAATTTTGCCAGCTTGACCCACATTGCTCCCCTTCGGAACACTACTGAGCTATTCTGCATGTGACTTCTGTACAGACAGATTTCCTTGATCCCCACCCCACCCTTTTCTTTCCCCTTTTTCTTATCTGCCTTATATTGTTTGTATTAAATAGATTTTTAAAAAAAAATTGTGATGAAATTATGGTGAGCAAATGTGCATCTTTCACTATACTGTTTTGTTGTTGAATGAAAAAGATCACATGCAACAATTGCTGCTTCGTTGTATAAGAAAGAAACAAGGCAAAGACCATTCCAGCCATTTAAAAATACCTTTGGGCCTTGTGTACGCAATACATTTTCACACACACACAAACAAATACACACTATACTGTGCCACAAGATAACTGCTGCTTTGCCTCTAGGTAGTTATGAGCCTCCCTCTATGCAATGGCTTAAGGTATTTCACTGGGGAATAGGTGAGGATTTACTCAGATAATTGCAGTCTACTCTTTAGGATAACAGATAGAAAGATACCAATTACCCTGTGGTAGTGCCACGAAAAGAAATGAGTGAGCAAACTTCAGAGCATTGGCCTTTCTTGTGATCTCCCATTCCTACGCTTTAAATGTATTTCCTCTCATCCTTCAAAGGCACCTCTGCCATTGCTTCCAATATCATGAGTCTTTTCTATAGACCTTTTCTTCGCTTTGTTGTTCACCTGTGTTTTCAATTCTCCATTTCTCTTCTCTGTTCTCACTTCTGTTTTTCTGTTCTCTTTTGCTTTCACCTGGACTCTTTTGGCCTCCTTTCCCATCCCCCTCTCTAATCTTCTGATGGATTCACAGAAGCAGAAAAGAAAAAGAAAAAGGCCTTCAGCATTATAGTGACTGATGTGGTATAGGGCAAAAAGATCCAGAATGAGTAAACAAATGAACCCAGTAAATGAATGAGTGACAAATGATCCCAATTACTGTTTAGAAATGGAAGGAAATCCTTCATATGGACAGCTAAACATCTCCCCTCTTAAAACTCAGTGTGCTGTGGCTGTATTCCTCTTCCAGAGGAGATGAATAGGTGGGGTGGGGCAGATTCCAAGACAGCTATCATAGAGTCAGTGAGCTTAATTATCCAAATTCGCGTGTATCGAATGCTGCCTGTTATACTGCCTGTGTGGCATTTCACAGTCGGCAGCCTGCTCATACATTTTTCATTGCTCTTCCCTGCATTAATTTGTGGGTTATTTTTTATAACCTCTTTAGCTCGTAGCTTGTCAGAATATGTTTCCACACACAGTGGCTTTGGAAAGCTGATTATGGTAATAGCCTAAAATTTTCCAGCAGAAATTTCAAAACACTAAAGAAAAGCAAGTGGAAGGTGCATTGCTTCCATGATGGAATGCTCTCTTTTTTGTTATTTATTTATTTATGTATTTATTTATTTGTTCCATTTATATACCACCCTTCCTAAAGTGGCTCAGGGTGGTTTACACTAAAATTAAAAGAATACATAACAATTAAAATAAAAAACCAATTAAAAGCAGATTAAAATCACAGTCAAAAACCAATTAAAGGCAGACTAAAATTACAATTAAAATTAAATTTCATTAAAAGCCAGGCTAAAAATATGGGTCTTTAAAGCTCTCCTGAAGGCCTCTGAGGAAGATAATCCTCTTATATCTACGGGGAGTGTGTTCCACAACCTAGGGCTGACAACTGAGAAGGCTCTATCCCATGTCGCCACCAGATGAACTGGTGGCACTCAAAGACGGACCTCTCTTGATGATCTCATTGAGTGGTGGGGATCCTGTAGAGAAAGGCATGTTCTCAGGTAACCTGGACCTAAGCCATTCAGGACTTTAAAGGTAATACCCAGCACTTTGTACTTTGCTCGGAAACGTATTGACAGCCAGTGCAACTGATTGTGAGCCCTTTGGAGACAGGAATCCATCTTATTTATTAATTATTTCTCTGTGCAAACTGCCCTGAGCCATTTTTGGAAGGGCAATATAGAAATCAAATAAATAAATAAATAAGTAACAACAGCCATAATGTGGTCTCTCCAGGATAGCCCAGAGACCAATCTGGCTGCCTCATCTTGGACTAACTGAAGTTTCCGAACTACGTACAGAGGCAGCCCTACATAGATCACAGTGCAGTAGTCCACCGTGGAGGTTACAAGTTGGTGTACCACTGTTTTCAGGCCATTCTCCTCAAGAAATGGGAGAACTTGTCAAGTCAATTGCATCATGGCCACAGCCTCAGCCTGAGGTACAAAGGTGAGACCTGGGTCCAAGAACACTCCCAAACGACAAACGTGTTCTTCCTGCAGAAGTGTAACCTCATCCAGAACAGGAAGTTCTATCCCATATTGCAGATTATGACCCCCAACAATGACCAACTCCGTCTTGCTTGGATTCAACTTCAGTTTATTATCCAGCCTATTACTGCCTGTAAGCAGACATTTAAGAGGCTAAGGCCATTTTCTGATATTAATGATAAGGAGAAAGATATTTGGGTGTCATCAGCATATTGATAACACCCACCACCAAATCCCCTGATGACTTCACCCAGCTGTTTCACGTAGATGTTAAAATGCATTGGTGACAGAATGGAGTCCTGAGAGCAGGGGCGCACTAAAGTGACATGGGTGCCTGGACTGCCCAGCTGCGAGGCCCTCCCCCATGCACGAGGCCCTCCAAAATGTCCTTTGGGGGGCCCACCCTGCCAAAGCTCTGGGGGTTTTTTTGTTTAAAAACTCCTACCACGGCCAAGGGGTGGCTGTGGGGGGGAGCAGAGCAGTCCTTCTCCCCGCCTCCCCTGGCAGCAGTGGGGTGTGAGGAGGAACGACACTGAGCCCATCCGTTTGGGCCAGTGTCTTGAAGCAACTGTGAGGCGCGCCTGCACAGTTGAGATTGTCACAATGATCTCTAAACTGTGCAGGTGTGCCTCACATCCAATTTGGACAATTGGCAAGCCAACTTATCCAATTTAATCTCACAAGAGGAATTGCTGGACACCCCCACAACTGGCCCTGTAGAAATATTGGAGTCCAGATCAGCCCAAAGTGAGAGATTTTATCTTCAAAGCTCATTGAATACATTACAGTGAGACGTTGTTTCCGGAAACAGATTTGAAACAGAAGGGGATTGAGTTAAACCACTAACAATCAGGAACAGCTCTGCTGGACGAGAACTTACAATTTATTTATTTATTTATCCAAACTTCTATACCACCCAATCTTTCATCTCCTTCACACAGAAGAAAATCTCTTACCAGTTATCTGGGGTCTGTCCATCCCAAGACAACACATTCATCAAAATACAGGCAAAGCTTGTTATACGCAGAACTACTATTAACACTTTTGCTTATCCACTGGTGTCAGAAACCTGACTTCCTTATCCACAGTTATGAAAGGGCTAGTACCTACATATCTGCAGTTTCTAGAAAGCAGGAGGTGACCGCAGAGGTCATTTCCAGGCACCCTTTTGTCCGCAGGAGCCATTTTGTGGTTCATTTCATCAAAATAATTTTAAAAATTGGAAAAAATCTGTGACTTTGGGGGGTCTTTGGGGGACCATTTGGGACTTTGGGGAGGCATTGTTGGATGCCAGGAGAACCGCTGAGACCCGCACTTTATTTGGACTGTTTGTGATTTGGGGGCAATTTTGGGTTGGTTGGTTGGTTTGTTTAGTCTGGAAACCTAACTGCTGCGTTCCCATAGACTCAATGCCTCATTATCCATGGTTTCGTTACCCACGGTAATCTGCAGGAACGGAACCCCCGTGTATAATCAGGTCCACCTGTACAATAATAATGTAGAGATTCCCTTTATAATTATTACAGGAGTCCATTTTTGTAAGGAGAAGGCAATTTATAATAATCTGTCATGGTTTTTGTTTTTCTCTCTTTCTGTCTCCCAGGTATTGTCCGTGCCTCCAGCGTATTTCCTATCCTAAGCACAATATTATTGTTACTGGGAGGGCTCTGTATTGGAGCTGGGAGGATTTACAGCAGCAAGAACAACATTATCCTCAGTGCTGGGATTCTTTTTGTTGCAGCAGGTATTTATTGATTTGCTTATTTTGATGGTCAGGTTGACATCCCGCCGTTTGATTTCTTTTTCAAAAGCCCACAGAGCTGCTTTCAAAAATAAGAATGGTGCTTTAAAACAATCACTTTAATATAAAACAAAACCACTGGTTTACATTTTGTGCAGTGCCCAACCGATCCAACAGGGCCGGGGCACATACGCTGGTTCTGTGTACCTCCAAAGCCCATTCATGCTGCTAACAAATTCATAAAGGGGCACTGTGTCTACTAAGAATTGCATCCTTGCTGTAGCAATGCTTCTCCCATTGGGAATGATGGGGAGATCATCACTACAATGATGAGTCATTCTTAGTAATAATGGAGCCTCTCTGCATTCACTAGCAGTGTAGATAGGCAGGGTGCTGCGTAGCATAAACCAATGACAATATTCAAACAAGCAGAAGCAGTTCAGAAACAGGTAGATTGTCCTCTTGTATTTGATTTTTGGGGGGTGGGGGAGTTTCCTCTCTAATGTTTAAACTAGTGAACAGTGTGTGGCAGCCTAGTGAACAGCCAGTCTTACAGGATACATGTATTTGTTCCATTTCCTTTCTTTAATCTTGTCTGCCACACATAGTGAGCAGCTTGCCACACTTTTTCCACGACCCCCTAAGAAATATTTGTATATTCCATCTAGCCTGTCCTTCCATCTTGTTTTTAAATTTAAATGTTAATGTTTTCTTACCAGACTGCAGGTAATAAATATAATCCATTACCAGCTCTAAAGCACCCAGAGTCCTGGAGGTATGGAGGCCTGATCTAGTTAGCAAGGTGGGACATTTTAGAAGCAGACAATATCTCTTTCTCTCTTCTTTGGATGAGCATACTGGAGCCACTCCAAGGCATGAAGGGCCTAGAGACCATGTGGCTGGTGCCTTTTTGAACTGTTTCAACTGGCCTGGGCAAAGGACTTTTGGAACTTGCAATGCCTAAAGTTCCACTGGATAACTCCATTTTAGCCCAGAAGTGAAGAAATGTCGTGCTGCCAAAGTTCATACTTCCTTGGTTCAATAAACTAATCTGAGTGCCTAACCTACTCTGCAGTACAATGTGGATGGTTAAAGGGCTGCCGGCACTGCTGCAAGGCTAAAAAGGTTTTCTTTTCTTTTCTGTGCTACTGCAGAGCCAGGCTGTTCCATTCCTACTAAGCATTGTGCAATCACAATTGTGATATTTCCATTCTTCCCAATGGAAGTAGCATCACAACTGAAATTGTGCAGCACTTAGTAGGAATGGAACAGCCCGACTACACGGAAGGGTGGACATGTATTTTAAGGCCTCACAGCAGCATGTGCAGCTCTGTAACCATACACATTGCACTGCCAAGTATGTGTGCCAGTCAGGGGTGTAACTATAATAGGGCAAGGGGAGACAGTTGTCTGGGGGCCCACTGCCTCGGGGGCCCCAAAGGCAAGTCACATGACCGATTCCTCCAGCCACGCACCCACCTGGGCTTCCTTCAGTTGTATTCATCCTCCAAAATTGATGTGAGTTTTAAGACCTGGAGCTACCAGAACAGCTTGACTTTCTCTAGTACCATTAAATTACCTGCATTGTCCACAATTACAAAACCTTTTTTAAAAATTATTTAGGATGATGTTCTATTGTGGCATATATATATATGTGTGTGTGTGTGTGTTTTGTTACCACTATTCATTTTATATATATATATATATGCTTTTTGTTACCACTATTCAGCCTCATTTAAGATTTCTTCACTTTACTTCAAGAGCTGAGCTTCAGTGAGGGGGGCGGCATTTTAAAAATCTGTCTCTGGGCCCACTACAACCTTGCTAGGCCCCTGGTACCAGTGACTCATAATGCTCACCTTAAATACAAGGCAAGCATTGTGACTCCCACCCCGAAATCGTCTCCAGCTCCAATTTGCCCACCACTAGAACTGCAATTGCCTAAATAGTCCTTTGTATTGGTGCTTCTTGTGCTACATATTCTGCTTCTTCTCTATTCTAAGATACTTCTGTTCCATACGAATTTTATATCCATGTTTTGCACAAGAGGCTGCTTAGAATGCTTGGTTATTTATTTATTTATTTATTTATTTATTTATTTATTTATTTATTTATTTTGTTAAATTTATATACCGCCCTTCATTAAAACAATTCAAAGGCGGTTTACAGCAAAATTTAAAAACAATATTGTAAAAAGACACAATTAAAATATTAAGCTAAAAATATAAAACAGATCTGATTAAAACATTTAAAACACAGAATAAAAAACCATACAAAATACAAAAAGGAGCAGCCAAGACAATCATATAAAAGCCTAGGTAAAAAGCCAGGTCATATAGGAGGTGCCCAACAACTCCGCTTATGTGATTTGACTGGATCGGTTTCAGTTTGTGACTCCTGAGGTTGTGGACAAGCTGCTTGGGGAGGTGAGGCCTACCACTTGTTCTCTTGACCCTTGTCCAACATGGCTTGTTCGATCTAGTAGGGAGGTTGTTGTACAGCCTGGTGGAAAACATAAATGCTTCTCTGGGGGAGGGCAGGATGCCTCCTTGTCTTAAGGAGGCAATCATTAGACCTCTTCTAAAGAAGCCTACAATAGATCCCTCAGAGTTGAGCAATTATAGGCCTGTTTCCAACCTCCCATGGTTGGACAAGGTAATTGAGAGGGTAGTAGCCTCTCAACTCCAGGTGGTCCTGGAGCAAACAGATTATCTAGACCCATTTCAAACTGGTTTTCGGGCAGGCTATGGGGTGGAGACTGCTTTGGTCGGCCTGATGGATGATCTCCAATTGGAAATTGACAGAGG
This sequence comes from Hemicordylus capensis, assembly GCF_027244095.1. Classification (NCBI taxonomy): domain Eukaryota; kingdom Metazoa; phylum Chordata; class Lepidosauria; order Squamata; family Cordylidae; genus Hemicordylus; species Hemicordylus capensis. The sequence goes on from NC_069658.1 coordinate 412,451,055, forward strand.
AAGTGTGACTCTGTTGGTCCTTTTGGATCTCTTGGCGGCTTTCAATACTATCGACCATAGTATCCTTCTGGAACGTCTGAGGGTGTTGGGGGTGGAAGGCACTGTTTTACAGTGGTTCCGCTCCTACCTCTCAGATAGATTCCAGATGGTGTCGATTGGAGACTGTTGCTCTTCAAAATCTGAGCTTAAGTATGGTGTCCCTCAAGGCTCCGTACTTTCTCCAATGCTTTTTAACAACTACATGAAACCACTGGGAGAGTTCATCAGGGAATTTGGAGCTGGGTGTTACCAGTATGCTGATGACATCGAGATCTGCTTCTGCATGTCAACTTCTTCAGGAGCTGGCATATCCCCTCTAAATGCCTGCCTGGAAGCAGTAATGGGCTGGATGAGGGAGAATAAATTGAAGCTAAATCCAGTCAGAACTCTAGACACGATTTTGATCTGCCTGTTCTAGAGGGGGTCACACTTCTCCAAAAGGAACAGATTCACAGTCTGGGAGTACTTCTGGATCCACATCTCTCCCTGGTTTCTCAGGTTGAGGTGGTAGCCAGGGGGGCTTTTTATCAACTCCGGCTGATACGCCAGCTGTGCCTGTTTCTTGAGATCAATGACCTCAAAACAGTGGTACATCTGTTGGTAACCTCCAGACTTGACTTCTGTAATGCGCTCTACGAGGGGCTGCCTTTGTATGTAGTCCGGAAACTTCAGTTGGTTCAGAATGCAGCAGCCAGGTTGGTCTCTGGGTCATCTCGGAGAGACCACATCACTCCTTTACTGATGGAGCTACACTGGCTGCCAGTAGGTTTCCGGACAAAATACAAAGTGCTAGTTATAAAGCTTTAAACGGCTTAGGGCCTGGGTATCTAAGAGAGTGTCTTCTTCACTACAAGCCCCACCACCCATTGATGTCATCTGAGGAGGTCCATCTCCAGTTACTGCCAACTCGTTTGGTGGCTACACAGAGATGGTCCTTCTCGGTCGCTGCCCCGAGATTGTGGAATGTGCTCTCTGCTGAGATACGATCCTCCCCATCTCTGGCAATTTTCAAAAAACACCTGAAAACCCATCTTTTCACCCAACCTTTCTCAGCTTCCTAAATTTTGGGGTTTTAATCTCTGGTTTATTTTTAAATTGTTTTTAAGTTTTTTGTATATGTTTTTAACTTGTTATGCTATTGTTAACTGCCCAGAGATGAAAGTTTGGGGCGGTGTACAAATCTGATAAATAAATTAAATTAAATTAAATTAAATTAAATTAATAAATAAGTAAGTAAATATACTTCTTTGAAAGGACTTTATGCTCAGATTAGGAATTTGAATCTAGAATTTGACTGAAGCAGACAGGACGATCTGGGACTTCAAACCAGTACTTTCCCATGGCTTGTGTTTCATTTGGAGTGCCAGTAAATTCTCCGGTGGTGGCAGCTACTACTTCTTGCTAACCAATTCAGCTGCTGAATGAACTTGAACTGGTAGTTTTACTCACAACCAAATTCACCCAGGAGTATAAAAGCAATAACAGCAAAGAGAGAGAAGTACTAGTTTCTCACCTCTTTACTCTTATTCCTAAACAGGGAATTAAATCCAAGTCCCCATTCAGCTCTCTATCCATTACACCACTCGAGTTGTCATGTATAATATTTTAGCCAGTAAAGGCTCCTTGAAGAAAATACAGAATGGCAGGAGAGGGTTGTCTGCAGTTGCCACTGATTCACCTAGTGGCTACGCAGGAACAAGCCTTCTCTTTTGCTACCTCAAGACTCTGGAATGCACTTCCTGCTAAAATGAGCCTCCCCATCTCTGACAACTTTTAAAAAGTCTCTAAAGACTTATTTTTTCACCCAATTTTTTTAACTAGACTGTAGTTTTAAATTGTTTTAAGGTTTTTATTTTTAATTTGTTTTATGTTGTTGTAAACCACCCAAAGATGTGGACACCCAAAGATGTGGACAGACTTTTCTATATATCCAAATCAGTTCAACAATACTTAGGTCTTACATTAGATGTAAGTGGCACCACTTACCAGTTAGGTCCTGGATGCCACTTAGGATCAAGTCCAAGGTTAGGTTCCATGACCAACTGTACAGGAACTTAAGAAGCTCCCTTATACCAAGTCAGATGACCCTCTATCTAGCTTAGTATTGTCTACACTGAATGGCATTGGCTGTCCAGGTTTGAGGGGAATTGAATCTGGGACCTTCTGCAAGCCAGCAGATACACTACCACTGAGCTACAGCCCTACCCCCTAAGGGGAATATCTCATAGCAGGCAATGCTCACATGTAGTCACCCATCCAAATGAAAAACTAAGTGCACCTGCTTAGCAAAGGGGACAATTCATGCTTGCTGCTGTTATGTTTTCAAAGGCTCTTCAGATGGCAGAAAGTAGCACTGCGGCATGTAGCCCAGGGTGTCAAACGGATATGGGTTGGAGAGCCAAGCTCCCCTTTCAACAGATGCCCAAAACTTAACTGAAAAGTGCAACTTTTTAAGCAGCAGTATAATCAGTGGTTCATTTCTGAAAATACTGTCAGCCATCCAATCCCAATGAGCCCTTCCATCTCTTGCCTCCCCAAATCCCTTCACCAGCATCACTGCTGCACCCAGTAACTCGCTGTCCCCCTTCCTATGCCAATGTGCTGGCTTCAGGTCTTAACTCCTGTCTCTTAAGTGCCTTTTGCATTGCAATGTTATTTCACACCCCAAAGCAGCTCCCAAAGTTTTCCAACTAGTGCAGCTCCAGCACTCACATGGATGGGACCTAGCACGCCTGTCTGACGGGGGAATCCCCCAGGCACTGTCCTCATTGTGTGGTGCTTTTGTGGAATATCTGGAGGGTGGGAAAACAAGTCCTGGCACCTGCTGATCTGTGCTGCCAGGAGCAGCACGGATCGTTTGGGTGCACAGCTCATGGGCCGAAGACACGAAAATCGAATGTCTGGGGGAAGGTAGATAGATTGAACCCTGCTTTCCCCCTTGCCTGCCTTCCCCACCCTGGAATTGATCATGTGAATGACCTCAATATCTTTTTAAAAATGTATTTTTCTTCAGATGTATTGTTTTGTATTTTTATGCAAATTCAATCCCATGCAATTAATTAAGATTTCTTTCATCAGGCCTAAAATGCAGCTGTAGCAGAAATGCAAGATATTGGAATAAGCGCTCATTGTCTTTTAGGACTGTATACAAAAGACAGCCAGTTATGAAGTATGGACTGTTTGTTGCCTTCATGATCAAAGGCAATGAACAATTATTGGAGGAAAGCCTCTTCCCCTCCAATGGAGAGAATTAGCTCAGAGAACATCTGATAATTTTTGTATTTTTAATTAAGATTTTTCTTTTTATACTAATGAGTTTTCACTCTATATAATTACAATTTTGAAAATGCAGTGGAAACCCTGCCCACTAATCTCAGATGTGTGTGGGTTCTTGTTACTCATTGCTAAAGAACAACCTGTCTAGACATGCTCAGTGTTCCTTATTGGACACTGAACACTGGCATGTAAAACTCATTATGGTTCTGAACCCTGATACGGCATGGATAAAATTTCCAAATTCAACTGGCAAAGTACCACACACTGGTCTGGTGCACACAATCGTTTGAATCTAGGTTTAATGTGGGTTACTGACATTAATGTGACTGTGCGACCCAAGCCAAGGTGGTTTATGGGCTGAGATGAATCTGAGATTTCCACCTTGGCAGGGGTTCACACAATCATGCTAATGTCAGTAACCCACATTACAGGGGTGGAGCTGTAATTGTGCACACGGGTTCCAAGTGCCTTTGGGGCCGCCGCACTTACCATGATGGACACCAGGCGGCAGCCCCTGGGTGCCCCCTTTCTCCCTGCCACACGCATGGTGGTGGCGGCCTCCCTGAGGGAGCAGCCGGCCACTCAGTGACTACTGCTGCCGCCATGCACAGCAGGGAGAGAAGGGGCACCCAGGGTGCACAGTAGAAAGAGAAGGGGTGCTGCTGGCAGGTGCCACGGCAGGGTGTGTGTACTGCCTCCTGGTGGGGGGGCAGCCCAAACACGGGCTGCCTACGCCCTCCTTACACTACTGCCACATAAAAGATAGATTTGCATGATTGTGTGAACCAGGTCACTTTCTAACTATTGATATCTAGCAGTTAGAACAAAGTTCAAGCCATCAAGCCTAAAATGTAGCAGGTTCTTTTTGTTAGTCTTGTGAGTATGAATTTAGCCTCAGGAACAAGCTGCCCAAAATTATTTCTGTATGAGATTCCCTGTCAAAGAGAAGGGAAATGCTAGCACCTCACTGCACTGAAAGCCCTCAAAAGCACTAATGGAGCTGTGACTGATGAGAGAAATCAGGATTACATTCAACAGCCTTAAAAGTCACAGGCATAAATCACTTCCCAATCACTTTCTAGAGAGCTATTTGTAGAAGTGACCTCAGTCTCCAGAACAGATGGGGAAATCTTGTGTCAGTCCAACAGGCATGCCAGACCCAAAAGACCATCTGTTGGGCATTACTGGAGGAGGTTCCATAACAGAAGCAGAAAGCCCCAACAGTCAGAACACTGACTGAGTTTCCTGCTGTTGCTACAGAACTCCATTGGAGTTCCAACATGCCTGTCAGACTTGCCCTGCCCTACCATCTCCTCCTCTCCCTCTTTTACCTGGGACCAATAGGGGTCAGGCTGCACAGCATTACCTTCACTCCATATGGAATATTTTTTTATTTATTTAAAATATTTATAACCCCACCCCCCAATACACTTCTGCTTGTGGAGACTCACAACATTTATAAATGGAATACATGTGAAACATTCAGCATCTCTAAAAAAAACCAAACCCTACAAACCTCACAATCCCCTGCGTTACTTGGGCACTTAAAAATAAATTTAAAGGCAAAACCCTCCACCTGCTAAATAGAAGCCATGGAAGGCGAGCAAGCTGGCTGAGTGCTCTGTACAGAATGAAGAGGGCATTGTGCAACCTGTCTCCTGGCCCCCACGGGTTCCTGGTACAGGAGGGGGTCAGAGATAAGCAGGAAAGGGTGGGGCGTATAACAGAAATGTTGGATTTCTGACCAGCCCCCACCAAATACCAACATAACAATAGTTGGGAGGGGCCATGGCATCCAATCTAAATCTTTTTTTGGTCACTCATTGCACACATGCAGCTTCTTCTTCATTAGAATGTGTGTGCGTTTATTCCAGCCAATGGGCTGTACGTATTTATTTCTTTATTGCATTTCTATACCACCTAGTATATGACATTGCTTCTGGCATTGAAGTGATTGAGGAAGCCCTTGCATGAGCAGGAGTTCCATGATGACCAACACTCACGCCCCGCACGTAAGGAACTGCTGACATTTAGGACAATTATCAATTAATTACTGTTGAACACAACAAAGGTTGAACCACACTTCCAGGCCCCCCATCTCTCAAAGGCAAGGACCTAAAGATACCTAGCCCTTTGCTTTCCAATTATTCAAAGGTGTTGGAGAAAATAGAAGGTACATCCGAGGAGATGACCAATCATATGTATCATTTATATTGTATAAAAGTTACTAGCTTACATAATGCACATCATTATGGCCTTAGAACACTGTGCCACGAGGCTGCTGCAGACTCTTAAGCATTCTTAAGCAGCCCCAACGCTGTTAAGAATGGGTGGTTGAGCAAGCAGTGCTACCACAGTTTCCCCCATTCACCATTTTCCGTGCTTGTGCAGGTGCCTGTTCTTAACAGCATCGGGGCTGCCTTACGAGTCTGCGGCATCATGTAAGCCACCAACCATTCCCCTCCCACCCCCACCTGCTCTAACAATACCATTGTTATTATTTTCAGTGTGTTCCCAAGGGATCGGGAATTTGAATGCAGGCCTTGTAACACTACCCTTTGCTTTAACAAGGAGACCACAACCCCTACTCATTATGAGAGAGCCTGGAAATTAAAACAGAACCACTTATGCTAGCATTGACCCTAAATATCAAGGTGTTTATTATTCTAGGAACATGTGAGAGAGAGAGAGAGAGAGAGAGAGAGAGAGAGAGAGAGAGAGAGAGAGTTAAAGCACAGGGCCTTTTACAAACATTGCGTGGGTGTACAAGCTTCTCCTCCAATTGCTGGGGGCTTGAGAATGCTCCCTGGATAATTATGTAACTCCTGGCTCCCTAACAGCAGTTACTGACACACATTAAAGAAAAGATGTTATTTCTCATCTCCGACAAGGTGCCTGCGCATCTGGGCTTGGTATTCCCCTGTGTGTGTGGTTTTCCTCAACACACTTTGCAACTGGAGCAGATGGCTCCCTATTTTATCAGACAATATGATTGTGTCTTTCACAACAGATTTGCTTCACGTGGTGGGGGTGGGCAGCTCCATTCAGCTTTGTGTTTTGCTCTGAAGCATCTCTTATGGCTGGTTGCAAAGCTTCTACTGTGTAACCCCTTCTAGAGGCCATGTTTCTACCTGACCTTCACCATGCCATTCTTTCACAAAAAGCAAGGATAAATAGGATGTAGCCCTTGCACTATAGGTAGAGAAACCAAGCAGCTGAGCATTTCCCTTGGAAGACCTTTTAGAAATACCGGCTCCATTCATCCGCTTCAAGCAAGTAACATCTTCTCTCAGGAAAACTTTATAAGGCGTGATTAATGTCTGACATCCTCTGACACTGATTTGGCTGAGCCACTGTGATGGTTCCAGATCTTTCGTTGCTCAGAGAATGAAGCGGTTTTTAGTACTACTTCTGTGAAGGAAGAGGAAAGTGTCAGTTTGAACAAGACTCAGGCCCCAGGGACAGCATTAATTTTGTGGGGCAGGCTGAAGACTGGGAAGAGGTTTCAAGAGATAAGGAAGCTAAGGGATAGAGAGCCCATAGACAAGGTGGATAAAGGGATGGTACAGACTGAGGGGCAATAGCTTGAGAATCGGGAACTGAAGGGAGAGGAAGTGGAAGGAGAGGAAGTGGAAGAAGAGAAACTTGGAGGAAAAGGACAGCGGAGTTAGGGAACTGAGGGAAAGGAGGGCTAATGAGCAGGAATCATGGAAGATAATGGAAGTCACTTGAGCCTGGGAGCAAAGCAGGCCAGCAAAATGAAGGGAAGGATGAGGCTAAATCTAGTCTATATTTTGAAGAGTTTGTGTGAAATAAAGTCATCCTTCCCAATGACTTACAGATACCAAATTTTGCATACACAAACCTGCCACTGAAATTAGCTGAATACACTACGTTTTACACTGGAATGTGATTGGTGAAATTTAAATAATTTGAGGGGGTAGTTTTTAGAATAAATTCTGAATATCTTACTTCCCAATTAACTACAGATACCAAGTTTTGTATGAATAATCCTACCACTTAAATTAGCTGAATTCACTACTTTTTACACTGGAATATGCTTGGGAAATGTTTTTGGTTTGGTGTTGGGGGGGGGTGTATTTTTAAAAATGCAAATTCTGAATTAATCATTCTACAGTAAGTTAGCTGTTATTGTTCTCAACAGATTTTGAAACTCAATAATCAGATCAACAATTCCAAAACAATATAATGCCCAAGAAAAGCAGAAGATCTTTCTCAGTTTCTAATAATAATAATAAACATTATTTGTTAGCTGCCACATAACAAATTGTTCTCTGGGCGGCTCACAACAGAGGATTAATACATACAGTAACGCATTAAATTATAGCAGACAAAAAGGTGAAAATAAAATACAAAATACAGTACAAAGCAGCATTAAAAACTCATTTTAAAATTAGTTAAAAATCAGATAGAATCTGAAAAGCCTAATTTAAAATCCAAAATTAAAGGCCTGGGTGAACAAAAAGGTCTAAAAGAACAAAGTGATGGAACCAGGCAAACCTCATTGGGGAGGCTATTCCATAAACAGGGTGCAACCACTGAAAAGGCCCTCTCCCTGGTAGCCACCATCCTCACCTCATTTGGCAGGGACACCTGGAGGAAGGCCTCCAAAGAATATCTTAAGGTACAGGTAGGGACAAATGGGACAAAGCGCTCTCTCAGGGAACCTGGTCCCAAGCCATTTAGGGCTTAAAAGGTTAAAACCCGCACTTTGAATTGGGCCTGGAAATAGACTGGGAGCCAGTGCAGCTGGCAAAGTACTAGCGTAATATGATCGAAATGTCCAGTCCCAGTTAATAATCTTGCAGCCCTATTTTGTACCAGCTGTAGTTTCTGCACTATTTTCAAAGGCAGCCCCACATACAATGCATTGTAGTAATCTGAGCAAGAGGTTACCAGTACTGGGGAGCCAGTACAAATTACCAGGGCCTGCCAGTCCAGAAGGGGGCCCGGGCCAAGGTGGTGTGTATTCACACTCCCTGCTCTGGGAAAGGAGGCGATATTTTAGCTGTTCCAGGCCCATCTGTTGCCTTCACAGACTGGCCATTAACTTGCTGCCTCCACCAGCCTCGCTAAGGAGTCATTGGGCTCCTGCCTCGGCCAGCCCTCCTCCTATTCTAGCCCCATCCTTGGCTGGGCTGGCTTTATATAGTCTCTGATATAGGCAAGTCCCGTGAGACCTCTGTTTCTCGCGACACTTCACTCCATGGCCTCGCGAGAGTTGCCCTGGTTCTCACAAGACTACGTTGTTTGGGCCCAACGCAGTCTCACGGTGAATGCGGTGTGCGGAGGGAGGAGGGAGCAGAGAAAGGGAGCAAGAGCAACTGACTGCTGCTGCTTCTTGCCTACCACACAGAACTGGGCAGACAAAGGGGGAGCTAGAGGGAGGCTGTGTGGGAGCACCGCAGCCTCAAGGTCACAAGCTCCCTTCCCCAGCAGAGGGGAGAAAGACAAGATGTGCCTGGGAGGGAAGCCGCCCTCTCACTGTCCACTCCCCGCCCTCCCCTTCTCCTCTCCTCCATCCCGCTCTCCTTGACTGCGGTGCCTTGCATCACGCCTACCGCTTCCCAGCCCCTCAGCTTCCCAACCCCTTTCCCACCCTTCCTGTCCCTATTGATGTGCCGTGGGGCGGAGGATCTCTTTTTAACCGGGGCCTGAACCAGCTCTTGGCGGTCCTGCTGTGGCCAAGCTATCTCTGTCCAGGTAAGGTCACAGTTGGTGTATCAGCCAAAGCTGATAAAAAGCGCTCCAAGCCACAGAGGCCACTTGAGCCTCTAGTGACTGTGCTGCATCTATGAGCATCTCCAGACTGCAAACCTGGTCTAATTTACTAGGCTTCAGTTTTCCATATATGGTCATTATACAACAACATGAGTAATGTTTGAAGTTGAAATCCTACACTTTTCAAATTGTTCTTTTACTTCCCTTTTGCAAGCACATTCATAAAAAATGCTATGACATATTCAATTTCTTGAACTTTCCTAGAAGCGCAATCTTTGCCCGATCAACGGTGGGCCTCACCTACTTTTCCCCCCTATGTTCGTTGGAATTAATCAGCCAGTTCCTTTACCCTGGGGTTCAAGTTTTATATATAATCCTTCACATGTTCCTTGTTGTACTGTGGACGATAAAATTTCAGTTGTGAACATAATCTATTTTCAGAGCTTGTAATGTGAACATAGTGATTGCAAGAGAGTACAATGATATTAGGGACTCAAAGTTGTAGTGACTGGTTATGTCACCTAAACTGTGAAGCTTGTTGGTTTTAGCACTGGAGTCAATCCAGAAGACTCCCTATTATGGCAGAAGACTCAGCCTAGAACAACTGTGGGGGCTATCTCAGCCAATCTGGATACTTCTCCATCTAAAAGGAAGAGGCCTTATAGTTTAGTCAGGATATCTGTCATGCAACTGATGGCCATTCTTACATTGCTTGCTTTCCTGTGTCAGATCATATTTTACCTTAGTCTAGAAATGGTGATTTCTTATTAATTTTGTTATAAAGCTGTTCTCCTAAATGGACTGTTTTTCCCCTTCTTTCCAGGACTAAGTAACATTATAGGAATTATTGTCTACATATCAAGCAATGCGGGTGATCCTAGTGATAAGCGGGATGAGGACAAAAAGAATCAATACAATTATGGCTGGTCTTTTTATTTCGGAGCATTGTCTTTCATTGTGGCTGAAACGGTTGGAGTTCTAGCAGTGAACATTTATATTGAAAAAAACAAAGAACTGAGGTTTAAGACCAGGAGGGAATTCCTTAAGACTTCTTCCTCTTCTCCTTATGCCAGGATGCCAAGCTATAGATATAGAAGGAGGAGGTCCAGATCAAGTTCTCGGTCCACAGAGCCTTCTCCATCCAGAGATGTTTCTCCAGTTGGCATGAAAATGGCAGGTTCTATTCCCATGAATGAAATCTCCATGTACACGCTCTCCAGGGAGCCCTTGAAAGTCACCACAGCCGCAAGTTATAACATGGAACAAGATGCTGGTTTTCTTCAAGTCCACAATTTCCTTCAGAAGGAATTCAAAGAAGGACTTCACATCAACATGGTCAATAGGAGAACAACCCCTGTTTGAATGGATTGCTTGATTCCCTTAAACAACCAAGCAAACAAAGCAAAATCCAGATCTTTTATACATGAAAAGGTGTATTTTGAAAATGCTCTTGCACACCTCAAATAAACATCACATGAAGAGATTGCAAATAGACACTGAAATCTTGAAATGACCTGAAGATACAGAACTATACATTTGTAGCTGATTTTTATAAGCTTTCAGAATTTGTTTAATTAAAATTCTCAATGTCACACACAAATTTAAAATCAGCAGCTCCTCTCCCAGCACTTTTGTAGTATGTATAGCATTATTTGTTAAATGGAAAGCATTTTAGCTCCAGTAGATTTTAAAACAAACTTAAATGTAGGCTTTTTTCTAGGTTGCTGCCCCCGGTAGAAGCAAACGGTGACCCACGACCAATCACAAATGCTGCCCAGTGGTCCTATTTCCTTTGAGCTGAGAAAAGAGAGAGTGGATTTTTTTTCCTCAGAAGCAACCTCTTCTTAAAGAAAAAGGCCAACTATCTGAAACCAGCACAAACTGTGGAACTGTAGCATATCATCTGACACTGGACTGTTCAGATTTGGCAGGACACTGACAGGGATACAGATGAGACAAAGGTCATTTGGATCAGGATTCTGCTATTGAGCCTTGAACACACTGGGGGTGGGGGGCAGAATTAGTCTGGGTTCTTAATTAAGCCAGTTATCTCCATACAAAAACCCCTCTTAAGAGCAATGCAAGTAGGATTCGCCTCAAAAGAGCTGCTAAGGTGAACATTACACTCTCCCCCTTCCCTGCCCACCGGACTGTTCAGTGTCCTTTGGATTTTGTATAACCTTTTGGTCTACACGCACTTGAGTAAATACTATTTTTAAATGAAGAATCTCTTTTTAAAAATACTGCACATCACCCAACTCATCCATTAATGCAGATGAGTCCCCTCCTCCAAAACAAGGGAAGGGAAAACCTTACTTCCAAACTCAAAAACAAAAAATTGGAGGAGAGTAGACATTGATGCTGCTACATACCTAGCCCTCAGCCGAGCTTCACAAACATTCTTCAGTAACAGGCCTGCGGGCTGCTTCACACAACTTCTAGAAAGTAAGTAGGAGGGAACTGGAGGTTCCCAGCAAGCATGCATTCCCAGCAGAGGCGTAACTAGGGGAAACGGCGCCCAGGGCAAGCACTGAAATAAATTGCGCCCCCGCCTCTGAAATTGTGCCCCCCCCCGGCGGCGAGCCCTGAAAACTCCAGCCGCTGCCGCCGCCGGCCTCCCCCTGCCCCCCCGCCCCGTCCCCCCTGCTGCCCTTCGCTGGTGGGGTGGGTGAACCGCGGGTGGGGTGAGTGAGCAGGGGCCAGGGGTCCTACCGTCCTCCTTCCACCCCGCAGCGGCGGGCGGCAGCTATGACTGGAGTGTTCAGGGCTCGCTGTCTCCCTACGGGGGTTGCCCATGCCGCCGCGACCAGGGGTCCTCCTTCCACCCCGCAGCGGCGGGCAGCGGCTACTACTGGAGTGTTCAGGGCTCGCCGTCTCCCTATGGGGTCACCCATGCGACCAGAGGCCAGGGGTCCTCCTTCCACCCCAGCAGGCGGCGGCGGCGGGCAGCGGCTACGACTGGAGCGACGCCGAGGCCTGCCGTCCGACCCGGCGTCGCTTCTCAACTGCGCCGCACGCCTGCACAGTTCAATCTATTGAACTGTGCAGGCGCGCAGTGCAGTTTAGAAGCAACGCCGGGTCGCATGGCAGGCCTCGGTGTTGCTCCAGTCGTAGCTGCTGCCTGCCGCTGCCTGCTGGGGTGGAAGGAGGACGGCGGGGGGCAGCAGCTACAACTGGAGCGATGCCGAGGCCTGCCGTCCGGCCTGCCGTCACTTCTCAACTGCGCTGCACGCCTGTGCAGTTCAATAGATTGAACTGCGCAGGCGCGCGGCGCAGTTGAGAAGCAACAGCGGGCCGGACGGCAGGCCTTGGCGTCGTTCCAGTCATAGCCGTCGCCCCCCGCCACCTGCCTGGCCCCTGGTCGCGGCGGCATGGGCGACCCCGTAGGGAGACAGCGAGCCCTGAACACTCCCGTCGTCTCCGTAGGGACACACGAGCGCGGCGGGAAAGGAAGGGGATTGGTGGGGGCACTTTTTGGCGCCCCCTACCAAGTGGCACCCAGGGCACGTGCCCTGCCTGCCCCCCCTATCGTTACGCCCCTGACTCCCAGCACAAGCTGGTATTTCCTCCCCTTTCTGTGATGTCTGAATCTGCCAGTCTCAGGTGGGGAATGTCGGGTTCCTCTGCTACCCAACATTCACCCAGCATCTGTAACCAGCAGTTGATGCTGGTTGGAGAATGGCAGGCAAAAGGTGGAACCCGACATTCTCCGCCCAGCATTGGGAGGGTCAGATATCATGGAAAGGGGCAGAAGTACCACCTCGCACCAGGAGTACATGCTCGTCAGATATCTCTGGTTCCCTCCTACTTACTTTCTGGCAGTTGTGTGAAGCTGCTCTGTCTTGTCTCATTCTAGGAAGTCTTCAGCCATGAATAGGAAACTGAAACTAGCAGCCCACAGATTTAATGGAAAGAAGGCACAAGGTGCTGCTTGTAATGAGTCAGACTACAGGCCTATCAAGCCCAGTGTTTCCTATTCTAGAAGCTGCTGCTGAAGGGTCCTTGGCAGAGGCCTTTTCCAGCCCAGCTGCCTGAGATTCCTTTTAGGAGTGTGCATGAACAGCTTGTCCTGAACCGAATCGCCTGAAACCAGGGCCAGTTTGAAGTTCGATCGTGGACTGAACCAGGGGTGGTTTGGTCAGTGATCAAAGTGGTTCAGGATGGAATGGGGCATTCCCAAGGCGGTGGCATCAAGCGGGGGGGTCAAGCAGCAAGTGGGCTCACCCCTCTCCTTTACTGAGCTGCCTGCTTGGTAAAACTGGGGGGGGGGCGTATTTGCCATGCTGGGAGCGCGAGCACAGCAGCAAGCAGCCAGGGTAAGTAAGCAATTTTTTCCCCTCTCGCCTTCACCACCTCCTTGGGAATGCCCTTTTATTTGTAAAGGGGAATCTTCACCTGGATTCCCCTTTACAAGTATATCCCCTGAACCAGTTCGCTGGTCAAACCAGAATGGACCCAGTTTGGCTGGACACAGAACTGGCCAAACCAGTTCCGTGCACACCCCTAGATTCTTTAACATGAGCTGCTAGAAACTGGACTGTACAAGGCATGTGATTTGTCACTGAGCCACAGATCCACCTCAAAACTGCTTAAAATTGATCACTGATATAATGCTTAGAGCACCACCAGAAAATCTCTCAAAAATGTTTTCAGTGGCTTAGTAGCACAGGTTGGCGCTATTATAGTATTCATAAGGAAAATTGACATCATCCAATTCAATTATCAGGTTTCATGCAAGGCTAAAATTCTTTTTTAAAAGCACTGTAGAATCCATTTTATTTGAGTTCAGTTTCAGTGCCACAATATGAGCTGACCTGAAAAGAGGCAATTTTAGAAATATGCACAGAGCTATGCTTGTTTTTCCTGTACAGAGCTACTTTGACAGCTCAGAAATGCCTTTTTAAAAAAGAAACAAACTATAATTGAAATGGCTGTCAGGGTGGTAGTGCATCTTAAGAACAACAAAATGCCTTCCTGGATCAGAACGTTGACTCCAGCATTCTACCTTTAACACTGCCTAGGAATGTCAAAACCAATAGCCCTATTCACACATTTGTGCAATATGTGTACAGTGCACACATATGTACACAGGTACAGTTATTCACATGTCATGTCGAACGCAGGTACAGTAGTACACTTCCCATCTATAGCGTGCATTTGAGGAACCTACACCCAGATTCACTTTTTAAATGAATGCAGTTACAGTCATGCACACAAAAACACATACTAGTGTACAGGCATCTGAATGCAGGTACAACACAATGGGCTGGTTGGGATGATTACTGACTCCAACAAATGCTCAGGATGGAGTGGCACCAAGACGTCATCTGCCCTGATGTCACCTGTTTAAGCAGGATTTTGAAGTGCATGTAGAGGGGAGATTCAGATGAACACTCCTGTTCATCTGAATTAAAGGATACCTTGAGAGTGTGCTGGGGCATCCTTCAGTTACATCTGGGCAGGCGTGTTCTCAAACCCTGTCCTGCTTGCATGATCAGGTTGTCCAAACTGGCCCAGTGTTTCAATAGGGCTAGTATGATGGAGTTCAGGGCCATGGGGACCATGGAGAAAGGAGGGATGATTGTCTCCCATTTGCCAGGGTCTGGGGGAGAGAGTGCCGAGGCCAGGGTGCCCCTTGCCCTGTCCTGCACCCAGCCAACAAACAAAGTGCTTGCCAGCTGGGAGTGTGAAGCATGCCACTCTTCTCCCCAGCCAGTGTTTCACTAAAAAATGCTAGCTGTGCTGCGGGGAGGGGAGGCCCAGTTAGCCAGCATTTCAATAAAATGCTGACTGGGGAGGGAGGGAAAGGGTCAGAACGGACCATCTCCAGGGCAATGATCCCACCCCCTGCATCTGATGTCAGATGCAAGGGGGTGGGACCAATGCTGAGGTTGGGGCCATCAGCCCCAGCAGAGCTTCCTTTCCCCAATCATCAGTTTGTGGAATCGCTGACTGGGAGCTCCTTCCCCTGCCGACTCAAGAAGACACGGAAAGTAGCTCCCAGTCATCGATTCCACAAACTTCTGACGGGGGAAGGGAAGCTCTGCCAGGGCTGATGATCCCAACCTCAGCATTGGCCCCACCCCCTTGCACCTGATGTCAGATGCAGGGGGTGTGGCTTGGGACGCACATGCAAAAAGCATGCCTGATTATAAAGCCTAAGGGGAGGCCAAGTCCTCTGGCCATGGCCAAGCTCCCTAGGCCCCTGATGGAGCTATTCCTTGTTGCTTGTCCCCCTGGTTAATCAAAAGGATACTGACTGACATCCACAGCAGCAGTCCAAAGACAGAGCAGGAGCTTCATCGTCCTGGAGAGAGTCTGCTTTTCATATAGCCAGAGGTTTCTTGAGCAGCAGAACATGCTTGCAGAAGAGGGGAGTGATTTTTGCTGATCCTCCCTGCCTCCAGAAGTGCTCTTTCCCCCTGAAATATGTTCCTGAGGGCTATGCAGGGGAGATTGGCTAAAACCTTTCACCCCTCCCCACTGTGTACTCTCCTGCACAGGAAGGATTGCAAGGACATAGCCTCTCTTTGCAAGGACATTGCTCTGGTAGCAAGGAATGAATTAGCTAAATTAAGTGTCCTATATGGCAAAAAGAACTTTCTCTAGTCTGCCCATACCTGTTTTCATGTTTAAAAGAAAGCCTTTTTTGCAGAAGAGACATTTATTTCAAAATTTGGTTAAAATGCTAGAGTTGGGATTGGGGAAGTTTGTTTATACTTTCAAATGATAAATTATTTCTTACTTTGGGAGACTTTTCTAAACATTAAAGTAAAGCTATGATAAGGGGAAGAATAATACATAAAGAAAGAACATTTGTGTCATTAGTGTGTCATATTTACTATTATACCTCTTCCAGTCACTGTATTTTCAAGTGCAATTTCCCTGAATTATTTTTTTCCTATTGTATTAATAAACTAACAGCTAGAACTTAGTCCTCATTTGTATTTGAAGTAATTAAAATGTCCTATAGATGTAGATATATTGGTCGCTTTCCAAGAAAAAGGTTGTTATAGAGTTGTATTTCTAAGAATTTTTTCTGCATTGAAATGAAAGTTGACAGTGTGAGATTTGATTTTGTTGGATATTTTTAAAAGGAATATACAAACCATATTCTTCCAGTGGCAGTGTTTTTGTTAATGTTTGGGTGGAATCTGCAAAGTCACTATATATTTATATTTGTACAATTTCTTTTTCACCAGTGTCTAGCGAAAATCTTGTCTATGTATTACAGGATTCTTTTCTTTGCCATTGTGGGGCTGACTGTGTATTTCTGTGGGCATGAACAGTTTGAAAACAACTTTTTTCTATGTTCTCTTTAATTTAAAAAGGTTATCATCCCCATTCAATGCTTCATGCAAAAATTCATGCAAACACAGTATGCAGTCCACCAAGACAACTGGCTATTGCATAATCTCTTTTGTATGAAATGAACAAAGATTCATTTCATTCCTTTTAAAGTGTTTAACCTGCCTTTTTAACCCTAAAAGTGAGCCTCAAGGCCAAGTTTAGTTCAAATGCAATGTTGAGTGTGCATTCCTTGTTCAATTGTATCCCATCACTGCGAGCCTGAGATCAAAAATTGTGTGGTTCTGTGCAATTGAGCACTGTTTTGTAATCCAAAGATAGTGAGGGAAGAAGCAAAAAATAAAAATAAAAATAAATCCCAAATTGGAAAAGAATTGTCAAAGAAAAGTTTGAATCAACCTCAGCATCCCTCCCTTAAATGCTATTAGGCTGGAAACATCAGAGAATCAACAAAAGGTTTAATACATACAACACTTTCCTTGGGAGGGAAAATTGTACCATAGTTCCCTTTCCAACCTTCTAACATTCCACTCATATTGCTTAAACAATCTTTCCAATCCTTGAAATAATATGGCATTTGGAAAAATCCATCTGGCCAACCAACAAGGTTTTAAATGCATGGCCTCACTCTCATACAAACATATGTTCATAGGGAATGCTAGGTATTTGAGAGCAATGTCATTTGAAAATGTGGCACTTGGGTACCTTATTACTTTCTTCACCATGTTGGGATGCCATTTTTTATTCTTAATAGCATCCTAGTTGCTAATTATGGCCTACAAGGAAGGCCATCATCATACGAGGGGGAGAGCAATTCCTAATTGTTAAGGTAAACTAGTGTGTAATGTTGCCCTGTGGAAAGTGTCTTTTCCAGTATAAATAGTGTATTATTGAAGGCCCACCGTGATGTGTTAATGTGTGAGGTGTCGGGAGGCATTGATCAGTATCAGGAGTACATTGCATGCTAATTGTTTTGTTTAGAATGGGAAGAAAATTAGTTGAAATTAAGTTGCAAGACCCATTAAGACATATAAACAGTGTTATTTTTTAAGAGAGATTCTCATTTGTATAGGTTGTGGATGTGTAAATTGAAATTTGATGAAGGGGCTTCCAATTGCATCATATGTGCATGTATAGAGGACTCAAAGCTTTGATTGTAGTCCTGTTGTTGCAGATTGTCATCACTTGGAGTACAGTATATACTGGTGACACTGAGTGAACAGGGTGGTTTTGATGCTGTAGCTGCCAGGTACTCCTGCATGACCGTATAGATAAGGCGCTGCTCTTTGGAGGTTTGATTTGATGGTGGATCCTCAGATGAATCCTATGGTCTTCAGACTGATGGCCAATGACGTTTCTGAAAGTAGTGTGTGGTTCTTTGAAAAAAGTCAATGAAATTGCTTATTTGCACTTTGTTTTGTGGTGAATCCATTCCTTTTTTGCTGTAAAATATGATGTATGTTTTAGAAATATTTTTGAAGTTGGTATCCAATCTCTTTAAATGTGCAGCCCAGCATGTTATGTTTGGCTATAGTCAGGTCTTCCAAATGGGAGGAGAATTGTGAATGGGACTTACTTTAATTTCAGTCTCTCATTGATAATCTTCTCCTGGTGAACTATTTGTGTTGGTTTTACAAGCACTTTTCAAAGGGATAAGGAAACATCATGCACGATAGTATCAGGAGAAACAAAATGCTAATTGGTATAAGATAGGGCAGCTCACACAATCAACATTAGGTGGGAGAAGCATTCTACTCTAGTTTGGGAGATAACAAGGCCAGAGGTGGGGAGCTTGGTCATCAGTCAAGGCCCCAGCGAGGTAGGATGAGCATGCCCTATCCAGATTCTATCCCCAGCTTCTGAATGAGGGAGGTGGGGAAACTGTCCTACCTCACTGGGGCTTGACTGACTATCAAGCTTCCCGCTTCTGACCTTGTTTTTTTCTATCACATTATAAAAAAATTAGGACCGTGCCCAGCTCCCAAATTAGAGTAGAAGGCATCCCCTACCCTCGATCTTGTGAACTGCCCTACAATCTAATGATGGCACAGAACTGTGCTATAGTTCACTGGAGTATTCTCTTCACACTGCAAATGGGGTATCAGGATGTCTTCAGATCTTTCCTAGCTCTTCTGATATCTCACTGGAATCCTGACAGAAACATACGTAAGCTGAATAGTGGTCAGATTTTCAGAGGCAGATTAACATTGCAAAAGTGCATTTACCCGACGGATTGTTTGGAAGATCAGATTAATGTATTCAGGACACCCAAACCCCACAATCTATATGCGCACCAACTTCATGTTGATGTCGCAACCTCTACATGGCTAAATGCAGACCTGGTGCAGTCTGTGTAATCTTCAAAACACCTTACCATTAGCAGAAGAGTGTCTCATGGGAAAATGCAATTGCCTTTGGAAGGGACATTTCCTGTTGTGTTCATTACTGCACAACTGAAACATAGGCAAGTGCCACGCAGATGTGCTCCTATATCTGGAGGTGCTCCTGTTTAGGACTCTCACAAGTTAGTAATGGCAGTAACTTCAGAAACTGAACTCCCCATCAGAAATCTTATCCACAAAACAAGTCAAGACCACCAACCCCATTTCCAAAGTTCAGGCCAGTTCTCCTAGCTAGTCATCACCCCAACCAAGCACCACCATTTCCAAATTTCAGGCCAGTTCTCCTGGCTAGTCCTCATCCCTTTCCAAGCAAACAAACTTACCATTACCAAGAGGGGAGGACAGGAGGCAGGGATGCAGCAGGAAAGATCTTGCAGGCTGCAGGAAAGATCTTGAAGGGTTGGCAACTCTGACAGAAGCTATTGCTGGATCGCCTCTGGTGACCCCTCCACAGGTCCCCTCCTCATTTTTTCCAATTGTTTAACAAGTGGGGATAACAAGGAGAGTTGGGAACAAGACCTGAAATTTTGCTGCCAATTCTCCAAGAAAGCTTGGGGAAACCAGAGTAATTATGAGGCAAGCCACAGGAGCAGACCCATCACTACTCAGAATGCTTGTCTATGCTCAAAAGCCCGTGTTTCTCATCTGTCTAACATTAGTCATGACTAACTCTCATTGAAACCAATGGTCAACATCCAGACGGACATTGTACTGGCGGAACAACATTTTCTATTGCATAAGGAAGTGATTTTTGAAGATTCCCCCTTTCCACTGCAGCCACCTGTGCCTCCTGAAAATATGTCCCTAAGGGTCCTGACCATTAGGGACATGTTTTGGGAAGGAACTCAGGGCTACAGAGGGAAGGGGGAATCGGTGACAATCACCTCTCCCATGGTATATGACCTGTGCTAAATATCAGAACTGACCAATAACCAGTATGATTATTATTTCATATTTTTGATTGCTAGCTAGATTGTAATGGTACTACTGAATCTTCGTGAAAGGTTGTTGTAAAAACCTTTTTACTGTTGTTGTACAAACTTCTATTATTTCTATTACACATCTCTTAACTCAGGCAAAGTCTACGATTATGACATAGCTGCAGAAAAAAAACAGCATTTCTAGTTCTGTGTGCTCAAACAAGAGTTGGATTTGTTTTTTCTCAAACAGGAATGTGCCCCCCAGTGCCACATAGCAAACTTCCTTTGAAACTGTGTGGAGTTTGTGATATGATGTGGGGCTGAGGGTGGTCTGCCATTCAAAAGGGGGGGATCCAAACTTCCATTGGCCATGCTTAAAGTAGCCCTTTGGATCCCAGCTTTAGTGCACAACATTTCTCTCTATGGGTGCAATACAAGCCACACCCCCTTCCCATGGTTACAAATTTAGGCGGAACAGAAGCAATAGGTTTGAGATTGTAGCCCATGTTATTTAACCAAGAGAAGCCATGGTCTTTATTAAATACCTTGCATTAAGCACCTGTAATTTAACATTTACATTTGTGAAACAGTATTTACATGTAAGGCCAACTCCTCTTGCTCACTCACAACACGAAGAGTACCCAACCTTGGTCCCCAGCTGTTGTTGGACAACAGCTCCCCTCATCCCCAGTGGCCATTTGGCTGGTCATGATGGGAGTTGTAGTCCAACATCTGAAGATCCAAGGCTGGTAAACCCCTACACTATACCAACAAAGAAGTGATCAGGCCTTCCTTCCCTCCTGGCACTGCAGTATACCACACCATAATGCTCCACATGTGAGCATGTTTCTCCTGATGGCATACAAGTACACCAGCATGGAAATTTAGGGCCAGACTTCTAAAAGTTTTTAATTGGCTGGCAGTATTACTATTCAGTTTGATTGATTTTTTTTTAACTTAAGGTGAAATTAGAAGGGTGGTGTATGGGTTGGAGGCATGAGAAATTGCAGTGCCGGGCACCATGCACTTTAGAAATTAACATTAATTAATCATTATTAATTAATCTTGCTGTAGCCACATAAATAATAATCTAGTTATTTGCTGTTATTTTTCAATACTCAAGACCATCGGTGAAAAAGCAACTCAAGGCACTGATCACCCAATAGCCTGTCATTCTAGGCAGAGAAGGAAGGAATAGGGAAAATATTTTTCCTGCATCAGGATTATTTCCATGTAGGAATTTCGTATTTGCTATAAAGCTGAAGCATCATCCTCTGCCCCCAATTCATGGAATCATTGTAGGAAAAGACGGGGGCATTCATGCACATGCACAAATGCCATTTTTCTTATACAGAGACAATCTTTATGTGAGACTGCGTCTATAAGAGAAATTGTAACCGGATGCACTCATAACAGCCTGACACCCAGTTAATGGGAACAAGTGCAGCATCAGTGAAGATAGGCTAGGGGGTCAACAAAGTCAGTTCCCTGCTGTTGGTGTGAGGATGTAACCAAGAGAAGAGCTATTTGCCTTGTCCAGGGAACATCCCATGTTTCTGTATGGACCATGCAAGAGAGAACTAGGCAGATGGGTTGCAGCCACATGAGTGTGACTTAATACGGCAGCTAATTGCATATGTTCTGCATTTTTGTTTTGCATCAGAATATCTGGGAGATTCCTTTGCTACTCTTTGTGTCATATTATCCACAAGGGCTAATCTATTGCTTCCCTTGAGGCTACAGGTTCTTCTCCAAGTTCTAAAGTGTTGTTTTAAATGTGCTTCAGTTTTTTCCCATATAACCACAATGTGTATACTGTACTTATTCTTTAAATAAAAATATTGTAAAAATGCATTTTTGCACGTGTGTGAGTATATGTGTGTGCTTGAAATACATTTATTTAAAAAGCAATATTATTTGAAGTTTGGCAATCACATGTAGAAAATTTATGGCAAAAGAAGAGAAAGGGTTGGGTCCCCCCCCCCTTAGTTTTTACAGGGTCCCTTTAAGAAGGCGAATAAGAAGTTGATTGATTTAACTCCATAATAACCTTCACCCTTACTTGATCAGTTCCAGTCAGAATGGCTGTCCAGAACTAATCTGATTTTCAGCTTGTCAGGACATGAAAATTGAGATGAAGGTTTTTATATCCCAGCACCCACCCCTACACAACAGTTGGTTTTAATCATTTGTAGTTTCAGCAAGTGACTGTGATAGGGGATATAGAATTAATCTCACCATAGTTATCCTCGTTGGGGCGCCCTCTGTACCGGGGGTGTAGCTAGGGAGAGGGGGCCTATGTTCACCTCTCTCCCCAGTGGCCCCTTGGAGTGAGGGAGATAATGAAAAAGATACAGAGGGGTGGAACTGGGGGCCCAAGTTCTTTGAACCCATCCGCTCAATTATAGCTACGCCCCTGCTCTGTACACAAAGCCAATGGGCTTCTTTCTCTTAACTCCATTGAGAAGGGCTCTGTTGTATCCTATCCAGTTATCTTTTGCTGTTTGTTTGCTTGCTTGCTTGTACTTTTGTCCCAAGGGGGATCCTGTATGTATGTGTGGGGGAAGAGTCAGAAAGGAAAAGGGAGGGGAAGGAGGAGGAGAAAATGGAGTGGTTGCTGAATAAACCTTGAGTTAAATCCACATAAGATTTCCTTGTGTGTATGAGGGAAGAAGAAGCTATAAAACAGGCTCCTTTCCTGTATCTTCACTGTCTGCTATCCTGAAGAGCCTACCACACTACCACAGTTCATTTCCCCCAACAAATCAAAGAGTTGGAAAAGTCAAAGGCAACTTAGTTCATGCCCTGCTGTGAGGCAAGATGATCAATAACGCTGCGTTTGTGACTTTAGCGGTAGCATAACAGACAGAAACACAATGGATAAAACTCCCCCATCACTGCATCTCTTTCAGACTTAGCCAAAGCCCCCTGGGCATCTGCTTCCCCTTGCAAAGTACACTGTATACTAATTTTGCCCCACCCTCCATTCTCCCCAGTCTTTCCACCTGTGCGGTGTAAATAAATTCCCTCCCATCTCCCCCCACCCCGCCGACCTGAAAAAGGGGAAGGTAGCAGGCTTTTCCTCCTCCTCGTGTGTGCCTGTCCCATTCCCTGCCATCCAAGGGACAGTACACAGAGCACAAGGAAGTGTATGAAGGATCCCACACTTGCCTCTGCTCCATATCCCACCCCCTGCCCTTTCGAACAACAAGGAGTGGAACAGAGAAGCAGGAGGAGAGGAGCATCGGCAGCCAGTGAGCTACTATTGCTGCTGCTGCTGCAGCTGGCCAGTAGGGGGCAGCCACCTGCCTGCTAATTCGCCACCTCTCCTGAAGCCGTTGCTTCGCCACATCTCATTGGCAGGCTGGTCATGATCTCTGTCCCAGAAAAGGCTGGCACAGGGAACCAAGGTGACAAGTTAGCAGCAGTATGTAATCGTGGAAATGTCCTGACCCATGATACAGGATTCATCTAATAATAAACACACTCTGTATCCACGGATTGGTTCTACTAATTACCAATAAATGAATGGGTGGGTTCCTTAAAGGTATTAGTTAAAGCCATGGTGATGCTCCATGAATGTTAGATTAGAGTTATTTATTTTGATTAAATCAGACCACCAAACCTAGACACCTCTGCAACTGAAGGAAATTCTGATCTGTGGCTGAAGCCTCTAAATTATTTGCTTCACTCTAAAGCCAATGAGACTATTCCAGAGTGGGGATTGCAGACTACTCTCTCGGAGAAGTATTTATCTTTCAGCATGTGTTTAAGTCATTTAATGAATTGGATCTGTTGAGAAAAATATTTGCAAATACACAGAGAATGCACTGCAGGTCATTAATTTACTGAAAGAGGGAGCAAAGGGCAGGGATTTGGCCTAAGACATCTCATTTGGCATTTTCTCCAGGAGAGAAACATAATTGCATGTCACAGGCACAGCTGTTAAAGTTCAACTAATTATACCACCCTCTGTGCTTCCCAACAGGTACTATTAATTGTATGTTTATATTTCATGAGGTATTGATTTTTAAGTGCAGGCATTTGCCAATAGGAGAAAAGCAATGGCTGGAACTCTTAACCGTTGTTTGCTCAAAAACACCTTTCAGGCGTCCAGCAGCTGCCATTTTCTTCCTTCCCTTCCCTTCCTTTGTTTTGTGCACTTTAGGATGTCAAGTTTTTGCCTCAACATACATGGAAAGTTCAAATGACACAAAGCTGAGGATTGTCTTGAGAAGAAAGCACCTTCATTTCGGTAGGGCAAGTTGACACCTTCTGGCTCTAATATGCTGACTGTCCCACTGTGCAAATGGCTGTTGTCATGAGGAAAGTCTCCAATGCTTTCTGTTGTCAGCCTCTGCCAGGAATTAGGGATGAGCAAACCGGTTCGATTCAACGGCTCGACATTGGACTGAAAACGTCACCAGCAGCAGCTGTTGGGGGGGGCGGGGGTTGTGAGCTTTTTCAGTTTAAAAAAAACCACTCAATTTTTTTGACTTACCCCCTCTGGGGGGCTGCTCCAAGGCCATGGGGGTCAGGCCATGCAGAGGCCTATTGGGCATGCATGGCAGCCTGCAAAATGGTGACGGAGGTGAGGCCTGCAATGGGTCGAAGACTGCCTGAACAGGGCGATTTGAGCCATAACGGAGGCCCATGGGGAGAGGGGAACATCTGGAGAGACACCCCCGTAGCCTTGGAGAAGCCCCCCCAGAGAGGGGTAAGTAGAAAATAAATAAACACATTTTAACCAAAAAAGCTCATGAACCCCCCTGAACCAAACTTGGGGGGGGGGTTCGAGGGGGTGCCAGACCGAACTGGTCCGGTCTGGTTTGAGTCCAGTTCAGACTCGAACCAAACTGGGCCAGCCAATTTTATGCACACCCATACCAGGAATGTGGAGCAGGGCTGTACAGGCTCTCCAAATGAAGGTAGCTGCCATTCTTGTGCCAAGTCAGTGGTGGTCCTGAGTCCACCATAGACCTCTGAATACCTCCATAGCAGATCCTGGGCTAATTTGGGGGGGGGGGGTTGACATTTTGATATTTTTGGTTGGTAGTCAACTTAAAAGTCCTATTTGTGGTGGAAAGTACTATTACAGTGGTGGGCAAAATTGGCCCTCTAGCTGTTGTTGAACTATAACTCCTTTCTTCCCCAGGCCCAATAAGTTGTGGCTGGGAATGATGGGAGTGGTAGTTCAACAACAGCTGGAGGGCCAAGTTGTTGTTATTATTATTATTATTACATTTATATCCCGCTCTTCCTCCAAGGAGCCCAGAGCAGTGTACTACATACTTGAGTTTCTCTTTCACAACAACCCTGTGAAGTAGGTTAGGCTGAGAGAGAAGTGACTGGCCCAGAGTCACCCAGCTAGTTTCATGGCTGAATGGGGATTTGAACTCAGGTCTCCCCGTTCCTAGTCCAGCACTCTAACCACTACACCACGCCTCTCTGTGCTATTATGACTACGCACTTCTAGAGTCACAATCCTTTCCCTGTTGGGACACACAGCTGGGGGGCACAGCTCAGAAATCATCAGTTTGTGGGATAAAATGTCTGGATGATGGTAACATACATTATTAGGATGTATCATTTGGGGAAAGCGTTGTTAAGCACAAGTTGCAAGCATTAAAGGCCATATCAACCAAAGGAAAACAAATGTAAGTGCTGCTGTCTTGAGAACTGTGGCACTATGATATCAGTTTGCATTACTTTCAAAGGGTGGAAGCTCTAGAGAGCAACAATAGTAACCCGGTTTAGCTGGAAATGAATGAATGTCATACATACTGCAGGCCTTTGATTCTGACATGGTGGGAGGGGAGGAGAACTTGGGCTGGATGTTTGTGTTGTTTGGGGGTGTTCATGCTCCTACACCAAGGAATCCTGTCAAACCCAATGAAACGGCAAGAGTTGATCAGGAACTGCTGCCGTGATTGTTTGCCAGTAACAGGAGAGGTGCTGACACCAGCCCCAGCTGGAAGAAATAACTAATGATTTAACAGCAACTGGAAGAGTCTCCTGGAAAGATGCAATGAAACTAAAAGCCGCCTCACTGGCAGCCTGTTTTTCAAATGCTGAAAGCTCGTTTGGAGTGCAGACACTGTGCCCACAACTGCAAGCACACATTAACACTGGCATGCCTGACTTCCAAGGCTCCTGTGGAGTTCCCAGCATCAAGGGTAGTAAAAGCGGGATGGGGGAGCGGCATGGGGCTCATCAATGTCTAGAAAAGTTTGACAAGAGGTAGGAAACAGCAGTGAATGTAACTGTGCATTCTTACTCTGTTTCTGACTCTGCTCCTACTCCCTTTTAAGTTTCCCCCACCTCCAGCTTTCATGAAAACTCTTAGCTCTAGTTAAGAAAAACCGAAATATAAGCTGCTGTGCATATAACCGAAATATAAGCATGCTCTCTGTTTATGTCTGACATGATTCCATTTGTATGCCTCAAAAGGCATGGGCTTGTTCAGCCATGGGACACATCGTTTCTTTAGCTAGGGGGCAATGGATTCTATATGCATCCATTCTGCAGCTATTCAGGGGGAGGCCTGAGCCAGATGATAGAAGGGCCCTCTCTGCCTCGGGTGAAACTGAGGCTTTGCCACAGTTGATTCAGACAAGAGCCATTACTGCACTACTGAGAGCTAAGTGAGATCTGGGTTATTAGAATATGGTACAAACTATATGGCAGCTCCGTTGCGTTTGTTTGCAGATTCTTTATGACCCTCCGCTGACATTAGCTCATCCCTACAAAGAAGTTTTAAAAATCATTGTCCCAATTTACAGTTGGGGGGAAAAGACACCTGGATGATATGACTGGGGCCCCATAAATTAGTGCCAGATTAATGTGGGCAGGAGGTGGTAAGAAGCAGGTCTCCCTGGTCCTAGACCAACACTCTAAGCACTACACCACACTGGCTCAATGTTTTGAGGTTAGGGGAACAATCATGTAATGGCATCCATCCTCCCTCCGACTCCACAGAAAACATCCTGTCCTTTCCCCCACCCTGGTTTCTGTCTGAAAAGCAGTTGGGGAAGACAGAGATATTCTAATCGGTGTGTTTCCAAGAATCATTCAGAGAGCTGGCATTCCCCTTCCCGCTGACTGTGGTGGAATGAGAACCCGTTGCCAAGCGATGCTAGATATTTCGACAGCAGTTTGACAGATTCCTGTGACATTGGAGACTGATTGGTTTAAGAACCCCATGGGGCAACCCGACCAAAGAATACAATTGCAGGGAGTCATGGGCTCCAGCGAAAGGGATTCCCCTGGTAACTAGACAAAGAGGCACCTTTCAAAATGGTATTTCTCTTATATTTAACAGGGGGAGAGCAGCTGGCCCAGTTCAGCCCCAGCACAGCACCCTTCTTGTGGCTGTTGCCAGTGTCTCCCTCGTGCTTCTTCTTAAAGGCCTTCGTAGGAGGTCTTTGGAGACAGGGAACCACCTCATTATTTTAATGCTTTTTAAAATGTAAACTCTGAGAACGTCTTCATTGAAAACAGGTATATAAATAGTAGTGGTGGTAGTAGCAGTAGAAGGTATTGTGTTTGGTTTGCAAAAACCCTAAAACAACTTGAGACCTAAGGTCACTGGCATTTATTTTGAGACCACTCATATTGAGGTAAAAGGAACAAATTTCAAGTTATGTGTCACACTGTCCAGATACACTCAGTACAGTGGTGGATCCATAATCGAGTAACTGTGTGTTGTGCCCCACTGCGAGGGAGTCACTGTGCTCCCTCAGCTTTCTCCTCAGCAGCCACCCAGCCACCATCTCTGGCCTCCACGGACCCCACTCACCACTATCATTGCTGGCTTGCTTCCCTTTGCCAACTGTGATGCAGTATAATGCTATCACCACCAGTGTTTCCTCTAACAGGGATTCCCAGATGTTGTTGACTACAACTCCCATAATGCCCAAGCAAAAGCCATTGCAGCTGGGGATTCTGGGAGTTGTAGTCAGAAACATCTGGGTACCCCTGTTGGAGGGAACATTGATTACCACCCCAGCCATTGCTAGAATGGGCTCACGCAAGGGTGGTAATGTCATTATACCACATCACAGCAGTATGGTGGAAGACAGCTGGCAGCAGCGAAACAACAGCAACAAATATTTATATACCGCTTTTCAACAAAGATTTCCAACGCGGTTTACATAGAGAAACAAATAAATAAAGATGGCTCCCTGTCCCCAAAGGGCTCACAATCTAAAAAGAAACACAAGATAAGACACCAGCAACAGTCACTGGAGGTACTGTGCTGGGGGTGAATAGGGCCAGTTACTCTCCCCCTGCTAAATAAAGAGAATCACCGCATTAAAAAGGTGTCTCTTTGCCCAGTTAGCAGGGGTTAAAGAAGAGGCCACAGAGGTCAGTGGTGGATGGGGGGCAAACTGCAGCAATCATGAGTGGGGCTGCAGAGACCAGCAGTGGGAGGGTGAGGGGCTGTGGTGGGTGAGTGGCAGCAGTGGGTCATCCAACAATCTAGACATGGGCCACCACCAATATCACTGTG
Source organism: Hemicordylus capensis (assembly GCF_027244095.1). Taxonomy (NCBI): domain Eukaryota; kingdom Metazoa; phylum Chordata; class Lepidosauria; order Squamata; family Cordylidae; genus Hemicordylus; species Hemicordylus capensis. The sequence goes on from NC_069658.1 coordinate 412,479,254, forward strand.
CCACTGACCTAATATAAGTGCACAAAAACATATGCACACAGAGCAAAACCATACCATACTTTCAGTCCATAGATCACACCGTTTAAAAGGGTAGTCTAACCCTTTCAGGATGTAACAGATCTTCATTGCATTGGTCTTTAAAACATACTTTGTGTTCTCCTAGTTGCCCAGGAACACTTGAAGGCCATGTGAACGCATTTCCCTTTTGTTAATAATACTAAAAATTAACCCACCCACCCACCCCCCGCAAAAAACCAACCCCACATTCCTCTGTTAAGCCGGTCTCATTAAGTTTAACAGGTGGGTTTAAAATATTAAACAAATATGTCTGAAGAGGTAGGCAAGCTGAAAATCAATCTCAGCCGAGTTTGAATGGAAAATGCCTGAATTATTTAATCTCCAGAAAATTAGGGCTGGTGAAATGGCCAGCTCAGTCTTACGATATAAAATGCTACTGATACCACTGTCAGAAAAGGGAAGCACTGATAGGTCACCATGGATGGATGGAAGCACTGTTCTTGGAGTGCATCAGAAACAGGGTGTCCCACCACACACACACACACACACACACACACTGCAAACATGTACTAACTCTTGAACTATATAGACTGAATAGTTAGAGTTAGATAACATACTTTGTTCTGCTTGCTTAAATTCAATTCCATATGTTCTCCAGGTTTCACAAATACAGAAGATCAGAGTGGTTTGGGGACATTTAGCATCATGTTACCTAGTCCCCAGGGATTCCTTTCTATTTTATCACAGCTTGTTAAGATAACCTCCTACATGTGTGCAACTGTGTCTTCAAACCAATTTATTCTTTACCCTCACAGCTATATCTGTTTTACTGATATGTTTTGTATAATCTGTTTGTTGGATTTATTCCAACGGTTTTGCTATGATCTGATGACTAAATGCAAATAAAGTAAATAAATACATACAACTGTATCTGAGAAACTATTCCAGAATTGTACATCTCTCTTTGTTTAAAATGAAACCCTCCTGATTATTTTGTTCAGACTAAATTTATTAATGGCCAATTTATAATCATGAATTCCTTAACACAGTGGGGAATATAAACAGGTCTTCTGTCCAAGTACGTTAGTGCTTTTGAAGGAGTTGTAGGGTGCAGACATATGATGGCCTTTTCCCCCTGGACATTCTTTTAATCTCTGCTCATCAGTTAAATTTTCTCTTGCTATAATTCCAGTGTGTCTCTGTGCCTCTCATGTGATATTTTAGATTCGGGAATTACTTGTGAGAGCAACTTTGGTGTTGCAAGATGGGAAGTCATATTAAGTAGACCAGAATTCCTTCCCATGGCAGAGAGCACCTTGTGACTCACAAGAGACGAGCTTGTGTGTGTGTGTGTGTGTGTGTGTGTATGTGTGTGTGTGTGTGTGTGTGTGTGTGTGTTGGGATTGTTTTTTGAAATGTGAGCCTATTTTTTTCTATCTTGTGGGAAGCTCTTAGATCATCAAGGCCTTTTTTCACTATTTGCAGGACATCTCTTCTGTGAGCTCTGTGTGTGTGGGAAGGAAGGCTTGTTTGCTGTGACAGAGCTCTCTTCTTTGTACCCTTTCCTTCCTTTTAACTAATATCATAGTCGCTTCAGCTGACACTTCATGCTTTCTAATGTATACAGAAAGAATAATACCACTAAAATGGAAATTTTATAAGTTCAATAATAGGTACCGTTCGTTTTTCCCATGTTCTGATCATGCCATTTGGCATGGAAAGGCAGACCAGACCATTTCTACAATAATATAGTCAAATGGGCATGATATGGCTTTTAAAAAACGAGTTCTACTACCTAAGCTGGAGAAGACAGGTAGGTATGAAGTGGCTGCAAGTAGTAAAGGAAGCTTTACAACAAGCCCAGATAGAAACAAGTATGAAAGAGAAAAGGAGACACAACTGCAAGAGAGGTTAAAGCTGTAATACCTGTCCTTATTTCTGTTCTCTTTGTAGATTTTATTTTCACAAACATCAATTTTTCTTAAACATGTAAAAGTAATTGGGTGACATCCAATTAACCCTCCACCAGCACAAGGTGGAGGAGCAACTTCCGGATCTCCTCTCTTTTCCCCTCTGTAGCTGCAGCTTCCCAAAACCCTCAGGGACATAGAGCTATGTTTCTCTCAACATAACAAGACTCTGTGATTGCAAAGTACATGTGGATTGCTGAGAACCAGAAGAGATTCAGTGACGTCTCTTGTTGGACCAAAAACCCTTAATCAAGGCATTTGCAAGCTTTCAACTTCACTAAAAGTCTTAAGGCAGAAACCAACTAGAAAGGAAGCTGTGTTGACCTGTTGCAGCAAAACACACAGGTCTACATCCACACTAATGCTGCATATGCAGAACCTCAGAAAGTATGCATGCAGTAGCTAAGTACCCACTTCTAAACACAGATACTTGTGTGTAGAGGGCAATTTTTGCCTATCTCCCCTTCTGCCAGAAGCTCTTTGTGCCACCTGACATTATTCCCTGAGGGCTGCAGGTCAGGATCCTCAAGGACATTAGTGTGTGTTACACAGAGCACTTCTGGGAGAAGAGGAGATTGACTAAAATTGCCCCTGGAATGCAAGCACCCACTCTTCAGAAGTGGGACCATAGCCACTACACATGTGCTTCTTTTGCTTGCATGCACACACAACCTAGTCTGGATATTAGCCACTATAACCTTTTCAGGGGCTCACCACTTAAGGCATGCTAGGTTCTGACTTTGAATCTTACATGAAGATCCAAAGTCTTCCTACTTCTCTACTTCATTCCTCATCCAGTGATGGTCCCATCGCATCCCATACTGATCACCCCACAGCCCATACCTGCAGATGACCTCTCCCAGTGATTTCATGTTGAACAGCATGAGGGACAGAATAGAACCCTGTGGCATTCTTTAGCCCAAGGTGTTGAACAGGCACTCACAGTACCACGTTCTGGATATGGCCCTCAAGGTAGGATTGGAGTCATCATAAAGCAGTGCCCCCCGCCCCACACCCGGAAGGAGATATGTAATATGTAATAGCCTCCCAAATGTTCATTCATTCATCCGGAAGCAGCCATAGGAGGCTGCCAGCTTGACTGAAGGAAAGGCTTCAGCCTTTCCCCTCCAGCCAGTTTCCTACTAAAAACCAGTTTGCTGGTTCAACTCTTGGGGAACAAGATAAAGGTACTTGTATTTCTCCCCCATGGGTGGAAAAGCAACTGGGACAGAAGCTTTTCTGGAAAAATTGTGGAAATTTTCTGGAAAACTTTTCTGGAAAAATCCAGGGTTACGCCAGGAGTTCTCACACTTTTTAGATATTGTGACCCCCTAAAATAACATAAAACTACACTCCCACCCTATGTTCAAAGATTCTGCTGACCTCCTGACTGTGTAGACCTGAAGCATGTCACTGAGAGTAAAGAGATGTGTTTCCAGTCTAACAGAGCTCTTCCCAAGCATGGACAAGCAACAAAAAAATTATTTGTGCTCTTGCACAAGAGCAGAAGAAAACCCGTGCGTCAGCAGCACAGCAGACCAGCGTGGGGGTTAGTGCTCTGTGGATGTTAGGAGCACCCACACTTTATTAGTCAGGATGTCAATCATTGATTTGATTAAGGAGAGATAAATAAAGTATATTTACCTTTTCAAAGAGAAGGATGAGTGTGCTTGCTCCTACTTAGCTTTCCAAACCTGGGCTTTATATTTAAGACTGCCAATCTAATTTCAGCCTCCAGGTTATTGTCAATAGGTGTTTGCTCTTTATAGCAGCAACTGCTGAAAATTCTGATTCACACAACTAGGAATCAAGCAAAGGGAGTCAGTAATTTCATAGCTTTCTCGTTTAATTCTTGGTACTCAGCTTGCACACTAATCCAAAATTCAGGAAGAGACTTTGTCAAGAACTTAAAGCGAAGAGCTGCTTTTCCTTCTCTGACACATGGGGGGGGGGGCCAGGAGCAGCAAACCGCCCGGCTCCTCACAAAGCCAAGGGCAGGCACAGCAATGGCACTCTTTTGGCCACTTACTAGACCAGCTCCAGTGAGTGTCTCCCAAGAGGGAATTTTCCCTTGGTCCTTCAGCCAAAGGAGTGCCGCTGCTGTGCCTGCCCTTGGCTTTGTGAGCAGTGGAGGAGTCTGGCAGTTGTGGCTTCGGAGCCTGTCTGTCTCCTGCCGTCCCTGACTGTCTCCACGCCTCAGAGAAGGTGGGAAAGACCCTGCTTTACGTTTACTTTAAGTTCCCAACGTTTAAGAAATGTAGCCAGCAACAGTAATAGACTAGCCAAAAGCATTGACATTTTGAGGGCACAATTCCGCTTTTCCAGGTGCAAAATTTGAGTTAGCATGGCACAGAAGTGTTTCAGTGTCTTAGAGCAGAATACACACAGCCCTGGTTTGGTCCTGAGGGGTGGGGGTGACTATTCATTACACTGAGTCAGATTTGCTTTGAGTCAGCCCATGGAATTCCCGACACAAATCCCAGAGCAGTCCTGAAGCCGTAACCTAAGCAGCCCCACGAACCTCACCCATTCTGTGCATTAATAGAAACCTCACTCACAACATGTCTAGTCATCCAGTCCCCTGACATATCTCAACAGCTGTCCATACGGCCGACTGCCCATCGACCCAGCCCCCAACCTACTCCACTTTGGCATCGCAGGGCTGACATTTGAAAATGCTTAGATGTGCCAAGACTCTGGAAGACACATCAGATTAGCTTGCAGTGTTTCTTGCCACAGGCAGATTGATCCAGAATCGCTACATCGGTGTCTTGGGTGCAAGCTTTCCAGTCATGTCCGAAGGCAAGGCTCTCAAAGTCCGGGTGACTTTTGCTGTCATTTTGGTTGGCATGGCTTTACTGTTTGCAGCAGTGGTGACAGATCACTGGGCTGTGCTGAGTCCTAAGGTGGAGAATTACAATGCTACCTGTGAGGCAGCTCACTTTGGGCTATGGCGGCTCTGTACAAAACGGATATATGTGCAAGAAGACGAGGTGGCCCAGGAGAAAGGCTGTGGGCCAATAAGCCTGCCAGGAGGTATGTGTCTCTGCTCCCTGTCTCACCACCTTGACAAGGCATCCGAGAGCATGTTACAATGGCAAGTCATTAGGAAGTTAGGCGGGCCGGGCATGCCTGGAAAACTGGATTCATTTCCCAAATTTGGTTTTCAAACTAACGAGGGCAATGCATTTCTTCACATTTCTTTTAGGTTCTGTCTGCTGCCTTTGCACATAGTCGCTGAATGTTTAGACAATGCTCACCAGCTCCCTTGTACAACAGTAATGACTGCTATAAAGGGAGAACAGTCGGGAAGGCAGAGAGCAAAGAGAAGGCAGAAGATAAAGGAGATCTTCTCTCCTGACTCTTTGATGGCATGTCAGTGGAGCTAGTCTTACAGAGCCAACACAAATCTTTATTCAGGCTACAAAGGAAGGAAGGAAGAAAAAGAACAGTGGCTTATAAAAACACTACAGTACCAAAGCCAGTACTGGCAGTCTTCTCATTAAGTAGATGTCTTGATTCCAATAATTATGCCATACAAAAAGTTTTGCGGGAGATCTATACTTAGCTACTATTGAAAAGTTGTATTACTTAGGATGACATAGGACTATAGGATGTGGGCTGTTTTATGGCAAGGAAAACCCCCCGCTGTCAATGTGTTGTTAGAAATAACTGTGGTTCATCCCGTCACACATTTACCTGGATGCATAACAGAGAACACACTGGATCCAGTAGACGCGCATATAAACCAATGTAAAGCAACAAGTACCACCTAGTTCTGGATGCAGATGGGCAGTCACAAAGCCCATAGATAGCTGCTCTTGACTCAATGTTCTCTGAGCTTTCTTCCCAAGAGTGAGTTTTATATTACTGAAACTGAGGATATGAAGACACAGGAGTGAAAGAGAGTGAGATTGTGGTGGCTGGCTCTGTCCCTGACCAATATGTGTCCATTCAAGGTTTGAGTGGTTCCCGTTCATACAGATGTACACATGTAAAGACTTCTCTGCACAGTCAAGAATGCTGGGCAGGGGAGGGTTCCTAGTCACACTGAGAGAACCTTGAGCGTGCACACTTGTATACATGTGTGTTCCATTCAGACCTTGGACAAATGTGCATAGGTAAAGGACAGAGCCTGCCAAAGTGATTCCCCTCCCCTCATCTGCACGCATTCATATCCATTTGTCATCTGAAAAAATTGAGGGAAACGGCCGATTCGGTGAGTCAAAAGCAACAACATTCATGGGCTAAGGCTAAGCAATGTATATGGGCTAAGTACCCAGAATGTTGGGGGCAATATGCTAAATCATTGTAAACCGCTTAGAGAGCTCCGGCTATAAAGCAGTATATAAATGTAAGTGCTATTGCTACTGCTATTGCTAAGTGCTAAGGATTCCATTAGACCTGAGACGAGCAGTTAAGATGGGGTGCTGTGATTTTTGGACACTGGTGCTAAGGAAACATCGTATCTGGGGGCTGTGGAAGGAAATGTGGGCATGATGGGAGACCAATCCATACCATACTGGGAAGAAATATTGTGGAGTAGCCTGGGGGTGAGGGAAACAAACTAGGAAGTCGGACTGGGCAGGTACTGTATAAAAGACAGAGTTCTCATTCTTTTTGCAGAGGTGTAAAGAAGAGCATTTTGGCAGATACACCTATTTTCACTTCTGCCTTAAGCAGCTGCACACACCAGCAACATCCCTTCTTCTGCCTAACTATAAAAGGTAGAGGTGCCCTGTCTTCCTTGTGCATCTGGGGACTGCAAAGTGTTTTGCTCAGGGCCATGACATCAATGCAGGCCTTTACTTAGCTTCTTGAGAGCTAGAACATGTGACCTATGCCCCCATTTAAAGCTAAATAGCATCTCATCTCTGTGGCAGCGGGGATAGTTGTGACAAAACAGACCAAGCTCTGGCCTGTTCTTACCTACACTGTTCTTACCTCCCTGCAGTGTGCCTTTTGGGATCCCAGCCATGGTCATGCCTGGCAGTTTTTAGTCAAATAATCAAATGTACGCAGAGCACTTAGCTTGTTTCTTTAAAAAAAAGTCTAATTCAATGTTTGTGTTAATTTAGCAAGCAGAGTACTGTGAAATTATTATAAACCTGGCATAACCTTTTGATCTGAACCGTTTGATCTTTGAAATTATATGGTATTTATTTTATAAAGCAGTCAAAAAGTCTGTGTCATAGCAATAGGGCGGACGCATTCATTGGTCAGAGGAGTTGCTTTGCCCAAGCCACCAGCCACTGTAGGGGTCTAGGCAGTTGATGTATCAAGTTGTCCTAGCTCAGTTATGATTTCCATCCTTTCCCCAGGCCCATTTCTGCAACAAGGCAGTGCTGTCCCATCCCCTGACCCATGGTCAGTTACAATCACTACCACTTGTCCCCATAGCTCAGGCCCCAGGTCCATTTTCTCCTCCCCCGGAAGCTAAGACACAATCATAAAGCTATTGTAGACAGTGAGGCTGTTCACATGAGCAGCCCTACCTGGGTAGGGTTGCTCATGTGGCGTGTCGGGCTTGTGCCTGATCCTGATGCTGCCACGCCAAGTAGCCATATAGACTCCTACCTTGGGACCCAGTCATGTGTCTGCTCGGGCAGCCACAGCGCTGGGCACCTAGAGCGCCTAGCTTGCAAGGAAGTCCCCCAATGCACCGCACTGCTTGTGTGGTGCATTGTGGGATTTCTGGAGGCCAGGCTGCATTTCCTTGGCCTCCAAAATGCTGCACTGCTCGCTGCAATGGTGATTGTGTGTGTGGCAGGCTGAGCGGTGAGGTGAAAGGATTGCCACAGTCATGTGTGGGAAGGTAGGTATAATCCTGCCTTTCCCCTAGACTTCCCTAGTCTCCAGGGACTTTGATCGTGTACATGATCTTAGTGGCTGACATCCAGACTAACCTACTGAATAAGATGGATCAGCAATGACTCTGAAAGACTAGTTAATTTCAATGGGACTAGTCAACAGCCTGGATGCCAGTCAGTGTATGTTTGTGCTGAAGCCCCCCTCCTCATGAAACACTACAGCTAATTTGAGGAAGGCTGGATCCCCTTAAAGTTTTTCTATAAACAATGTTTAGGGATCCAGACATTACTCATGGATTTCTTCACCCTGAATTAGACAACCACGTTCTTCTGGCTCCCATGATGTCCTCTCACCCATGTGGTGCCTTTCTTGCCAACTTCTCTTTCTCCCAGCAGCAGCAGACCTAGCCACACCCTTTGCCTCCCAGCAAACCAGCAGACTCAAACTCTTTGTCCACCCACTCACCCTACTAAGGCATCAGCCTCAGTTCCAAAGTTTGGAGGATTTCTAAAGCCCAGGCATCATCCATGTCTGCAACTGTGCTGGGAGATTTTGGCTTTGTTGGGTTGCTTATGTCAGTGTCTCAGCTGGAAGGACTGGCTTGCAGAACCATCCCACATCACCACCACCAGCACCACCACCACCACCTCCTTCCTGCTTCACACCAGTTGAGGTAGTTGGCCTTCCAGGAACAAAAGCCAACTGAAGAAATGGGTAAAGCCACCCTTTCATGATCTGAAGGAGATTCTATTTATTTGTCACATTTGTGCTTCTGCCTTCATGACATATATTTCCAGGGTGGAAATATTTTCATTTGCAGATGGATCGTCGTGGATCACCCCAGGCTGCCGATCATGGAAGCGCCTGTCATCATGATTACAGCGCTTCCCTCTACACACAAACGCTGCCATTTATGTGAGTAGTGCCAGGGGAGGACGTGTGTCAGGCTAGGGCAGGATTTCCAACCTGTCTTCAGCACTTATAAGTGAGATCAGCAGTGTCTTTTAAAACACGTGGTTAGGGCTACTAGAATGGGATTTGCGGGGAGAGCTGGCTTGACCCGCTCTCCCTGCACGCGAGCAGGAAGCCCTCCCTAGGTGGCCAGATTGGCTGCCTAGACGATTACCGGCTCCATCACAGAGCCAGTTGGGGTAGCAGGATTCAGGGGTCTCCTGGCCCCCAGAAGTCCCAGAATGAGTTGCGCAAGTGCATGGAGCATTCTGGGAGGCCCCCCCAACATCGGAATGCTTGTAGTAGCCTCCAGGTTGGGAGCCTGCTCATGAGTTGCTGTGTTGCAGAGCTGTGCTGCTGTGACACACGAGCAGTAAACCCACTTTTCAGATGCTCCTGGAACCACAACCCAGGTTAAGCGGTGGGCTACCCAAGAGGGTTTGCTGCTGCCGGGAGCTGCGCAGCTCCTGGTGGTTCTGGCGCACAGTGGGAACCGGGCTGGGCTCCCTTAACCTGGTTCCCACTGCACGGGAGAATAGCCTCTAGGTCTTTTTGATCCAGAAATAGATGCAGATTGTGTACCAACTAAAGCTGGAGAAAGCACCCCGCCTTCAAGCTACACAGGACCCCTGAGCATTCAAGTGCAAGGTCAGGTCCAGGAGAACTGCCAAGTTGAAAATCTCCTCCTTCAAGGGGAGCACAACCCTATCAAGAGCTGGTTGATCGATCTTTAGCAAATCAACAGTCCTAGGGGAGCTTTTGTCTTACCTGGACTTAATTTCAGCTTCTTAGCTGACACCCCTCACTTCACTGCCTCCAAACACTGGCTTAATTTAAGGCGACTGCTTCTTCAGCTGAGGATGGCAAAGATATATACAGCTGGGTGTCATCAGCTTACTGGTGACACCCATTGCCAAAGCTCTGGATTATATCTCCCACATCATATAGATGTTGAAAAGCACTGGAGACAAAACAGAATCCTGCAGGATGCCCCAAGGCATCCAACAGGAGTCCCACAGCACTACTTTTGGAACTTACCCTGCAGGAAGGAGCAGAACCACTGCAAAAAAAGTGCTTCTTAACCCCATGCCCACAAGGTGGTCAACAGTATTATAATCCATTCATCAGTCCAGCTGTTTTTAAAGGTTTGCTTACCATAGGGACACACTCCTGCTGTCCAGCTCCTAACGGAAACCATGTAACCAGAGCAGTTTCAGTCCCAAAACCATGGTGAAAGCAACTATCAACACATTATTATTTATTTATTTATTCGATTTCTATACTGCCCTTCCAAAAATGGCTCAGGGCAGTTTACACAGAGCAATAATAAATAAATAAGATGGATCCTTGTCCCCAAAGGGCTCACAATCTAAAAAGAAACATAAGATAGACACCAGCAACAGTCACTGGAAGTACTGTACTGGGGGTGGATAGGGCCAGTTACTCTCCCCCTGCTAAATAAAGAGAATCACCACATTGAAAAGTGCCTCTTTGCCAAGTTAGCAGGGGTTATCATGCTTACTCAGACCAGTGTCAGGGACTCCTTCCTTTGGAACCCCAGGAAGTCTTTAGAGGGAGAGCTCATAAGCAGCAGAACCCCTGATCCAGAACCAGATATCCCTCTGTTACTCAAAACTACCGCTGGTGGCTCTAGGGTATATTTGGGCAACACTACACCTGAGGAAGACTGCTCTCCAGAGACCCTAGACCCAACCCCACTGGGGAACCACCAGTGTCTCCACCAAACCGCCAGGAACAACATTGCTATTGAATTCAGGTCCAGATGTGCCAATAAAGGTCCAGATGTGACAATGATAGCAAAGTAGGGATGTGCATGGATCGTGGTGGCTGTGCGGCTCCATCACTCACCTGGCCTCCACACATGCGCAGGGGCTGCTAGAGGGAATACTGCAGCAGCAGGAAGCTGCCTGGAGCGGCAGTCCCACTGGTAAGGCCCTCCGTCTTTCCTTTTAATGGTGCTGCTCACCGCCCACCCCCCAGGGCTGCATCGAGCCACCAGACCAGTCTGAGGTTCAGCCGAACCGGGCCGCCAGACTGTGGACCAGTCCAAATTTGGACCACGAACTGAGGTCCATGCACACCCCTATAGCAGAGCACTCAACTGACAGCCCGTAAGCTGGTCCAGCAGTGGCCTTTCATGAAGCAGAGGGGTTATCCCCAGGAGGAGGAGACTAAGTAGTACCAGGAAGAGGGTGGAGGCCTTCTAGAACCCAGCTTCACAGCTGAAGCCACCTGTTGCTGTTGCAACAGCCCTTTTGGACTCAGCTCTCTGATCAGTTTGGCTAGACTGAGCTCTGAACTAACTGAGCTCAAGCCACCTCTGAGGGATGTCCCTCTCTGCCAAGAGAGTGAGAGCCTTAAGGGGTAGCCTTCTAGAGTCTGGAATGCCTCCTCCCCCGTTCTGTCTAATCCTCCTTAGCTTTTTGTGGGTGCTTGCATGCAGATATCAGGGGAGGGGCTGGCTCTTCAGAGGGCTTAGGTTCCGTTTCAGGAAGCTCGGGCTCTGAGGGTGTTTTGAGGTGGGGAGAGGGCTCTAGTTCTGGGAATCTTTCAGGCTCCAGCCTGGTGTCAAGGCCCGAGACTGGATGTAGAGCTGGTCCTGCCTCCTCAAGATCAAACTCAGAGTCACTACTCCAGGTGGGAGTTGTGACAGAAATCAACAATGGATTCTAGTTGCTTGAGTCAGTGGTAGAATTGCTGGGATCAAAACCAGGCACAGGATTTCCTGGGTAGGTAACTTCCAGGAAGTTTTACAGACAGGGCTTTCCCCCCAATCCACTCCTGATTGGAGTGTGCCAGTGCACATATTCGCTGGATTTAACCCGACCTCCCTGTGGCTATCAGGGACCAGGACAGACAGGGCTTTGTTTTTCTTCAAAGGGAGGCTGTGAATTCTGGCTTAGCCCAAGTTATGTCCGGGGTAAAAAAAAAAATCCTCTATATCCCACAGCTTTTGAAAAAAACTCCGGGGCTTCTGCTTTCTCCAAGGGTGTTGATGGAGGTGCGGATGGCTATGTGAAGGAGATGCTGATGTCTATGTGAATGGTCCATCTAACCCCTTGAATTAAAATGCCTTGAATCTGCTGAGAAGCAGATTCGCTCTTCAGATGCCTCGAAGCATAGAGCCATGTGGTATAGTGGTTAGAGTGCTGGACTAGGACCGGGGAGACCCGAGTTCAAATCCCCATTCAGCCATGATACTAGCTGGGTGACTCTGGGCCAGTCACTTCTCTCTCAGCCTAACCTACTTCACAGGGTTGTTGTGAGGAGAAACCTAAGTATGTAGTACACTGCTCTGGGCTCCTTGGAGGAAGAGCGGGATATAAAAAATGTTGTGGGGTTTTTTTAAGTGTGTGAAAAACCCAGGTGTTCCCAAGGCTGGTATGCTAATTACTTGTTACAGGGTTGGTATGCTAATCATTTGTTATTGAGAACCATGGTAGCTGTATGGGTGGTCTGCACCATCCTGCAGAAATTGAGGCAGCAGGGTGCTAGGTATACCAGTTTAATCAGTGAGTTGCTCTGCTTGCATTAGGGTATGCTTGGTTGATTCATTGGGACCTCTCCATTGCCCCAGACTCTTTCTTGGCAGGCTGGCAATTTAGACTCATCAAAAATGAAGAGCACTGGGTGCAGTTCCTACCTTTCCCAGGCTTAAAACACAAGCAACAAGCCCCTACCTATGCAGTCATCTTGTTTGCCTGAAATATAGGCGTAATATGAAAGCACAAGGCTCTGCAAATCCATACAACAAAAAATCCAGATAAAAAGACCTTCACAAGCAGAACACCAAGCAGTTCCATCACATTATTTGAAAGCATAGTTGCGGGGAAGGGAAGAGATGGATCCAAAAAAATATTTTTGATCAAAGCTGGCATTGCATTCATTTACAGATCAAAGTTGAGAGAACTAATTTATTTTATTATTGCTGAATAATAATCTCCACAACTCCAATGTGGAGTTTTCACTAGCCTACATTGTTTGCATTTGTACGTCTTTGTATTGTTGATGCCTTTTGCGTGTTGTGGATTAGATTATATTTGGAGTATTTTTGTACCCATTACATGTGCATTCTGCATTTTTTCGTATTGTCACCTGTTCCAAGACGTCACGGGTTCGCATTGCATTTCTTGACTTGTTATCAGTGATTCCCTGTTCTTTATCTCTGAATAATAATCTAGCAATCAGAACAACAATCGCAACCTTTGGAGAGTTCAAACAACAAATAACTTTGCACCCGGATTAAAGGGGTGGTGGTGGGCGGGGGGGGGAGGAGGGACTTGAGCTAAAAGTCTATGGTGTTTAAAAAAAAACACATTCCTTTTGAGATCATTGCTCTGTCTCCTATTCACATTTTCACTTTTCACAATAGCCTTTCCCACTTTTTGTGTATCTCTGATTAGCAAGAGAAAGCTAGTCAGAAAGCAAACTGAAAGCTAGCAGATTGCAACACTTACAACACTTTAATTTTGCAAAGCTCTAGATGTCTTGATAGCACTATAAAAATAATAATAGATAATCACTGGGAGTAGTAAATTACAGTATCTGCCACTCAGAAGAAATGTGAGAATTTCTGAGAGTCTCAAATGGCAGGAAGTGGAGAAAAACACTCAGTACTGCTATTTACAACTCCGTTTCATAAAATCCCAAGAATGCCCATCAAAACTATCTACAGACGTGGCCCCCTGCCCAGCCTCTGTTAGCTACCATAAATTCTAGTCACACTGCTCTGACTTAACTCCCAATCTCTATAATTGCCTATTTGTTTACTGTGCACATTTGAAAGGTGACAGAGGGGTGTGTATTTCTCAGCTATGTTCTATCCGTGTATGCATATGCTGACATCCATCAAAGGCAGCTAACACACTTGGGCTGCACCAGTTATGAATCTGCTTTATTAAGACAGCTGGTTACTTATGGGCTTTAAATTTATTCAGCAGTTTACAGTGGAGCCAGATTTGTGCATTCATCCAAACTCTGGTTTTTCCTCAAACAGAAAGGGAAAAGGGTGGTGGGGGGGAAGGATATACGTGTGTGTGTGTGTGTGTGTGTGCGCGCGCACACACACACACACACACACTCATTCTGCAGGTAAGTGGGCAACTGGGATGTAACTATAATTGAACTGGGACAGGGGGAGAAATGTCTCTGGGCCCCAGAGGGAGGGGGCTCACTGACTGACTCTTTGTTCTTCACTGATGATGTATTGATATATGAGGTGATTGTAGGAGGTATCTCTATATATAATTCCCCTAAACTTACCCATCGTTAATCCCATGCATGGCAGCTCTCGCAAGAGTTTGTGAGCAGCTGCCTGGGGGATAGCGACAGGGATGGGGAGACAATGGCGGTGGCAGCCGGTCGGCCGGAGGAGGCAGCGGCGGGCTGGCCTGGCTGCCGAGAGGAGGAGGGGGCAGCAGTAGACCAGGCTGGCCCAAAGAAGGAGGCGACTGCTACCGGGAGTGGGTGGGAGGAGGTGGTGGTAGGCTGGCTTTCTGGCCCGACCGCCAGCCAGAAAGCATGGGGGGGTGAGAATCGGGGGGGAGAGGAAGTGGGCCAGGCAGCGTGCCAGAAAGCACAGCGGGGAAGAAGCGGGCAGAGGGGAAGCAGCCGGGCAGCCAGAAAGCCAGGCATGCCGGTGAGGGCGGGAGGAGCAGCCCGGCCCAGCTAGTATGTTTTTAAAATGTTTCTGAACCAAGGGAATGCACATATGCAAGTGTGTGTATGTAAGTGTGTGCATGGGGGCTGGCGATGCTACTTGCACAGGAGCAACAGTCATGTGAACAACCTTTTGTTTTTCACCACGTTCTTACAATTTTTCTGCAACCAAGACATGGGGCTGTGGCGAGGAGTAAGAGTGTCCAGGGCCCCATCTCCACGTCTTCTCTCAAGGTCCACTCCAACCTTGTTACACCCCTGGTGGGCAATCATCCCACTGAATTTTTAAAAATCAAATTTCTAGTTTCATATTAGTATGTATTCCATGGATACAATCCGATAATAACCAAACAAACCAAAGATCATTAGCTATATCAGTATGCATTTTAAAAGAAAGTGAGCCATATTAACATCAAACTCCCTCTAAATGTTCCTTTTAATAGAGATCCTTATTAGGAAATAGTACCATTTGTCATACTGAAATAAGGTTGTGGGGTGTTTTTGCAAAAGCATTGGTCTATTTTTCCAGATCTATGGGCTTAATATATGTTCATTCAGTACCATCTTTGCAATAATGTATTCATCAATACTGGAGTAATTAATTACTGAGAGTTACCAGCCAATAGCCTGTCTAATGAATCACCAGGGGAGCAGTGTTGAGTTAGGAAGCTGCCTTATACTGAGTCAGACCATGGGTGCATCTCGCTTAGTATTGTCTCCACAGACTGGAAGCGGCTTCTCCAAGTATATAGACAGGAGTCTTTCCCAGCCCTATCTGGAGAGATACCAGGGAGAGAACTTGGAACCTTCCGCATGCAAGCATGCAGGTGCTCTTCCCAGAGTGGCTCCATATATTACTATGCTCACACATGTAGTCACCCATTCAAATGCAAGCCAGGGCAGGCCCTGCTTAGCAAAGGGGACAATCCATGCTTGCTACCACAAGACCAGCTCTTCTCCCATAGATTTCCAGATTAAGTTTCCACCAGTTCATGCATGGGTGGTGGTGTGGATCCAATCTCCCTGTCCTTCTGCAGCTGCCTCAAGGACATATTTTTGGGTGGAGCAGCCAGCTGAGGAAGGAAGGGAAGATCTGTTTCCCCCAACCCTGCTTGAGTCAGGACAACCTTAGGCTGGAATTCAACACGGCTGTTCTGGTGCGTCCTTATCAGGATGTGGCCACAATTTGTGAAACAGCTGCTCATTTACTGAGAAAGTGGTTATAGTCCTGATAATTGTCCCCCCCAGCCCCGCCCCAGGAAGAATCTCAACCTGGTAAGTGTATAAGCCACACATGCCCCTTCCCCTGCAGCACAAGTGAACAAAGCTGTAGCTTGTTTATTTAAGCATGAAGAGTCTCTTTCCAATCAGAATGTAGTTGGTGTAATTTCTGCTAATTAAGTGATGCTATTCCTTCCTCCTCACTTCAATTGGTCTGGTAATTAGCGTTCAAGGAAAGTCATGCATCCAATAAATACAGCCCTGGCTTTTCATATCAGCAGTGGATGTAGCAGCAACAGACACTGAAGCAGTTTTGACAGGGGCAAGTCCAAGCAACAGGGAAGAGAGGTGCATTAGGTTTCCATGTGGCCGTGTATGGGAGATGGTAGGCCAGTTATGAAAGGAAGAGTCCCTGTGGGCAGTCGAGGGAACTGTGCAGCTCATTCCCAGTGGGCTTTCTATTTTTCAAACCTCAGTCCTTCCTTCCTCTGTCCAGGGGAAATTCAGACACAGCTTATGATGTGAAAAGGAAGAGTGGGGTCCTGTATAAAGAAATAATAATGAAAATTTATCTAATTTCTACCCCATAGAACTCAGTATGATTTATATCTGCTTCCCTCACAAAGTAATCTTATATAAATTTAACTAAGAGTTTATTCAGAAACAACCTTTCTCTTACTCCTTTCTACTTTCCCTTTTCCTTTCTGACTCCACCCCCCACATTCTTTACTACAGGATCCCCACTGGGACAAACCTCTAAAAAGCAAAACATAAAATATACTGATAGAATACAACAGTGCTGTATGTGGGGTACCCATTCAGGTACTGACCAGGCCAAGCGGTCTGTCTCGCTGGGCATTAGGTTATTTGGTATATTCCCCCTAGCTTCTGTCTTTAGAACTCTTTTTGTTTCCCTCTATGAATCCAGTAGCAACTCATCAAACCTTGCTGTTTGTTCTCAGGTAGAAATTAATTAAGCCTGGTTAATCTATATATTTAATTCTCTAAGGCATACCCGTGGCTAACCCCATGCATGGCAGCTATCACAAAAGTTTGGAGAGCTGCCGGATAGGCTAGCGACGGGATGGGTGAGAAAGGAAAGATGGTGGCAGTGGCCGAAGAAAAATGTGGTGGGCGGGTGGTGGCGAGCAGCAAGCTGCAGGACAAGCGGGTGGGCAAAATGGTGGCGGGCCGCATGGGTGGGCAAAATGGCGGGGGATGGGCAGGCAAAACGGTGGGGGACGGGCGGGCAAAACAGTGGTGACAGTGGCCAGGGAAGAAGGCAGCAATGGCAGCCGGTTGGCCAGTGGGCCAGTGGGCAGGGGAAGGAAGAAGCCGGGCTGGGTGGGTGAGTGGGAGAGAAAACAATAGCAATGGGGGAAATGGCGGTGGCAGGCAGGTGGTGGCAGGGGGAGGCGGCGGTGGGGCAGGCAGCTAGAGGCGCAGATGCTCTGCGCCCGGCCAGCTAGTATCTTTAAATGAATCAAGCTTACTCCCCCTTCCAAACGGAGCTCTGCCTTTGAGAACTACAGCCTGGTAAGGCCTGGTCTTTCACCTCATCCAATCTCATTCAATCTTATTCATGTCATTGAGTTCATCTCAATCCATCCACTGATTCAAGCCCTCGTTTACCATTTTCCTACAACTAAGAATTCTGTATATACCAGTTGCTTGCTGTTTAATTTCCATTTTCAGTAAAACTGAAGGGACCAGTTTGAACAAGACACTGGCTGAATGCATGATAAAGACAGAGTTGTATTGAATTCACCTTGAATTCACCTATTGAATTCACCTGCCTTGAATTCACCAGAGGACATCCCAGCACGCTCTCATGGCACCCCTTAATCATGTGAATTGCCCCCTCTTTATGGACTCCTAATATCTGCTTAAACAAGTATTTGGAGCATGTTTAGAGGGGTGAGCAAGGGATGTGTCCCGAGACCGTGTCAGGATGTCCTTCAGTGATGTCAGGGCAAGTGCACTTAGCGCAACCCTACCTTTATAATTCAAGCAGATGGTATCTCATCTGAACTGGCATAAGATTATTCATCTGAACCTGTGAGATTGGATGTGAGTCTAGTTAACTGGATAGCTATACCACCTAACATGTTACGGCCAGAATATCAAGACCTGCCTAGGTTTCACAAGGCGGCTGCATCACGTGCCCTCAGATTATGCCCTAGGACCAGGGATCAGAACAAAGTTCTGCAGGAATGCAAAACTATATGCAAGCCCCTGGGCCCTCATGAAAGAACAGTGTGAATTGTGGTTCATGCCATAGTGAATGGCAATAGAGTCTTCTCAGGATCTCCATGCCCTGAAAGCACTTTTTATTAACTCAGTAGGGGCATCGAAGATATTCAGGTGGCTGAAATCACCCTCAGAGCCACCAACTGTGTAGCTACAATGCACAAACAGAAACTGTACATATGAACATTTCCTAGCACTGAGAGGGAGAACACTATTATTGCAGGCTTCCATGTAAAAAAAGAAGAAGCCCTGCACAACTTCGAATTATAACCATGAAGTATTCACAAAATACTTCTCTTTTATTTAGCAGGGGGACAGTAACTGGCCCTATCCACCCGCAGCACAGTATCTCCAGTGACTGTTGCTGGTGTCTATCTGATGTTTCTTTTCGATTGTGAGCCCTTTGAGGACAGGGATCCATCTTATTTATTTATTATTTCTCTGTGTAAACTTCCCTGAGTCATTTGTGGAAGGGCAGTATAAAAATCAAATAAACAAACAAACAAACAAACAAATCAATAATATTTGTTTGTTTGTTTGTTATTTCTCTGTATAGAAGTAACATAATAATACATAATGATAAATAATAATAATAAATAAGCTCTGAGCCATTTTTGGAAGGGCAGCATAGAAATCAAATAAATAAATAAATAAATAGTATGTGATGAAACATGTAGCAAGGTAGCAACTAAAACTCTATGGATGTGTTGGTATCCAGTTGCTGAGTCATCAGACACTGAGGTCATCACGGCTGTGCTGGGGAGGGCTAGCAGGGAGTCCAGCTCCTACCTGTCTACCCCGCACACCATCCACCCTCCCCAGTAGGCTCTACTGCTTGCACGGCACATGAACAGTGCTGCAGCAAGCAGCAGAGCCAGGAGCGGGAGGAGGAAGTCCTCTGGCATCTTACAAGGCACAGTGCCAGGAGCATAGTGCTTTGGGGGGTCCCCCTGCTGCTGGGTACTCTTGCCTGGCTTTGTGAATGCTCAGGCTGCAGTGGGATACAAGAGCATGCTCATGCCCTTCTACCCCACTATAAGCCCGGGTAAAAAACCCAGGCTACCTGATCACTACTCCGGCTACCGAAGCCCAGCACTTCTCATGACCGGCTCTACCCGGGTAGGGCTGTCCTAGCCTGAGTAGAGCCGGTTGTGAGAATGGCCTTACTGTCTTCAAACATTTGAATGTATAGATCTGGGTAGCCTTGTTTTGGTTCAGCTCTGGTAGGTGAACATAGAAAATATTCTGCGTGATAGTGAATGGCAGGTTCAGCCCATGCAACGAGAAAGGAGATGGACCGAGAGCACACCCATCATGATATCCTCCACTGACATTCCATCCAACACCCTTTCTCCACATCCCTCCATCACTGAGTAGCAGATATCAGCAAATTTAGACTTCATTCACTAGCCAACCATTATTTGTGGTCACCACCTGTCCTCTAACTCCCCTCGAGTCCTTTTCTAGCACTCAGGCAAAGGGCTTAGGAGAGAAGCTATCATTTGCACAGATATTTGAAGATGGACAGAAAGAGGGATGTGCACGGACCTGTTCGGAGGCCCTTTTATGGGTCTCCAAACAGGTTCGAACACCCGGCAGTTTGAAGGGTTTGAGGGTGGGCAAGATAACTTTAAGGGTGGGGATGGATGTGCACACATACCCACTACTTCCGGTCACTTCCAGTCCAAGGAGTGGATGGGGTGGCAGGAAGGTACACGCCCCCCCCCCCGCTGGACTGGTGTTTAGGTGAGCACCGGTGGGGGAAACATGATGGGGGGACGTTAAGGCACTCTTCCCACCCTTAAACCCCTGCTAACTTGGCAAAGAGGTACCTTTTAACGTGGTGATTCTTTTTACTGAACAGGGGGAGAATTACTGGCCCTATCTACCTCAGCACAGTACCTCCAGTGACTGTTGCTGGTGTCCATCTTATGTTTCTTTTTAGATTGTGAGCCCTTTGGGGAAAGGGATCCAACTTTTTATTATTTGAATAAAATAGAAATCAAATAAATAAATGATGATGATGATGATGATGATGATGATGATTTATTCGATTTCTATACCGTCCTTCCAAAAATGGCTCAGGGCAGTTTATACAGAGAAATAATAAATAAGATGGCTCCCTGTCCCCAAAAGGCTCACACTCGAAAAAGAAACAATCACTGGAGGTACTGCACAGTGAATAGGGCCAGTTACTCTCCCCATGCTAAATAAAGAGAATCACCACATTAATAAAGTTATCCCCCCTACCTTCGAACTGGCCCCCGCCAGTTCCATGAACATCCCTAGTAAGAAACAGTGGGAGCCCCCTTCTACTGCTCAGGAAAGATTCCTGCTGTTTCTTACCTTCTCTAATATGCCTGCGACCTCTGGTGAGATCTGTGTGGTGCTGGGTGTCCTGCTCACCAGAGGGCTGGGGTCACTCGAAACTGGCAAGCTGGCAAGTGGATTTGTAGATGCCTGCTTACTCGTCTACACTAGTCTTTGGAGCACATGTCGGGCTGCCATTCCGATGAACAGCACCCACACAATAAAGGGCATTGAGACATGGAGAGATGTCACAACCGGTGTGCACTTGACATATTCTCCTTTAATCATGTGGGCCGGGAAGGTATTGTCTGAATGAACCTTGTGTGTTGGCAAGTTGCATCCATTGCAAAATCCATTCGTTTATCACAGAGTAACATCACAAGCGTTGTTAAAAATCATTTTTAACATTGGTAGAGACTGG
This sequence comes from Hemicordylus capensis, assembly GCF_027244095.1. Taxonomy (NCBI): domain Eukaryota; kingdom Metazoa; phylum Chordata; class Lepidosauria; order Squamata; family Cordylidae; genus Hemicordylus; species Hemicordylus capensis. Next base: position 412,499,885 of record NC_069658.1, read on the forward strand.
TGCCTTTATTCTGATGAACAATAAAGGATTCTGCTCAGGAAGATATTCCCAAGAGCAGTGAGTCACACTGAAAGTGTCTTCATAATGAAAGCAAGTTTATAGTATGACTATTATTCTAAGCCAATCACTCAGGCATGCATTCATTGTAGAGGAGTGTTCAATTCATTTCTTCAAAGTTAATTCAAATCCAGTCCCAGGCCAAAGGGAGTAAATCTGGGACAAGATGGTAATTTCATGACATGAGGCTGCTCGAGTAATTCCTGATTGCTTCAACATGAATTCAATAGCTAGCCTTTCAGTTAAATTCTAATTATGGTGCTGAATTTGGAATAACTTCTGTTGTTCATGCTCTAGCGCTATTCAGACCTAGAACTACAGCAGGGCTGCTCAGCTTCAGCCCTCCTGCAGATGTTGGCGTACAATTCCCATAATCCCTGGCTATTGGCCACTGTAGCTGGGGATTATGGGAGTTGTAGTTCAAAGACAAGTGGGGGGGGGCTAAGTTGAGCAGGCCTGGACTACAGCATCAACACAGGGCTACAGCAGTGTTGTTGACCACTATTCAATCGCATTGTGTCTTAATAGTATTGTGCCCACATGAGCATTAATACCTCCATGGCAGAACATTTTCTTGCATCTGAAATATGTGTTTGTATACTACATTAGCAATTTATAGCCAAGTTTAAAATATTTTCTAATCATAAACCAGTTGGCATTGTATGGCTAATATAAGAGGTCTGAAGGGATTTCTGACTATTAAGTCTGCGGTGGCTGCACTCCCTACTCCTCTTGCTCCCTTCTTGTGGACACAAGCAGAGCCTTCCTGGTGGATGCTCACTCTAAACTAACATGATGCCCTTCCATGGGGGAGGAGATTAGATCTTCATGGAGGCTCATGCAATAATATTGCCCAGGGAAACTCTGGAGAAACACAGTGGTGGTCAGTGAGAGCAAGCCACCCAGCCAGCAACGGCATGGTTCCGACTTTCGTTTTGTACACACCCCTATCTGCAAGTAAGAAATCCTGGACAGAAATAAACTCAAAATAATGGGTATCTATTTGCTGCAAGTATTATGCATTATTACAGTGGGGGCAAAAATGTATAAAACCTGGTAATACCACCTGTGATCCCATTTCAGCGTGGTGTAGTGGTTAGAGTGCAGGACTAGGACCAGGAGACCCGAGTTCAAATCCCCATTCAGCTATGAAACTAGCTGGGTGACTCTGAGCCAGTCACGCATCTCTCAGCCTAACCTACTTCACAGGGTTGTTGTGAAAGAGAAACTCAAGTATGTAGTGGGCTCCTTGGAGGAAAAGCGGGATATAAATGTTGTTATGATTATGATTATGATTATGATTATGATTATGATTTCAAGAGTATGCAGCAAAAGAATTGCAAAAGACCTGCCTCACTAGTTGTGTATTGCCCTTTATACAAGGAGATAAGATTTAAAGCCATAGAACAGCTGTTGTATGAAAAGGATCAACAAAAAACCTGAATTGCTACTAGCAAATAATGACAGAAATGTTGTCAGGAAAGTTGCCTGTTTTGCCATCATGGCAGCAAGTGTGGGATAGATAGATAGATAGATAGATAGATAGATAGATAGATAGATAGATACACACACACAGAGAGAGAGTAGTGATTCCTTTCTTCTTTTAATTTGTGTATGCAGTTTTACTATGGCCCACAGCCTGAACAAATAATCACATGAACACTGAACTCCCTCCCCCACTCTTGTAATGTAAATGCATAATGAACAGTCTCTCATAACATGTTCAGCACTAGTCCACTGCAAACTAACAAAGTGGTGCCAGATCCCCCAGTCTGCTTCTCAGCAAAATTGTCCAGACAGGCACTCTGGATTTTCTGGCCTGTTTTATGAAGGTGGTGCTCTCTTGGGATTTGTCATCCTTTTCTGATTCTTAAAGGAGCACTATCTTTTTTGCCCATAGGAGTTCCCCATATGCACCTAAAACTGATCTCTTAACCCTACTCCAAGATTTAAGGCAAATATATATTTCCAGTTGCAGTGACGCACGTAATATTCTGCACATTTCATCTTGAACTGAATGACATTGCATCATTTCTTAACTGTCCAGGGCAACCACTAAATGCAGTCCATTACTATTTGGCATTAATTTGTTTCTCTTAGGCCTACTTGTGCACTACAGACAGAGGTGCTCTTACCTCTAGACTTCAAGGCCGGTCCAAGGCCTCCACACCCGCTGGGGGCCATCAAATCCTCTTAAGTCTGTCCTGGGTGGTGTGGTTTGTGTCCTCAAGAACCTACATGTTACAAAATGATGCTTAACTTGGGCGGGGGGGGGGGGACAAGCAGCTGTTATTTAGGTTCCAAGTTTGAACACAAGGACTTTTCCCACTCCTGGGTTCTGTACCGAGCATGCAGATACCATTAAATAACCATGCTCTTATAGCAGGACTTTATTTAAGCCCCTGCACTATATTCTGTCCTGCCTTTACCAGTGACTTCAGTTGCCTGCCTCTCCAACCCTTAAACCTGCCCTGGGCGCTTTCCAGACTAGACCCTACAATGGGGTCAGGACATATCTCGGAAGTGTGCTTCCACACTTTGTGTGTCCTGACACTGCAGTCAGAGGCGTATCTAGGGAAAACAGCGCCTAGGGCAAGCACTGAAATTGCACCCCCTGTCCAAACATCTGACACCCATCTTTCAGATAACTTTACCATAATATCAGCTGAAAAATACAAGTCAAGCTCATTCATCTTTTAATATTTCAAGAACTATTTAGCAGTGGACATAGCCAGACCAAAAAATGCTGTAAAACTACAAATTTCAGTATGCTGGGGCTCATGAAATACCCAAATACTATGGGGGGGGTCTGCAAAGGTTCCCCCTGCCCCCGCTGGCCTCTTCATTCACTGCTGCAGCCCATCCCGGGCTGAGGGCCTCGCAGCCATCATTTGAGCATGTGTGGTGTCTATTTTTAAAAATTGTTTTTTTAAATGGCTGCCTTAAACAAAACGGCCACCACACATGCTCAATTGGCCTCTGCGAGGCCTGGCATAGCCTAGGGCCTTGTAGAGGCCATTTGAGCATGCACGATGGCCATTTTGTTTTCGGTGGACATTTAAAAAAATTTCCATTTTAAAAAATGGCACCCCCCTTTCAAGTGGCGCCTGGGGCATGTGCCCTGCCTGCTCTACCCCAGATATGCCCCTGACCGCAGTGCCTACAGGGACAGCAGGGTGCCATTCACATTTCCAATGCCTTATTGCGAATTTAATCGCTGCGATATAGAGCAAGGACGTCGTACATCCAGTGTGGAAAAGTTGTTCTTTTTTCCGGATGTTAGTTGCAGCGAGACTGCTCCCTCTGCTGTTTACGTTCCAAATGTGACTTGCCTGAATGGAGGCATTTTGCTGCTGTTCCAGCAGCTAGTCTGGAAAGCACCTTAGTGGGCATTTGCCAGGGGGTATGTATACCTTTTGCAGAGGGCTTGTATGCCTTTTCCTTTGACCCTTTGTTGCTTCAGGTTGTTTGTTGCCTTCCTTGTCAGGTCCCCACTTGCCTCTCTGAACTTTGTCATAAGCGAGGGCCTTTAAGAGTCGCTTCTCTATAATAGAGATGTATGAAGACGTTTTGTTCTTTGGGGCAGTTCTGGGCTGGAAACTGAGGTTAGGTTTAACTCACATTGTGCTAAAGTGTGCCCCAGGCTGCCAATACCTTTGGTTTTGCTGTAGCTGCTTTTGACTGCTGTTCTTGTCGATTTGGAATTAGATTGTTTTCAGTGGTTTTATGGCTCTGTTTTTAAAGTGTTTTGAAATCACTTTGAAATCCCTCTTTTGGATATAAAGTGGCACTTCAATTTAGCAACTAAACAATCTGTTGTAAACATATTTGGAAACTGACAGGGAGTTCAGGCTCCCAGATGGGCTTAAAATGGTGCTAAGAGAGTTTAGATCCTCCAAGACTCAGGTTAGGAATTTTATTTTTACACTTCTGACTCACTGCATTTTATTCTTACGTAACAGTGAGCTGACATTTAAGTTGACTAAATTCTACATGCTCTTACCCAGGCTGGAGAGCAGTCAATTAGACCGGTTGTGCACATACATAAAGTGCACGCGGTTGCACAAGTGAGCTCTTACCTCACACATGCAAAAAAATTGCATAAATTTGCTTGCACAATAATAGAGACATTGGAAATAATGACCATCCTATTGTGCAAAATGTGTTTGCAAAACGTTTGCATGTTCACAAGAGTGCACTTGTGCCACTGCATACACATTAAGGCCGTTCTCGTGAGCAGCCTAACCCAGGCTAAGGCAGCCTGCTCATGTGGAGTGCCAGGATTGCTCCTGATCCTGGTGCTCCTACCAGGGCCATAGCCATCATTGACCTAACGGGTCGAAGAACCTGGGCCGCCACACCCCTGCAGCCGCTCCTGGTGCCCCAGCCATGCCCCTGTGCCAAAGCTCCGTTTGTGAAAAGCTTCAGCCAGTGTAGGGTTCCCAGCTTGGCCGGGAATGTGTGTCTCTGCTTTTCCAAGCAGGGACAGGTGCTCCCGTCCACACTGGAAACCCGGTACTGGCCTCTGAAGCAGTTTGCAAATGGGATCACCCATTTCTGTGTTTGGCCAGCCACGCCCCTGCCTCTGACATCAGATGCAGGGTGTGTGACATCAGACACAGGGGGCATGGCTGGGTGGTAAGGCTGCAGTGGCGGGCTGAACAGGGGCCGCTGCCTGCCTTGCTATGCCAGTGACTCCCGCCCGGCCTAAGCCTGCTTTCCCCCCAGCTCTTAGCACACACACCCGCCTGGTACCAAGATTGTGTTTTCTCGGGCTGCCTGCAGCCCGAGCAGACACAGAGACGGGTGCCTAGAGCACCAGTCTGACAGAAGAATCCCCCAATGCACCGCACTCAGTGCATTGTGGGATTCCCAGAGGTCAGGATGGCCTCCAGCAAGCCACATGGCTTCAGCGAGTGCCGCTTGTGTGAGCAGCCAAGTCACAGGGCCACGCAAGCAAGGGGGTCATCTGGGTAGAAAGTAGCTACGGCGCAGCTGCTCCCCCGCCCTCCCCACCTGCTGGTTGTGTGAATAGTCTTATTGTGTTACAATGTGCACAAGGTTTGAGCAGTATGTGAGCCAGTGTTAAGCATAGCCCTTTGCTGTCTTGTGAGTGCTTGTGATGCCTTGTTTAATGCAGAGACTAATGATGGAGTGATCAGATGGCAATGCTATCTGTGTTGATCCTATGAACTAGTGTTTACGTTAAGCACTTTCAATAAAGTTGTGGCCTTCTTTAAAGTTTGGTGAAGTGATTTTGGTCATCCTTCTACTTCTCAAACGAATTTCTGGCCAATAGGACCGATGAACTATTCCTTTGTGCAAGTACACAGTCATTGGAATCTTAGAGTGGATACATCCAAGGATATATTAGTTAGATCTTCCAAAGCTGTGATAGAATATCTGAACATTAAGACCTCATTGATATGGCTACCTGTGAGTACAGTGACCACTTGAAATTGCTGCAAACTTTTGGGGTGGTTTTATAGCAATATGTGGGGGAGGGGGACCTCTGGTGCATAGTGGCCTCTGCACACAACTGGCTCACTTCAGGCAGGGAGCTGATGCACTCAACAATATAGCTGCATGAATTAGCCCTCAGGAGTGGCCCTATGAACATACCATGGCAAGGAATATTTTCTTTTCATAGTCAATATTTATACGAGAGAAGCAGCAGTATATACAGTGTAATGTTTCTGACAATTAAGGGAGGAGAGCTGGACTTGTGGTAGCAAGCATGATTTGCTCCTTAGCTAAGCAGGGTCCACCCTGGTTGCATATGAATGGGAGACGACGTGTGAGCAGTCGTCTCCCTTAGGGGATGTGGCAGCTCTTGGAAGAGCATCTAGGTTCCAAGTTCCCTCCCTGGCATCTCCAAGATAGGGCTGAGAGAGATTCCTGCCTGCAACCTTGGAGAAGCCTCTGCCAGTCTGTGTAGACAATACTGAGCTAAATGGACCAATGGTCTGACTCGGTATAGGGCAGCTTCCTATGTTCCTATGACTACTTAAATTATCTACAAGACCACAGTTAAATGGTATCCGTGTTCTTAGCACAAAAGATAGAAGTGGCACAGTCCATGGTCAGAGCATTATAAGTCAATAGTAGTGGTCCAAGAATATTACTCTAAAGAAACTGGTTTTGGGGAAATTATTTGGAGGGGGGAAGGGAGTCATTTAATGGATGTCGAATCCAAGGGAAAGAGTTGTGGTATGCACGGAAAAGGCAGTGGAGTGGAATTAGGAATATTAATAGTTTAATAAAATAGATATTATGTACAGAGCGCCAAGTGCAGCCTGCTCTTTCAGTACTCTTGCAGCTGGCTATTTGTTGGCCCCGCCTCTACTCCTGGACTGGAATACAAGTAACTAAAATCCCATTCAAAAGCTGGCCTGGATCAAGGGATGGGTTAACCAAAAATACCATATTAGACAGAGTAGGAGAGGCTGCTCAGGGACATCAGGAGCATAATGGCAGAAAGCATAAGATGAAGAACAAGAAAAGGGAAAGAAAGGAGCAAAGAGCAGATCACACACACACACACACACACACACACACACACAGAGAGAGAGAGTAGCCTGGCATGAACTTCAGTGTATAGAGTTCTGCTAACTAGCATGCAAGGTTTAAACGCCAGGCTGCAAGCGTGATTCTTACAGGGCTTGTTTTATTTCTTTAGCACATTCTTGTACTGCCCTATAGACAAATCTCTAGGCAGTTTACAATTCCAAAAACGCAAACAATTAAAACAATTAAATCAGTTTAAAATATAAATAAAAATAATGTGAAACTCTAAAATATATGGACTAAAATCCTGATTAAACAGGTATCTTTTCAGATGTTACTTAAAAATATCCAGAGGCAGGGAGGCTCTAATCTAAAGGCTTATGCTAAAGTAACATTATTTAATAAGCTTACAAACATGTTACATGCATCAGGTACAAAGCTTCAGTGATAGGAGAATCTGCCAGTCTTCTTGTTCTATAAAACCATTAATGGAACACACAACACATCCTGGATGGGATCTCACAATCCTGCCTCAACAACAAAGAGCAGGTTTGAACCAGCCCAAACTAAAGCAAAATCACATCAAACCAACAAAGTCCAATGAACTGTTGTCCAAAGTTGCTCAAGGCAAATGCCCTAGAAAAGCACAAAAAGTGTATCATGGTTGGCCCCTTAGGTCTACTTCAGAGAGGATCTCCAGAGTTAGAGCTGTCTATTCAAATACATAGAAGTCAAGCAAAAACTAGGAGCCAGAGTCCTTAAAGACAAAGGCAAAATTATTTACTGTCCTGTATTCAGGTGGACTGGATTTGTTGTGGGCTGTCCGTGTCAATACAACTGTGAAGTTGTGCACTGTCCCTTTAAGCGTAACCCAGCCTCCGTATTCCTCACTCCCTTTCTTCCATTGACCTAGAAGAAACCCTACTGCAGGCCTGTATTAAAAGCCCTGCTCGGGAGCTGTGTAAAACTCTATTCACAAACAAATTAACTTACCAACACCTGTGTGGAACCTGAATATATCTGCAACCTAAGTGAAGGATCTCAGTTTTGTGGGCCTTTTAGGATTACCAGATACAAAGAAGGACTGGGCTGTTGTACATTAAATAGCTGTGTTAAAAAATTTTTTCTATGTGCAGCTTTTTGTGCCATGGTAAGAAATGTTTTATCCAATCAATTTCCTTCATCTATATCACTATATAAGTCACAGGAGCCTTCCCTTCCATTTGGGCATTATTATTATTTTTATTTGTTTGTTTGTTTGTTTGTTTATTGTCTACATTTTATATCCTGCTCTTCCTCCAAGGAGCCCAGAGTGTATACTACATACTTAAGTTTCTCCTCACAACAACCCTGTGATAGGTTAGGCTGAGAGAGAAGTGACTGGCCCAGAGTTACCCAGCAAGTATTATGGCTGAATGGGGATTTGAACTTGGGTCTCCCCAGTCCTAGTCTAGCACTCTAACCACTACATCACGCTGGCTCATGTCACTGTCTCTGGAAAAGGAAGAGAGGAAAACCTAAATTTTCCCACTGTTTTGGCACGGTATCATAAGTGTGCGTGTCTTTATGAAGCAAAGATAACGCCCAAGTAGGGTGGCCATCTTGTTTGACTGGCCCGCCTCATGTCTTTAACAGCAGGCCTGGGAGCCAGAAATTAAACAGATGGAGCTATTTCCATCACTGACCACTATGCTAGACTACAGGCTTTGAGATATTATTATAGGACAACAAATTGTCAATTATTTCATTTATTCTTCTTCTTCTTCTTCTTCTTCTTCTTTTTTTTGTATCATTATATGAGTCACCATTTGGGTTTCCTGCCTCTAACACAAAAATGTCATGGGTCATTTTTGCACAGGCACAGAGCCAATAAAAACATGGCATCTCTACCCCCACACAGTAAAGGTAAGATATTTAACACTGTCCATTCAAGAAAGGTTTGCCTGGTTATTTATGAAGACCAATCAGCCAAGACAGCGGCAGACATCCAGACTAAATTATTCAATAGTACTGCTCAGGCTACTTAATTTCAATAGGACTTCCATCAAATAATTAAGTCAGGATGTCAGCCAGTATTTCCAGTGACCTATATCTTTGGCACCTTGCTGATTGTATAACATCCATCCAAATTAAGTTGCCACCTCTGAAATCAGACACTGCTCGCTGCATCTCCAGTTGGAAAAACAGTCATCAGCCATGGCTCCTACACAACTCACCACCACTCTGTTATCTATCCTGGCCCTCACATGCTGTGGTGAGCTGGTCTATAGGCATGTCGCCCAGCTGGTGAGGAAGCAGATTGGATGGCAGAACCCAAAGGGAATGGCTGAAGCAGCCTTTTCCCATCTTCAGTGGGAGATCTAAAGGGCAACATCCCATTCAAAAAACAAATAGTATGAGCTTATTTTTTCAACTATACCTGCCTATCAAAACTTCAATTGAAGAGACCCAAAATATGAGTTCCATGTAATAGGACCCTTGTCTAATTTTACAAATGGCAACATTCAGTGCCAGTCTCTCTCTCTGTGCTTCCATCTTATTCATCCACTCACAAACATCCATTGGAAAATGGAGGTGGTAGCTATTTCTTCCAGCATTCACATCTTGCCTCCACCTGTTGGGGATAGAGTTTCAAGCTATACGCAGCTCCACTTAGAACAGCTCTCTGTGCTCAGGATGGGACTCTGGAACAGTATGCTATTTTCTATGCTTATTTGTAGGATGCTTCCATTTGATGGTGCTAAGAACTGTCATTAGAAGTAGCAGAATGTGTTAGGCTGTTGATCCCTAGGCTGCATTTTCCTCAAACCTAAGGCTGCCATACCTTAAGAGGAAATGCCCATTACTCACCAATTTTAAAATCATCTGCAGTTAAATGCAGTTGAATACATCAGATTAAACTCTTTTTGCCACATAATTGTCATATTGATGATTTATTATGCCATTAAAATTACATGGTAGATGTTTTTAGGCTGTTTAATAACTATAGAAGCCACCTAATGGTGCAGCATGGAAGCAATCTGCCTAGAGAGCAGCCACTGGTGTGTTTCCCAGAATATCTATCTATCTATCTACCTATCACATTTATATACCACCCAAACTTTCATCTCTGGGCGGTTAACATAAAACAATTAAAACACATATAAAATGTTAAAACAATTCAACAATTTAAAATCAATCACAAAATTAAAACCAACAAATTTTAAAAGGCTGAGAAAGCGTGGTTAAAAAGATGGGTTTTCAGATGTTGTTTAAAACATCTCAAAATATGGGTGGGAAACTCCTATATCAGGCAGCAGGGATATAGGAATGTGTTCAAAAGGCATCATCTCATACTACACGGGAGAAGGCAATGGTAAACCACTCTTGTATTCTACCAAGAAAACCACATGACTCTGTAGCAGAGTTGCCAGAACCTAAGGGGTATACTCATGGGTCAAATGGGCCGTAAGCCAGAATTTGGCTTTTTTAAAGCCAAATCTGGCCACCTAGCTCTGTAGTCACCAGGAATCAACACCGACTCAACAACACAACCTTATCTTTCCTTTCCTTAATACATATAACAATTTCCCCTAGCCAAGTGAAAAGACAAATAATTTATCCTTTTTTAAAAAAAATGAAATGCCTGACATAAATTGAATTTTTGCAGTTCAAAGACATACATTGATTAATTCTTCTTATTATTATTTTAATCAATGTCATCTGTTCCAGCCACCCTTATTTAAAATATTTAACTTTAACTTGTGATGAAAATGTTAATCATAATTCTTCTTATCCTGCTATGTATATGAAATGAGATCGTAGTCAGTTTATACAAAACAAGAACTTTAGCCCTTTTCCGGATGTTATAGAGGGCAAAATGAATGAACATAAATGGTGGTGAGGGTGGCAATGTGGCCACAGGCTACTCTCCCAATGTTCACACATTAGAATGGAAGGTTATCTTCATACATTCTACAGGAAACATGTATGCCAGGAGGAGGAGCCTGCTGCCACTATGAAGCTTTCCTCACCTGCATTCATTTAGCCCTCTGTAACATCTGAAAGGGGCTTTAGTCTATACCACATTACAACAGTTGTGCATGGTCATGGTGGGGTCACCAGCTGGCAGCCTATGGAGTCTGAGCAAATAGTACGCGTATGATTCCATCAAAGTACATATACATATCTGCCTGCCCTTCATTCCTCTTTATTTCTTTTTTCTGATGCTCTGCCCCTTTTCTCCCTTGTATCCTCTTTCAAAAAATAAGGAGGGAACTGACAGGAACAGGTAAGTAGGCCCCTATGGCTTCTGTTTTATCCAGAGAATATTCTAATCTAAGGAGTGTGAAGTGGTACTACTGAATTTCGTCCATCCAGCTTCCCACTCTCTGGTTGCTCTTGAGGTAATGGGGGAAAGAGGGAGAAGCCGCCATAAGGATTCCCCTTGGATTTCTTTCCCCATGGAAGAAATAAGGATTTCTCCTTGGAATCCCCAATAGGATTCCAAGAAGCCTTGGAAGGGTTTCCAGCTGGCTCTGCTAGTGATTCTGTTGATGCTCTGGTGCAAATATGGAATAATGAACTTACTAGGGTGGTAGACATAATCACTCCTAAGCGTCCTCTCCAACCTGCTTTAAAGTCAGCCCCGTGGTATTCGGATGAACTGCGGGAGTTGAAGTGGTGAGGTAGACGACTAGAGCACAAGTGGAGGAAGAGTCGGCACAACTCCCATGGTTTGTCACAGAGAGCTCAGTTGAGGATCTATGCTCTGGCAGTGCAGACAGCAAAGAAGCGGTTCTTCTCTGCCCACATTTGTTCTCAACTTAACATCCAGCTGAGTTGTCTAGGGTTGTGAGGGGGCTAGTTCATTCCCCTCCCCCCGCCGCCTTGAATTTGAACTTGGAACCATCTGTCACTCGCTGTGACGTTTTTAACAACATTTTTGCATATAAAATATTGTGTATTCACACTGAACTAGACTCCACATTTACTGTAGAGTCTATCCTAGAGGTGCCTAGCAACCCCTCTTGTAGGATTGAATTGGATCATTTTCAGTTTGTTATTTCTGAAGATGTGGACAAACTGCTTCAGACTGTACGTCCCACCACCTGCTCTCTTGACCCTTGCCCAACTTGGCTTATTTTATCTGGCAGTCCTATTATCAGAAAGGTCAAATAGGGATGTGTAAAGAGATTTGGGTAGAAGATTATTTGTACCTGAATCTGGCCAATTCGGGTAATTTGTATACAAAACAAATCACCCCTGTCCTCAATTGTCCAGATTTGGGTACAAAACAAATCACCCCAGATTTGGACCCAAAAAATTCAGAGATTTGGACTTCCATTTTTTGGTCAAAGTGGGTTGGGTGGTAGTGCCCAATGGGTGGAAGCTACCTCCCAATTTTTTAAAAAATGTACATATTTAAGCTTTCCCCCATAGGGCATAATGGGGATTTCAGCAGCCCCATAACTCCATTTGGGGGGCACCAGGGTGGCTCAGAGAGAGTGGTGGCATAGTGCACATAGGGTACCAACCACCCCCAAACCCACGAGCCCATGGGGCACTGGGTTTTGTGGTTTATGAGGTGTTCTGATAGTTGATTCTCTGGTAGCAAATGAGAGTGGAGAGAGTAGCACTCATTTGCTACCAGAGAATCTACTCTCAGAATACCTCAGAAACCACAAAACCCAGTGCCCCATGGGCTCGTGGGTTTGGGGGTGGTTGGCACCCTATGTCACCACTCTCTCTAAGCCATCCTGGTGCCCCCCAAATGGAGTTATGGGGCTGCTGAAATCCCCATTATGCCCTATGGGGAAAAGCTTACCTGTAAATATGCACAATCTTCAGAAATGCTTTAAAAATCTCTCTTTCACTCATTTATTTGAAATCTGGATGGTAGCAGGCACACATTGGGGCACTACCACCTGACCCACCCTTCTGCCCCTAACACCCCTTTTCTGCCCCAAATCTGCCCCAAAGACATGCCAACTTTAAATTCTTTAAAAATCACCCCTTTGCTCAATTCCTTTAAAATCTGGGTGGTACCTTCCTTGCACCCATTGGGCACTACCACCCACCACAACCCACTCTGGGCCACCCTGTTGTTCCCTGGGGAGTTATGGGGCTGCTGAAATACCCATTATTCCCTATGGGGAAAAGCTTAAATATGCACCAACTTCAAAAGTTATTTAAAAATCACCCCTTTGCCCAATTTCTTTGAAATCTGGGTGGTAGCTTCCACTCATTCAGAACTACCACCCACCCTGCTCTTTTGGCCCTTGGACCCTTTTTAAAAAATCTGAATCAATTCAGATTCAAAAAATGCGGCTACAAATAGAATCTGGGGTGATTGGGGGGGCAGATTCGGACACAAAACAAATTGAGGGTGATTCAATTCAGGTACAAATAAAAAAAATCAATTCATGCACATCCCTACTGGTAAATATCATAAATGCTTCTCTGAGGGAGGGCAGGATGCCTCCATGTATTAAAGAGGCTATTATTAGACCTTATTTGAAGAAACCTGCATTGGACCCCTCAGAGTTAGCTAATTACAGACCTGTCTCTAATCTTCTTTGGTTGGGCAAGGTGATTGAGCGAGTGGTTGCTTTTCAGCTCCAGGCAGTTTTCGATGACACAGATTATTTAGATTCTTTCCAGACTGGCTTTCAGGTGGGCTATGGGATTGAGACTGCCTTGGTCGGCCTGATGGATGCGCTCCAATTGGCGATTGACAGAGCAAGTGTGACTCTGCTGATCCTTTTGGATCTCTCAGTAGCTTTCGATACCATTGACCATGTTATCCTGCCGCGTCGCTTGAAGGAGGTGGGCTTGGGTGGCACTGTTTTACAGTGGTTTCGCTCTTACCTCTCTGGCAGATTCCAGATGGTGTAACTTGAAGGCTGTTGTTCTGAAAAGTGAGAGCTAAAGTGTGGGGTTCCACAAGGCTTCATACTGTCTCCAATGCTTTTTAGCATCTACATGAAACCGCTGGGAGAGATTGGCAGGAAGTTTGGTCTGGGATGCTATCAATATCATGATCTATTTCTCCGTACCAACTTCATCAGGAAATGGCATGACACACACACCCCCAAGTGCCTGCCTGGTGGTGATGTTGGGCTGGATGAGGGATAAAAGATTGAAGTTGAATCCAAACAAGATGGAGGTACTGTCTGTAGGGGGTCAGGATCCGAGAGATGGCTTAGATCTGCCTCTTCTGGATGGGGTTACACTCCCACTATAAGATCAGGTTTGTAGTCTGGGAGTGCTCCTGGATCCCAAACTCTCCCTGGTTTCTCACATTGAGGCAGTGGCCAGGAGTGCTGTTTATCAGCTTCGGCTGATATGCCAGATACGTCCATTTCTGGAGACAAATGACCTTGAAACTGTAGGACATATGCTGGTAACCTCTAGGCTTGACTATTGTAATGCACTCTACATGGGGCTGCCTTTGTACATAGTCTGAAAACTACAATTGGTACAGAATGTGGCAGCCAGATTGGGTTTACCCAAAGGGGCCATATAACACCGATACTAAAAGAACTGCACTGGTTGCCGATATGTTTCCAAACGAAATACAAAGTGTTGGTTATTACCTATAAAGCCCTTAATGGTTTGTGTTCAGGGTACTTAAGAGAGCGCCTTCACTGTCATGAACCCTGTTGCCTATTAAGATCATCTGGAGAGGTTCAATTACGGTTGCAGCCAGCTTGGGACCAGGCCTTCTCTGCGGCTGCCCCAGAGCTTTGGAACACGTTTCCTGCTGAAATAAGAGCATCTCCTTCTCTGTTTGTTTTTAGGAGGACCCTGAAGACATACCTATTTTGCTAGGCCTTCAACTGAGACTAAACTTTTAAATTTTAATGTGTTTTTATCTATTATGATTTTTATCTTTTTATAAATTTTAAATCTTTTATATTATATTTTACGTTTTAATTCTGTTTAATTATGTTTTAATTCTGCACACCGCCTTGAGATTTTAATATTAGGCAGTATATAAATTCAAAAAATAGATAAATAAATAGATGAATGAATGAATGAATGAATAATAAGGAGCCACCCCCCAAGGGTGGCTTCAAAAGGGGGTGAAAAGGGTCCAGCACTCCTCCAGAAAATTAGTTTTCCCCAGCTGCCCCCCCATTTCTATTTCAGAAATAGCATATGGAATGCAGCTCACCCACCCAGAAATGTACTTTGCCCCTTCTGTGCCCTCCTCACGTTTTGTCTGGTGCCACCACTGTAAATACATTCTGCAAGGGGAGCATTGGTGAGAAGAATGATGGGGAGAATATACAGTAGGGCAGGAAGGGACTAATAGGAGGAAACATGGGGGCTTGGCCCACTGCTCCAGCATCTAATCTGCCCCCTGCCAACCCATGTACATGCTGACACCTGGATTTCAATGCTTGTTTTGAGGACTGTTTAATGTTTTTACTGAATATCAAACTGCACAATCTGTAGCCATTCCAAGTGAAAAACATGTATTCATTCATTTTAAAATTCCCATACTTTCCTTCCATTAACCGCTCAACGATATACAGCCGAGAGCAGAAAGTACCCTTTCTCCGTAGAAAGCGACAATTGAGCTCACAGTCACAACCTAAATTGCTGTTCAGATCAGCTTGTTGACTATCTTCCCTTGCGCTTCAACAGAACACCCACCAAGCAACAATATACACGGGTCATAATTCTAGTGCTAACATCTACTAAAAAACCTGATGGCTCTGTCCTTCACTGTTCACCCCAGTACACCACAAACAGAAGACACACATTTCAGAATGCATGGGAAGAAAGCAACAGTTGAAGGCCATTCTCTGAAACTCAGATACCTGATGTTCCTTATTATCCAAATTTAGTATGAGTCATTCAGTTTGCCTCCTGCAACACTCTTGCGAATAACTTTTCTTCCAACCTCTGCTTTCATGTGTTATGTTAATATTTTCACACCAAACCATCTCCTGTGATTTTGTCAAATCCTGCAACGTCACTTTTCAAGCCAAGATCCACTTACACTTTTGAAATAGTTGGACATTAAACAACAATGTTCAATACACAATAGCAAGGAAAGAATGGCATCACAGACATAGTAAGAGTAATTTCCACAAGTGGAGCACCATGAGGAATGTTAGCTACCAAATAGCTGACCATATATGAGGAAAATGTAGTCTGGCACAGAGGAATAAATAATAACTTTGACCAGCTGCTTACATCAAAAGTTCATCATTACTTAGCTATTATCTTTGCTGAAGAATTTAAACACATTGTTATCATCCTCTCTTTAGTCACCTATAAAATGAGAACACTCTACATCAGGGTTTCTTAACCTTTGGCCCCCAGATGTTGTTGTACTACAACTCCCATCATCCCCAGACATGGCCTTTGTGGCTGAGGATGATGGGAGTTGTAGTCCAACAACATCTGGGGGCACAAAGTTAAGAAACCCTGCTCTATATCATAATTTATTTATTTTTTTGAGGTTGAATGAGAACAGGATTGGTAAAATACTTTCTTCACTGAAATGTTCTAGATTTTATTATTTAGTTAGTAACAGAGGTGTGGACAGAGGGAAAACTTGACGAACAACTCCTCACTTAATTTTTTGGGGTGAGAGGAAAGAAACTTTTGGCAGGGGTGGGGGATAAAGGTCTCACAGTCACAGAAGCACTCACCATCATGCTTTGGGATTTTCCCTCTTCAGACATGCCCTGCTGTAGGTGTGAGCAGTGGGCCATGTGGCTGATTGACATGCCAGGGGTGGGACTTCCTATCCCTTCACCCTGCTATACCCAGTGACAGCAGGGTGATCAACGTCTGAATAAGGCTAAAGTTATGCTTAGGACCAGCCACATGTCATCAGGGGTGTAGCAAGGTTGAAATAGGCCCTGGGACAAAAAGTGAAGATGGGCCCCTGCCCCCACCCCCCGCCATGCCTCCTTCTTCAGTAAGGCAAGAAAGGGAGAGCAGAGAGCAGGTTGTCACTCCGCTGGCAGGCCCCCCCCTCTCGGGGCCCAGGGACATTTGTCCCTCATTGTTCCATCATAGCTCTGTTCCTGCATGTTGACTGGTGCAACCTTGTAGCCTTGGGAAAAGAGACTCAAGTTAGATATCATCAATATAGAGAAGGAGTAGTACAGAAAATGTTCTAGAGTTGTTCGCCATATTTCTGGGCTAAGGGGCCCCATGGCTCAATAGCAAAAGATGCTTGACATATAGTATATACAATCCTAGATTAAACCCCTGGTATCGAAGACCTCAGATAGAGGAGCTAGGAAAGACTTCTCAGTTCTCCCTCAAATGTTCGAGAGTTGTTGCCAGTCAGAGTATGTAGCAGGCATCATCCGAATAAACCTATGTAAAAGAATATTTACAAATAAATATGCAAAAGAAAGCACTGCTTTAACTTCTTGAAATCCCTAGTCCATATTAAATTATGGAAACAGCATTCAACTGAAAACGAACAAATGAGGAGGAAAGGCTGGCTAAGTCCTACCTTTATTCATTTTTATTTTATTTTCCTTCAGAGCTCAACTGTTCATACTTCACACACTTCGCCCCAGGAGAGAGCACAGAAATATTTGAAGTAACAACACAAAGAGGTAAGGAGAGTTTGTAAGAAGGAAATATCTTTGTTGTCACTGTGTTGTATGTAGGAACTCAGCTAATACAATAAAGATCTAATTCAACAGGCTTGGACACTACTCCCTGCTACACAGGAATCGAAAACAGGCTGCAGAGGGAGAGTTTCCAGTATGCTAGCTGGGTGACATTTCTAGGGAAAGAAATGAAGATCTGTATGCTTATCTACAGACCCTCTCTAAGGAAATTTCACATAATTTGTCTCCCCGAAAGTGATCACTTCCCTATGAATCTGATCTTAGGCTGGAAGGGGACAGTGCACCCGGTTAGAGAGGAGGAGCAACATTTGCACCGAGAAAACTCAACAAAATCGAGTAACTGTGCTCCTAAGTTCACTACAAGCTTGCAGTTTATGAACAGCCTTAATTAGTGGGCCGCACGACTCTTCTGAGACCCCTATGTTAGAGCACTATGGCAATTTCATCCAGTTATTACACCCAGTACTTGCTACTACAAAATCTCTATCTAACAAGACTGGGAAATTGTCTTCTCACCCATAGTTTGTTGCCGGCTTATTTATGTGTTTAAAGTATATGCTGAAGGTTCCAACATATACACGGCCCAAGATTTACTAGAAATGAAGAAACATGAATGAAATGAAATGAATGAAACATGAATGAAATGAAGAAAATTATTAAGGGGAAAGAAAACATCAGCTATCAGGGAGACCTGGGACCATCTGATTGCTGCCACTAAACTGAAGAACCAAACAGTGTTCTGGTGCCTCGTGTCACAACCCACGTGGAGAGTACCTCTCAACCCATCGTCAGTTATACCAGCTGGGGTGTGGGGATGTCATTTTCATGCACTGTACATGGAAGAAGGCCCCTCTGTGTTTAGATTAGAACTAGACATTGAATTCTTGCCACGTTGGGATTCTGTCACCTGCTCCAAAATTGAGGGGCTGGTGAAGCAATTTAAGCCTGGTAAGGCTCCAGGGAGTGATTTTATAACAATTGAGGCAATTCATAGTAATCTGGAATGGTAGGCTCCCGTATTAGCCTCTCTTTTTACTTATATAGACTGTACTGCAGAAGTACCTAAAGATTGGGGTGTCACCATTATAGTATCTATATACAAAAAAGGGGAAAGAGATGAGCCAGGTAATTATCACCCGATTAGCCTTTTGAATGTCATCAGCAAATTGTATGCTAAATACTTAAATGGGAAACTTTTAGACTGACTCGAGACAACATTCTGGCACCCAAGCAGGCTGGGTTTCGTGAGGGGCATTCCCCTATTGACCAGGCTCATATCCTACAACACCTAGTTGAGAAATATACCCACGGCCCACGATTGCTCTGTATGAGACTTTTATCGACCTCAGAGCAGCCTTTGACCTCATCTCAAGGGGAAAACTCTGGTTAAAACTTAGACTCCACCATAAATAAGTGCCTGTTGTTCCTTACATATAAACTTCATGAAGACTCCTGCCTGAAGGTGCGTTGCAGTGCTAGAGGACATCTTTCAGCAGAAATCCTGACTCAAAGGGGTGTTAGACAAGGTTGTATTCTGGCCCCAATTCTGTTTGATTTCTATATTAATTCCTTGGTACCCCACCTAAATCATGCAGATTTCCATGAACCCAAATTGGCTAATAAATATCTACCAATTCTGCTATACGCAGACGATATGGTCTTGCTAGCACAGAATTGGGCTGGAGCGGGCGCTTGCTACATTAAGTGCTTACTGTGCAGAAGAGGCGCTAGAAGTCAACTATTCGAAAATGAAGGTGATGGTCTTTGCCAAACGACCCAAGACTCATTTATGGTCTATGAGTGGCCACATAATTGAACAAGTGAGAATCTTTAAATATCTTGGAGTTGTTTTTCACTCTGCAGGAGGCCGACGAGTGCACCTCAGTGACGTAATCCAAAATGCTCAGCAATCAGCTAACGCTATCAGGTCCTTTTACTTTAACAGGGGAGCCCTTTTCATTCCAGTTGCTATAAAACTTTTTACAGCTAAAGTTTACTTGCAGCTTTTATATGGTGCAGAAGTAGTACAAACTAAAATTTTAAGAACAATCTTCCAGGTACCATGCTGTGTCCCCAACACTGTCCTTAGACATGAGGCAGGAGTCCTTAGATTAGAAATGAGATTTTGGTTGAGCATCTTTATGTTTTGGTTGAAGCTGATCTTCTCCCAAGTGGGCTTGGCTCCCCTAACACTTGTAGACTGTTGCGCCTCGAAATGGAAGGTGGCGTTGAGACACAAGTTACAATCTTATGGTCTCCCCTAGGAAGAGCTCATCAGGATGGGGAATGATCAAACCAGGTGGGTCATCAAGCAGCGTGTCTTAGATATAGAACTGCAAGAAGAATTAGCAAAGTTGCAGAGAGGGATTTATATAGGCAATCAGTCCTTACATGTAAGGCCTACCAAATATCTAAACAGTTTAACCACAGCAAAATTTAGGAGAGCGATGACTCTCCCTTGCCAAATTGCACTCCCTACTGCAGTTCTAGCGGGGAAGTTCAAGAAACTGCCATATACTGCCTGCCTCTGCCCTTGCAGCTCGGGAGCTATAGAAACTACAGCACACGTAATTCTTTACTGCACATTTTACAAGGGTAGTCGTACAAATTTTATTTCACCGTTATTAATGGAGTTTCCTGGCCACACTGACGAGTCTTATTTAGATTACCTGCTGTCCAATTTTAAAGAAACAGTCTCTAGCAATGTGTCCAAGTTTTGCTACGTAGTTTGTAAAACTTGTAAAGAACTTACTACTTGATTGGATGTTGTTATTGTTCATTGGTCAATGACCAAAATAAAGTATCTATCTATCTATCTATCTATCTATCTATCTATCTATCTATCTATCTATCTATCTATCTATCTATCTATCTATCTACAGAAGGGTGCAGCTAGGGCTTCATGGGCACAGGGAAGTTTGCAAGGTTTCCCTCCTTCCATCTAAACAACTGGTGCAGGGACACATAGTTATGTCTGCTAATTCAGCCTTGCGTATGAGGAGGAAAGAGGAGCCTCTGATCATGGTTTGTGATGAGAACATTTTTCAGTCTTTGTTCAATCTGTTGACTTCTACTGCCCTTGTCAGCAGCCGTGCTTTATGGCACAATGTTTCATTACTAGATTGCTACGTCCAAGCAGTTTTACTATGGTTGTGCAGCATTCTGAATTCAATAGGCATATTAGAGCCACAGGACAGAACAGCTCTATGATTAAGGTGTGTTGCACATCACACACACACACACACACACACACACACACTTTCAGACAGAAGTTAATCAAACTAGACTTCATGGGAACACTTTGTTAAAAGGTGTGTTTTCAATCTTTCCCTCCCCTCCTCTCCTTTTCTTTTCAAAAGCAGCTGTGTGGGTATCTAGCTCTAATTGGGACCACAGGACACTGGGAAAGGGAGAATAAGTGTTTCTCTTCCCACCATTTTCCTTCCAAATATTAACTCCTACACTGCTGTTTGCCCCCAAAGTGATTATTTAAAGCAGTCTGGTATTTATTTCCACTGAGACTGGAGCGCTGGCCGGGAGCTGCTCTCCCTGCCTTTAGACAAGGAAAGCAGCTCCTGGCCACGCTATGAATGCAGTGCTGCCGGTATTTGCTCTGAAACAGAGCTCGCAGCTCCATTTCAGAGCGAAGCCGTGCCCCCTGCATCAGGCACAGGGGACGCAGGGCTTGCTTTCCCCCTGCTCCCCCAGGCAAGTACACATGGTGGCAGTGGGCAGCCGCAGCAGCCGCCCCTCACACCACCGCCAGGAGCCGAGCACATGGGCAGTCTGTGAGGCTGCCCGCCACTTGCTGGCACAGTGGGGCCCCTCCAAATGCAGGGCCCAGGGCTGTCCCCCCAGTCCCCCCCCCCACCCTAAGGTCAGGCCTGGGCAGAGAAGAACCTACCCTTCTTCATCACTTATTTTGTGTCACCTGGGGGAAAGGATGGGTTCTTTTTGGAATGCAAGAGCTGACTAGCAAGGGGTGTTGAAAAAAATGACGTGGTTCCTGCTTAGTGTGTCTACAGAGGGTAAGATTGTGCTAGGAAAGAGTGCAGAAGCTTGCAGCAGCATGTGTGTGGGAAGTAAGATCAGACCTGAAATTTGCACAAATGCTTTTAACACCTCACAGACAGCAAATATTGCTCTCTGAAAGGGCCCGGGTTTGCAGTCCTTAGACCACAATAAAGCCCATAATTTTCAGAAAATCAGAGTTTGGATAAGTGAACCACCCTGTATGTATTTACTGTTTAGTTCTATTTGTACTTAAATCACTCTGATTACAGTATATGGAGTTCCTTATTTGTCGAGATGGAAACTTGCCTTCAACTCACAAGATTTGCTACCTGTTAACTGCTGCCTACTGCAGGTACTAAAAAACAGATTTCAGGAAGCTTCCTGATAAATGCCAGACATGGAGACACTTAATCCATTATAAAGAGTCTGAGAATAAAGATGAGTATCATGTGAACCATAAAACAGCTTGATATAGAACTCATATAAGATGCCTGAGGCTGACTGACTCAGGGTCAAAATACACACGACACCACCAGTTTTTCCTCGTAATGAGCAGAGGTGGAGGAAATGTGCCTGGTTGAAACCGTGGACAAAGAGTACTTCATCATTCACCCTACTCAAGGGTCCCTCATATATTTTAAGCCTGGCCCCCCCTCCCCAACGGGAAGATTGGGAGAAAGACCTGTTGGAGGGGTAACAACCTTAGGGGAGAAGCAATTCTAGGGAAGAACTGGTGGGCACTAGGAAGATTAAACACCCCTCCCTACCAATTCCTTCCAGATTGCACTTACCTAATTATTAAGAAGTCTGGGGGGAAACAGAACGTATGTTCAGTTCTCTTTCAAAATAAGTAGCCTAACTTGAGCCCCCAAACTATGTCTAGGCTAACCACAATGATTAACTACTTCTATAGTTAACTATTTCTAGGGTTACCTACTTCTATGTTGGCAGCAACTGAGATACATTACACTTTGGACCAGTTTGGACTATACTCTGAACTGCCCATGCAAACACACATGAGAGGTGAAGGGACATGGATGCTCATGTCTCCCCTCCCCTGCGCACTGCCTCCTAATTGTGCAAGCGGTGGTTCATCTGAATCACCCCTAAGTGTGCAAATTAAATACAATAACAGCACTTAATTTGCATATTTCAGGGCAGTTCAAATGAACTGCTGATGTTATGGGTAGTGAGGAGAAGGGCACATACCCTGCTCATGTGTTCAGGACAGGTTGGCTGACATATAATCTGAACCAGCTTCTGATTACCAGAAAACAATGAAATGTGACAGCAGTAGATTTTTACCTTTGGAATGGAGGGCATGAAATGTGATTCCTCATTGACCAGGTCAGGTATCCATCATGTAACCCAAGACCAAACTACATGAGCACACAAATGTGTGCTATAGAGATGAGCTTCCAACCAAAAGTATCTCTTTTCTGTCAAATACAGCTGCTTGCTTACTTAATGAGGCAGCAGCAGACACAGTTACCATCAGTGTTCCCTCTAACAGGGATTGCCAGATGTTGTTGACTACAACTCCCAGAATCTCCAAGCAAAAGCCATTGTAGCTGGGGATTCTGGGAGTTGTAGTCAACAACATCTAGCAATCCCTGTTAGAGGGAACCTTGGTCTCCATTCCCTGGAAGATGTCTGTATATTGACCAAGGATAAACTTCTGCTCTTGTTGCCTCTCTCCTTCACAGATCACCAGATCAGTGGGATTTCATTTACTACTTCATACACCTGAATCAGCATTGGTAGGATTTCTCATTGTAGCCAGGGACATGCACCTATATATACTTGCAGTAGGCAAACTCTTTTTTTTTCTTGGAAGAAGGGAATTGCTTGACATAGGAGAGGAAACTGAAACTGAAGGCAAATCAATTTCCTTGCTTTGCCAAATGGATTTTCAAAGATGTTTTGCCATTGACAATTCTATGGCCCCATTCAGACATAAGGGTGTGCAAACAGGTTCAACGTGGACTGTGTTTGACATCGAACCAGTTCAGTTTGACTGTTTGGGGTTGAACCAAACCACCCCCTGTTCGGTCCAACTTTGGACCAAACCCCAACCAGGGGTTCACAATTTTAAAAATAAAATAAATCAATTAAGCACTTACCCCCTCCAGGGGAGTTGTTCAAGGTGGTGGTAGGGGTGTCTGCGGAGGTTCCCCCTCCCCCGCCAGCCTCCCTCATGCGCCTAATTGGCCACTCTTCAGCTGCTCTTCAGCCTTCCACCTTGGCACAGCGGCCATTTTGGAAGCTGCTATGCCTGTGCAATGGGCCTCTGTGTGGCCTGGGATGGCCATGCTGAGGCCCATTGCACAGGTGCAGCGGCCTCCAAAATGGTTACTGCGCCAAGGGGAAAGGCTGAAGAGTGGCCAATTAGGTGGATGAGGGAGGCCGGGGGGGGGGGAGAGGGAACCTCTGCAGACACCCACCCCCACCCCACCACCTCGAACAACTCTCCCAGAGGGGGTAAGTGCTTAAAAATAATTAATCATGGGGGGAAAACCCCAACCAAACCAGCGGGGTTCAAGGGGATGCTGGACCGAACTGGCTGGGTCCGGTTTGGGTCCAGTTTGGACTCAAACCAAACCGGACCAGCTGGTTCCATGCACATTCCTATTCAGATGTAGTGCCAAAGCTCAGTTAAGCCAACCTGTGACTAATTTCTGAACCCAAGAATCATGCCACAGACGACTGAGCAACTCCATTTTAATTACCTCCGGTTACTGACCAGAATAACCCCTCCCTCTTCCAAGTCCGCCAAGGTTCCATCCCAGCAAACTCCATTCTGCTTGCATTGCCAGACTGTGGGCATTGTGTCAGCATGTCAGTTACCCAGCAACTAGTGGCCGCGACGATGTGAGAGGGGGCGTACTCTGTACGATCATGTCTTCTCTGCATTGATTTCCTGCCCTTGGCAGGGAAAAGACATATTAACTCTTTCCTACCACTCCTTATAGCAGTGACTTTCCCAGAATTCCTAAGCTACACAGCCAATGCATATGCACAATTAGTGATATCCCAGGATGGCAAGAGGGATCTTGAGGGAGAAACACAGAAGACTGAGAAATGGGAAGGAGGGGGCGGTGAGTGGGTGGATAAGAAAAGCAGAGTTTCTGCCGTGTCATAGCTACACAGCTGCTACCAGCATCTAAGGCAGATCTCATGCGCAGTAATTGGAGCGAGTGATTCTGGGACATGTTACCTGGCTGGGAAGGTGGTGCCTGGCAAAGCCAGGTGAGTGCCACTTTCGGTCAGGAGGATTGATTTGGATTCAATGCACCCTCGTTTAAAGAGCAGAGGGACTTGATAGAATTAGTGCAGGCTCCCTGGATTTGAAAGGGCAGTTATCAAAACTCCCCTAAGCAGGGATTGTGATGCAAACTCATACCCAAACATAGAAAGGAGCCTACAGCCAGCAAGTGGAATCTCCCTAGAGGGAATCCACTTGCAGCATTGCTGCACCTAGGTTCCTATCTGTACAGTTTGACAGAATCAAGTTAAACACCCATAAAAAATGTTTGTCACAAGGATCCCTGCATGTCCCCGTTGGGGGGGGGTCCTCTTTTAATCTCCCTTGGGAAAGACAAACTGTCTTCCCCAGTTGAGGAAGAAGAGAGCTGGGGGACCCACCCTCCCTTCCCTGAGAAGAGAGGACTGGGCCCTCTCTTCCCACCTATACTAGTGAAAGTTAGACTTAACCTGCCACTCTTTGTTAGGGACTTCTTTTCACACACGCACCCATTCATTGTTGGAATAACTGGCGGGTGGGGGGAGGGTTCCTAAGTCTCAGGAAGGGAAGGGAATAAATGGAATGGAGCACCTGATAAATTTCCTTTCCAGGGTGATGGGGTTGCAAGAAGATCTTGGTAGCACAGGTGAAGTACAGCTGGCCTGAGAATCTTGAGGATGACTCCAGAAGATGGCATGCCCAGTTCGAAAGTGGGCTTATCTTATTTAGGAGGAAGTTTCCTTGACAGCAACAGATTGTACTGCATCATTCTGGGTGACCTCATAAAAATAGGGGCAGGCTATACCTTGAGAAATGTATGACCAATATCGCCATTTACGATGGGTGCCAGCAGACAAAGCAGTAATTTGATACCTATGCATGTGCATTTCAAACATACATGTCACATTCACCCATGCTAGGCACCTCGGGTACTGGTGTCCAGTCAGACCACACATGCAACTCCTTCAACAGAATGGGTTCTGGAACAACTGCCCCAGATCAGGTGCTAGGTGAAAGGATTCCTTGCTTGCCTGCCTCTTCCTCTTCTTTACTCAGAAGCTTTCCCATCCATTCCATAGGAATTCTAAGTAGAGGTCTTCCATGCAAGGCACCTCACTAAGGGATTCATTGGAGGATGCCCAAGCTGTCCAAGCATCGATCGCTTGCAGCACTAACAGTCCCCCCAAACCAACCCCCTTCCCCTCAGAAGCAAGACAGGTATTGCCCTTAAAACCTCTCTGAACCTTTGGTTCTCCATGACAATCCAGGACCCCAACCACAGAACCTCTGAGTTTCTAGCCTCCCACCACCACCACATGCCAGCACACACACTCCACTGTGAATGCATTAGTGCCATTAACAGAAACACACATCACACACGTAAAGGAAGATTGCCTTTCTTTAATTAACTGAACAAGAACAAGGGGATCACAGGTGGGGATAATGTGGTAGTGTCCTTGCATTCGCTTCATTGGAACTTGCACTGTGTCCAGGTGCAGCATCTGAGTCTTTTGCACATTATTTATTGCATTTCTATACCGCCCATCCAAAGGCTCTGGGCAGTACAACAACAACAAAAAGCAAAAACCTAACTAACCATCATTTAAAACCGGCATAAGACAATATAAAAATAATTTAAAACCATTTAAAAACAGTTAAAAACATCTAAGAGCAATTTTAAAACCTTGGAAGGCAAGACCAAACAAATAAGTTTGAAGTTCTCCGTTTTAAAAGTGGAGAGCTCATTCATCACCCTGCAGTCTTGCCTGCTGTTGGGCTGGGGGTGGGAGTGGGGGAATGCTCCCAGGTAGATCTCCAGAAAACTCATCTTATCGCCTGCGCTTCTCTGCTGTTGCTCTGACTCCTCTGTGTTGGCACAGGGGCAGCCACTGTGTGTGTACAGAAATCCGTTTATGTATTTTTGTTTGTATGTAGGGTTTAATGTCTCCTTAACATAATCATTGAAATAATAACATTTGAGAACTCTCCTGCTCTCTCTGTCTTTTCATCCCAGCCTTTTCTTTCTCGGGAACGTGTCAGATCCAAAGCAAGCAGGGGAAAGCAGGCTTATTCCAATCTGGCTCTGTCCCTTTAAAGGGAGGGACTGTAGGCATGCAGCGCCCCTGTTGCCAAGCAGCGGCAAGAGGAGTGAAGATGGCAGAAGTGGAACCGCTGCTCTGACAGCCAACAAGAGATGCAGCTGTCCTAGAACGGGCACATTTCTGAGCTGCTCTGAGCTGATTTCTTTATGGTAACAGAAGGAGCTTCTTCATGAAACCCAAGTTACAGCAGCCTCAGAATTTGGATGGCACAATGGTGCCTCAGAACCTCTAGTTTCAGCAGTGAAACTCACTACAAGGGATCAAATTCAGGCTTGGAGGTAGAAATGGAGCTGCAGTTGGGTGACAGAACTGCAGCCTCATGTATTCAGACAATCAGAAACACTCACCTCAGCTATGTTTACCAGAGGTTTGGCGTGAGATTGGAATTGGGCCATAGCCATGTGATATATTTCACTCTCACTCCTGTCCTGTATCCCTGCTACCATGGCAAAGAGGCACCTTTTAACATGGCGATTCTCTTTATTTAGCAGGGGGAGAGTAACTGGCCCTATCCACCCCCAGCACAATACCCCTCCAGTGGCTGTTGCTGGTGTCTTTTTAGATTGTGAGCCCTTTGGGGACAGAGATTCATCTTATTTATTATTTCTCTGTGTAAACTGCACTGAGCCACTTTTGGAAGGGCAGTATAGAAATCAAATAATTAATTAATAAATACATGAATTAGAGAGGCTTGAAATGCGTACTCATCCCTCACTGTTTCCTAAGATCCTGGTGAAGAGTTTAATGACAAAATAAGGAAATAGTCCAAGCAGGAGGTGACTGCTTTCCTAAGGCTGCCAGATCCAGATGGTGAAAAAAGTTGATTTCCATCACCAAAATAGTGGTAATAGAGGATGCTTTTAACCCCCCAAAAGTATTCACTTTGTATAAAATTTGCATATGTTTATTATTATTTAATTAATTAATATAACACCTGACTCTGAGGCTCCAGGCAGTTCACAAAAGTAAATACAATAAAAGCAAAATAAAACAACTGTTAAAACAAAAATGGAAAACAATTTAAAATATTCACAGATTACTAAAAGCCAGGCTAAAAAGTTGTGTCTTAAGGGCTCTTTTAAAGGCAGGTAAAGATGTAGAATCACAAATGGCTATAGGGGTTGCATTCCAGAGTCCAGGAGAAACTACAGAGAAGGCCCACTCCTGAGTCGAAGCTGGCGGCATCCAGAGATGAACCTCTCTTGATGCCCTTAATGTGTAGTGGGGATTATGCAGAAGAAAGCACTCTCCCCGGTAACTCAGTCCTAAGCCGTTTAGGGCTTTAAAGGTAATTACCGGCCTTTGGCTGGGGATTATGGGAGTTGTAGTCAACAACATCTGGGAATCCCTGTTAGAGGGAACACTCGCCCCATGTGATTTTAACCTGTATCAGGCCTAAACTAACATCCCAAATTGTTGTTGAAATTAGATGCTTCCTTTCTGCATAGAGTCACACAGGTATAAAGCGCAGAAGCCTCTCCCTACCTGCAGCCTCCCCACAGCACCTCTCCCCAACGTGCTTTTCTTTCAGCTGAGAAGGGAGAAAACATCTGGTACTGGAGCTCAACTGAGCAAAAAAGCCTTGGGTAGAAAAGCGGTAAACTGGTAAACTGTGAATGGAGGGAGGGTTCTGCATTCCTCACCCACCTACATCTTTTGCTGTTAAAACTGAAACCATTCCTTTCTATAATCCCGTTCACATGTATGTTCAGTACTGGTATGAGTGTACACAGGTACAGTCATTCGAGTGCCATGCTGAACACAGGTACAAAAATAAAATTCCTGTCTATACCACGCATTTGAAGGGCCTGTATACAGGTTCTCCTTTAAACACTTTTTAAAGAAGGCACGGAAGGCAACTATCAGCTGCATGGCTCTATCATTCATGCATGGCTCTGCATGTTAAATATTAAATATCTCTGCAAAGCAATGTAATATGCAAAGAAATTTCTGAATTATTCAATTAATGAACTCCCCTCACCCACAACAGGACTGGTTTCTTGGCTCAATGACACGCCACACACTTGGCTTAGGCAACACACCTCTGGGCAGTGCACCTCTGTGAAATGCGAACTTATAAACCTGTTCCAAAAGGAACAGGTTCACTGTCTGGAAGTGCTTCTGGATGCACACCTCTCCCTTGTTTCTCAGGTTGAGGCGGTGGCCAGGGGTGCTTTCTATCAGCTTTGGTTGATACATCAGCTGCACCCGTTTTTCGAGATCAATTACCTCAAAACAGTGGTACATGTGTTGGTAACCTTCAGACTTGACTTCTGTAATGCGCTCTACGTGGGACTGCCTTTGTACATAGTCCAGAAACTTCATTTGGTTCAGAATGTGGCAGCCAGGTTGGTCTCTGGGTCATTTCGGAGAGACCACATTACTTCCTTGTTGATGGAGTTACACTGGCTGCCAATAGGTTTCTGGACAAAATACAAAGTGCTAGTTATAACTTATAAAGCCCTAAATGGCTTAGGCCCTGGGTATTTAAGAGAATGTCTTTTTCATTATGTGCCCCACCGCCCATTGAGGTCACTTGAAGAGGTCCGACTCTGCTTACCGCCAGCTTGTCTGGTGGCCACATGGAGCAGGCCTTCTCGGTCGCTGCCCCAAGATTGTGGAATGCGCTCCCTGCTGAGATACGATCCTCCCCATCTCTGGCTATTTTTAAAAAACATTTGGAGACCCATCTCTTCACCCAAGCTTTTTCAGCTTTTTAAATTTGTAGTTTTTAATTGTATGCTGTTTTTAAATTGTTAAACTGTTTTAACCTTTTATATTTGTTTTAATTGTTTCTATGTCACTGTTAACCAGCCAGAGACAAAGGTTTGGGTGGTATACAAGTTAAATAAATAAATAAATAAATAAATAAATAAATAAATAAATATTTGTAGCCACAGGAAATGAGTAGGAGGCCATGCATGCACCACTGCACCAGCATGCAAAGAAGCTGGCTCGACAGCTAACTGGCTGCCCTGCTTTGAGCCAAGAGGTGAAGCTGGAGAGAGCAGGCTGGGTGACCAGTTGGGGAGGTGGACAAAGGACTGAGTGTGTGGTAAACCTAACCAGGCGAGGAATTTATGGTTAAGAAGGAGCGGCCCTGGAACTCTATATATACCTAGACAGCAGACTGAACAGACATACAGCTCACTGTTCATCAGCTTCACAATGGTGAGCTGTATTTATGCTCAAATTATCCAATTTTTATTACAATGTGTATATATAATACCAATAATGTGGTATTAATAATGCTCTGCAGTTGTTCCCTTCCTATCTCTCAGGTAGATTCCATATGGTGTTGCTGGAGATAGTGGCTTTCTGAAACAAGAGCTATTATATGGTGTCCCTCAGGGCTCCATCCTATCTCCGATGCTTTTTAACATCTTCTTAAGAGAACGTCTTCTTCTGCACGATCCCCATTGTCCACCGCGTTCATCAGGGGAGGCCCGTCTCTGGCTACCTTCAGGTCAGTTGGTGACCACTCAGGGACGGGCCTTCTCAGTTGTTGCTCCGAGACTTTGGAATGCGCTTCCCGCTGACATAAGACTCTAACACTTCTTTTAAAGACATTTGGCTTCTAATTTCTCAGGGAGAAAAGCATTATTGTGTAGCACTTCGTCAATCACAAACTTTGTGAAGCATTTTCAACAGATGGTACAATTGCCACCTGAAGGAGCTTAGATGGACTGTTTCATAAACCCTGCATTAGTTTTTGCATGTGCAGCACTAGTGTGATGTTGGTGTGGTGCCATGAACATAGGGCGCTGTCTTCTACGATGCCAGGCCATTCATCCTTCTAGCCGTGTGAGCTCTCCGAGACTTCAGACAGAGGTCTTTCTCCACTGCCTAAGATCTTTTTAAGTGGAGAGAGATGCAGGGAACTGAACCTGGGAACATCTATGTGGAAAACATTTGATCTTTCATTAAGCTACAGACCTCCCCACCTTACTTTCATGATTTGTAGTAATGCGTTAGCACCACAATTATAATCATTTTTAGGATGTGGCTGTTAGATATGGTTACTGTGTAGTAGGGATGTGCATGTAACCGTGGCTAGGTGGTTCAGAAGTGGCAGGGGTGGCGCTTTAAGGGCTGGGGGAGGGTGCACTTACCTCTCCTGTCGCTTCCCCCCCAGCAGCATGCGCGCGCATGCTCGTCAAAGGGGCACATGCGCACCTGGTACTTCCGGCCACTTCCAGCTGAGGAGAGCAACAGGGCGGCAGAGAGGGTCCCTTAAAGTGCCACCCCTGGGGCCTTCGAACTCCGAACCGGCCCTGTGTTCGAACCTGTTCAGAGGCTCGTAAAAGAGCCTCCAAACAGGTTCGTGCACAGAGGTTTGGTCAATGGTGGACCATAGTAACACTCAGTTAATTTTCACATGTGCTCTTTGGTGCAGTGATTTCTTATGATTGTGGAAGCTGTATTTTTATAGCCATGGCTGTTACTCTTGTGTCCTTTCCAAAAGCATACTGTTGGAACATATAGTGCTCATTCATTCCTTTTTCCTGTATATTTTTTTAATCTCTAGGTGATTTCCATGGCTGAAACATTTTACTTGTCTCAGAACTCAAGCAGGACTTAATTTTGGACCAGGGTAAATTTTGCCATAACTGTGTTCCAGCCAGTCTTAGCTGATCTTTAGGTCACTTGAATCTATCAAAATTTATGTTCTAAATGCGGCAGCCAGATTGGTCTCTGGGACAACACGAAGGGACCACATAACACTGGTTCTAAAAGAACTACACTAGCTGTCAATATGTTTCCGGGTAAATACAAAGTGCTGGTTATTACCTATAAAACCCTTAATGGCTTGGGTCCAGGCTATTTGAGAGAGCGCCTCCTTTGTCATCACCCCTGCTGCCTGTTACAATCTTCTGGAGAAGTCTGGTTATGGTTGCTACCAGCTCATCTGGTGGCGACCCAGGACTGGGCTTTCTCTGTGGCTGCCCCAGAGCTTTGGAATAAGCTCTCTGCTGAAATAAGAGCATCTCCTTCTCTGTTTGTTTTCAGGAAGAACCTCAAGAACCTCCTGTTCTCCCAGGCTTTTAATTGGAATTAATGTTAATAATTTTAAAAACTTGTTTTAATAGTTTTATTATATTGTTTTTATTGTCATTATTTTAATTTGTGATTTTTAAATCTTTTAAATTTTGTACACTGCCTAGAGATCTGCATATCAGGTGGTATGAAAATATGATAGATAGATAGGTAGATAGATCTCAGTGTTAGGCTTTCAAAACACAGCTATGCAATTTCCTTGCAGTCCTAGGCATTCCTGCATGAGGAAGCCTCTGGCTGCCCATTATACATGTTTTAAAAGAGACTATACTCTTGTTATCACAACAAGCTGAAAAGTCACTGAACACTGCAGCACCTACATAACAAGAACTGTCATATGCAGAAGTTGATCACGGTTTTCTTCTGTGTTTTGTCTCCACAGAATACAGCATTTCTGCAGCAGCCATTGCCATCTTCAGTGTTGGTTTTGCCATTATCGGAACCATTTGCGTCCTCTTATCCTTTAGGAAGAAAATGGATTATCTCCTGAAGCCAGCTTCTTTGTTTTACACCTTTTCAGGTAAAGCATCACAGAAGTATAAGTGTAGATTCTATGGTGTAGATCCATTTAGGAAAGGCAGAAGAATAGATCTGTTTGAAGACTACATCAATGTTCTAAATAACAGAGGGGTGAGACATGAGTGGTTTTCCAAATGGGGAAAAATTATGACATTTGTTAGGAACATAATATTATATATAGCAGGCCCATACCTCATAATTCTTCCTAATTAGGAGAGATGTCACATCTTTGGCTCCATCTTCAAATTTGCTTTATCACCACTCGTTTGTTTTGCAAGCTTCTGAGAGTTGCCATGTGTCTGGTCTTTTCAGGATGTGCTGCAGTAGCTCATTCTGGTCTCTTTAAGTTACTAGCACACCAACAGACAGAATGCTATACTATTTAATACTGTGATATTTATTAATTCCTCGGTGCCTAAAAACCTAAGATATTATACATGCATAAGACTGACAAAACTGTGCCCACAAACATAACAATCAACACATATTTCAATATGATGGCCCACATGTTGGGCAGGCTAATGTGGGCAGTGCCAATCTGCCCATACTGCTGCAGTCTCACCTTGGACTCACCTGTGCTGCTGTGGGCTCCAAGTGAAGTGTTGGCAAACTTGCGCTCTTGCACAAGTGCACAAATACTTGAGGTAGCGCCCTCCGGAAGTGCAATTTAGACCGAGGGCGCATCACTGAGCATCAAGCAATGTGTTTCATTTCTAAGTAGTGCTTCTGGAGCTGCTTGAGGTATTTGTGCTCTTCTGCAAACACACAAGAGAGCTCGGGCTTCGCTAGGAGCAGGTGGATCTAAGGCAAGCCTGCAGCAGCACAGGCAGATTGACTTAGGCTACACAACATGTGGACCAATATAAATTATGTGTATCCCAACTAGGGAGAGCTGAGTGGCAGTTTAGCCTCACAGCAGCCATATGAGGTGGGTTAGAGAGCAAAATACCAATGGCCAGCTGGTAAGTTTCATGGCTGAACAGGGGATGGCTGAATAATGGACATGTGTCCACATTTTTAAGGTCAGGTTATATCCAAAATACTTTGTGAGGAGTAGGAGACTATGGGGGACTATAACCTTCAGCTTTGGTGTCGACTCCTGGTGACCACAGAGCCATGTGGTTTTCTTTGAAACCATTTTTCCTTCCAGCTTCAGCTCAACCCCACTTGCAATAGGGGGATGAGAATAATAAAACCATCCTGCAAAGTAGGCCTGTGAGTGTTACTTAGATAATGTCCGTGAGGTGATTTGGCCACTATGCTAAGTATTCATATGCCTCATATCTTCTATGCCGTGTGCTTTTCTTCCATTGATTAGAGATTAGCTTCAGTAATGCTAGCCAAAAAGAAAGAAAGGGAATGATAGTCAACAAACAATAAGGGTTAGGGCGATTACTGCAGATCCGGTCAGGCTGCTCACAACTCACTCCGCTCTCTCCCCCTAGGCCTGTGCATTATCATCTCTGTGGAAGTCATGAGGCAGTCTGTCAAAAGGATGATTGACAGCGAAGAGACCGTCTGGATCGAGTACTATTACTCCTGGTCTTTTTCCTGTGCCTGTGCTTCCTTTGTCTTCCTCTTCATCTGTGGGATTGCTCTGCTGCTCATCTCTTTGCCTCGCATGCCTCAGAACCCCTGGGAGACCTGTATGGATGCAGAGCCGGAGCATTAAGCCACTCCTCCTTCTCATATTGCCACTTAAGCAAACTCATACCTCTCCCCAAAGGTCAGCTCTCTCTCTCTCTATATAAATATGATAACAGACCTCCAGAAGTCAGCGTAGGATGACAGAAGTCTCCTTGGGCAACACCTGCTGATGAAATACAAGAGGAGTTTAATACAAAGTGTGGTCTATTTTATTTTTTAAAATTTAAGAAGTGTTAAAGTGACTTGTGTTGGCCGCATTTACCAATAACTCTGCTCTGCTGCCCTTCCAGATTGTAATACAGCCCCTTGAATATAGTTCTGGAAAGGATTTATAATTTAGTTGAATGGGAATGTGCAGGTAAGAGAGAGAGAAGAGGTTTTCCAAAGGGGAGGCCCAACCCCTATTTGGTAAGAAATGGAAGTGGGAAGCAAGAGCTCTAAGCCATTTTCTCATCAATTTGTAAACCATTTTCTCCATCAGTCCCACTGGAGGGAGCATTGAAGTCTTAATTCATAAATGACTGTAAATAATGTTTCAACCAAATTGTGGAATGTCTGACATCATTAAGCACATTTTAATAATTAAAAAAAGATTTTGGATGAACAACCTTTATTAGGTCTCGTGTCAATTGGTAACTCACTTAGGTTTCACTCCGTGAACTCATGAGTGGAGACATAGTGAAGATGGTGAAATCGTGGTCAAAACCAAACCAATATTCATAGAGCTGGAGAGCTATAAAGGCTTTCTTCTTAGTCTCCTATGTTGCTGTAAACCACCCAGAGATGGAAGTTTGGGGTGGTGTACAAATATAATTGATTAATTTATAAGTCCTCATGTGCAGCCAGGGAAACCCAGCCTTAGGAAACCCAGGTTAGGCTGTGTATGAGAGCCACCGGGATCAAGCACAATCACACCAGGGCAGCACTGCCTGGCCCAGTGTTTAAGCTGGGGTTAAGGGCACAAGTGCACCATTAACCCCAGCTCCAGGGTCGTGTGTTTGCTCAGTCTGCATTCAACCCGAGCAGACACAGAGACGGGTGTATAGAGCACCCATCTCCTGGGGGATCCTGTCAATGCACCGCACTCAAAGTATGGTGCATTGTGGGATATCTGGAGACTGGGACATGATGTCCCAGCCTCCAGAACTCTGCACTGCATGGCACAGCATGGATCGTCTGGGACCACCATCCGCACTCCCAAGAACATTTCTGCTATCCTCTGGGAGGAAGATGAGTTGGACCATCCTCCCCCCACCCCCGCGCCAACCCGTCCATTCGTTTGAACGCCCCCCCCCCAGTGTCATATTCTTAGGAATGGCTGGCATTTCACATAGGCTGATGAAAGGCTGCTTATTGTACATTTGGAAAATGTTGTTGGCAACATTAAATAATCATGCTGGAATGGCCTATAAACTTATGTACTGCAATTCATACAATTTCCAAATAGAGGAAAAATACTAACTGACGTAGGAACAAGCAATGAAACTTCAAAGGAATTTTTTTTTGAGTGAGTGAAAGTGATGGGCAGTTTTGTTTTTTTAAGCTTCAAAAGTCTTTCTGCAGGGGAGTTCCTAATAAGTAATTGTTACATTTCTATAAGATACACAAACTTACGGGATATTTTAGTTCCAAATTTGTTTGGGCGTGTGTTGTATGTGTCATATAGAAATGTAATGCTTACTTTGCTCTGATTTCAGCTCATTTATATATAGATGTAGATATAGATACAGATACAGATATAGATAAAGAGAGTTGAAATCAGAGCAATGTTTGCACCTGTTTCAAGAGAAAAATCACATAAAGTTGCTAGATGGTCATCTTATCTCCACAAATAGCATTCTTGACCTCCAAAGCAATGTCTTTCAGCTAAAAGCTATGCTGTGGTCAGTGAGTGTCGGGCAAACCCTGGTAGAATCTGGTGAGTCATTGACTGAGCCTGGTGGATCTAAGAGTAAGGCCAATAGCAAAATTAATAAATAAAATGTTGGCAGATCAGCTTTGAGATTACAGAGGTTAGCCCCCCGATGTTGATTAACTAACTGCCAAAATTATTTTAACAGTTCAACCAGTAAAATAATTGCCTGATAACACGAATTCTCTATCATGATTGTATTGATTGTAAAGGGCGGGGTTGGGGAGTATGTCTCTTAGAAAAACCGACAAACATATAGTCCAGTTTTACACAAGGATTGCCCCATCGTGATTTCTTGCTGCCTGGAGGAATCTCATGCACATGTGGTACTTTTCCCCATGGTTTCCCACTCACTTCCATGGAGGGGACTGTTCTGCATACACAAATAGATGTGTACACAAGACATTCTTCTCTTTCAAAAAGGATGGAAAGCCCACCTATGCAAGGAGCTCATGTGCACATCAGAGTTCACCCAAGATTTGTAATCAAGTCATATTTTTGCACATTTTTTGCATATTTTTGAAAAAAATGCAAAGGGGAAACTATGTTCAAGGCACTATAAAATCAAAAACCTTATTTACTGAAGTGAAAAATGAAAAGAGGAGAGAGAGCAAGAGAGAGTGAACAAAGGAATAGACATGGTGGAAAGATGCTTTCTATAGAGTTCTGCATTTTCTTTTGAATACTTTGCTCCTGAAGTAGATTTGGTATGAACTGCTCAGGAAAAGTTGCATACCAAGAAAGGAGGGTAGGTTTTATTATTAGGAAGCATTACTGAGGGCTTTGCCTATTACGTTAGCTGCTTATATTCACAGGAGGCACCAGCTGTTGTCCCTAAGAACCATTATCAAATTCCCTGGCAAGACATTGCAAATGTGTTGGGAGAAACATTACTAAAAGTAATTGGCCGCAATGAAGAGAAAACAAAGGATGATGTCTGGAGGAAAGTAGGCTTTAATGTTTCTAGTTTCAGCTGAGCAGCTCTTAGGAACTAAGAGAAACAAGGCATAACTGTTGAGGTGAAGTATAATCTGGCTGTGAAAGAAAATGTAGAACATCTTAGAGAAAGAAGGAAACACACAGAAAGAGATTAGCTTTAATGGGGTTCTCAATGACTCCATTAATATGGGGATAGCTCCTTTCATGGGAAGCTCATAGCAAGCCTTGGCCATGCAGCTCAGAGCAGTGGAGATGCCAGGATTGGTGGGAGGTGAAATGAAATCAGGATCTCCCCAACTCTGGTTGTTTTTAAACGACTTTTGAAAACACACCTGTTGCATCAGGCTTTTGGTTTATGAGGTTTTAAAGTTTTATTTATGGTAATTTTAATGTGTTTTATGTGATTTTTAGGTTTTAGTTGCTGTTTGTTTAAATTGCAAATTGCCCTGAAATTTTATATCAATCAATCAATCAATCAATCAATACATTGAAATAAGGTTCTTTTACAGGGGACAAGAACCTCCAGTCATAGATTTCACACACACATCCCACAACACTTGATATTGCACTGGTTGCCAGGTCTGTTCAAAGCCCCATTCAAAGTGTTGTCCGGGGTTTGAAGGAGTGCCTACTCCCATATGAACCGGCCCAAACATTAAGATCAACCCAGGCATGTGGCGACATATTTATTTATTTGTTTATTACACTTCTATATTGCCCTAACCAAAGGCTCTGGGAGGTGCACAACAAGTAAAATACAACAACAAACACCATTTAAAACAAACAAGTTAACATCATATAAAAACAAATCTTAAACATTTCAGAGCCTTTTAAAACCTATTAAAAATACTTAAAAACAATTGGCCTGGGAGGCCAGGCCAAACAAGTAAGTATTTAGGGCTCTCTTGAAGGCCAACAACAAGCCCAGACTACGGATATCTGCCAGCAGTGCATTCCAGGAGCAGCTACAGAGAGGGCCCAGCTCCAAGTCCCCACCAGACGTACCGGTGGTAACTGGAGACAGACCTCTCCGGATGACCTCAACGTGCGATGGGGATCACGCATATGGAGCATGTGAGGGAGGGATGAGTGTTCTCAAGCCACTGCTGCCCCAAGCACTTCTGGGGGCTTCCAGAAGCTAACCCCCCTGCTTCCCTCCACACCTCCAGGGGGCCACCAGACAGATGCTTGCCCTTCACTCTCCTCCCTGCCCATAGCCACTGTTGGCAACATGGTCACACATTCCCTCTGCTACTCCTGTCTGACCTTTTGTTCAAGAGTTGGCAGGGTTCTTCTTTCTCTACCTTGCTCTGAGTGGAGAAAGAATGTACTCAAAAAGTCTTGGACAAAGTGCTGACTGGAAGCAGCAGAAGGGTAGCACAGGTACATGACATAGGCAGGGATGTGGATGGCATGCATATGAGGATGGCACACGCACAAAACAATATGCAGGGAGCTCTCACCTGCAAGAGCTTGTCTTGTGGCAGCCAGTGAATTCCCTACTCCCCTGGATCAGCCATGTAAGCCCTGCTCTCTGGCAGCCACAGTGTCACCTTTGCTTGGAGGTGCCAAGAAACTGGGCTTTTATGCTTTCCCTGAAGAAGTCTGCCAGGCCTCCTCATTGCCAATCTTCAAGAAGGCTGT
This sequence comes from Hemicordylus capensis, assembly GCF_027244095.1. Classification (NCBI taxonomy): domain Eukaryota; kingdom Metazoa; phylum Chordata; class Lepidosauria; order Squamata; family Cordylidae; genus Hemicordylus; species Hemicordylus capensis. The sequence goes on from NC_069658.1 coordinate 412,538,123, forward strand.
TAGAATCCTCCTTTTTTGTGAGGCTTTTAATTGAACCACTTTTAGAATCTGTTTGTCTTCTAACCCGCTGCAACTCTCTTTAAATCTTTTGATTAATTTAATGGTATTGTTTACTACTAAAATAATCATTTTTCTTTTTTAGATTGTGAGCCCTTTGGGGACAGGGAGCCTTCTTATTGATTGATTGATATCTATATAAACCGTTTTGGGAACTTTTGTTGAAAAGCGGTATATAAATATTTGCCATATTCGTTTATTATCTATCACAGGGGTTCTCAAACCGTTTGATACTGTGACCTCCTGAAATAATAGTTACTCAACCCTCATGAATAAAGCTAGTGTTCAGAAATTAGGATTCCATTGTAATCCTGATTTTTGAACACCAGTCCTAATGTTTAAATATTTAATTTTTAAAAAATGTTTTTTAAAAAAAAAAAATGTTCATATTTTAAAATTAGGTTGTTGAAAGAGTGTTGAAACTTGATCTGAATCAGAAATATAAAAGCTTTTCAACAATACCTTCTGGTTTTGTGCCACCAACATCCACATAGCTGAGAGCAGGCACAGAAGTGGCGCTTCTTTGGCTGATGGGCCAGAACAGGGTTCCCTTTGGGGATGAGCTCTTGCAAGAACTCATTTCCTGAGAGGGAGCCCATCAGCCAAAGAAGCACCACTGTTGTACCTGTCCTCAACTTTGTCCATGATGAAGGAGCCAGATGGTTCTCAGCTCCTGTCTTCCTCCCATCACCTCTGACCATCCCCATGACTTGGTTGTTCCTTACACCCTGAGGAGGTATGTATGCATGTGACCCCGAGGAGGGTCGCAGCCATTGTCTGTTTTGGTGTGGCATTGCCACTTTTTTGTTTTAGTTTGGCATTGCTCACAAGTCATTGCTAGCTTGTGAGGTCTTGTAGCATGAAAGTCAGGCAGTAAAATTTTTTTTTTAATAAATATGGTGACTTTTCAGAAATGCCACCTAGCCATGGGTGCAGCATCAAGCCATTTTTTAAGGCCAGCTCTTAGAGTTGCTGAGTCTGGCAGTCAGCCAACCAATATACACGGCAAGAAGGAAAAAAGAATTTCATGATGAGTCATATGATCCAGAGCAAATATTGATTGACACCATAGATCTTTGCTGCCTTCGTTGACAAGATAATTGTTTGCAATTTTCAAGGGAAAAGTGCAAAGACTTTTTGAAATGTACTCAACAAATTATTTTCAGTAAAATGATTTATTCAAGGAAAGGTATAGCATTTAAGCTAACTGTGTGAGAAACATGCAGATTCAGGCGAATTTGCATACATACTGCAAAGAAAAAAGCGTACTACTTTTCAGAAACTGATATTGTAGATTCATCACACATGGGCCCCAATCCTATGCAGTTGCCCCCCCCCAATATTATATGGCTAATAATAGAGGAGACTGGAAGACATGTATGTTGCCTTACACACTGAAATATGGATGGGAATCTGCACGTATAGGCTAAATAACAGGATGCATGGCAAACCCATATGGGTCTACTTATTCATTGCAAGGTGGATCCACATCAGATGTATCTGTGTCCATGCCCAAATCTTGCACACATTGTGGGCAACACATCCATGAGACCAATTGTACTGAAAGATCAACAGTTTCGCATTTGGTTTTTTATGTGATATTCCCTCAATATTAAGATGATAGAAGAAAATTGGGTACACCAGTTCAGAGCAAATTCTACATGTCAGGTTCAAATACAAGTGTAGCTCTTGCACTCATGTTCAAATAGAAGAAAGCTGTAGGATGCCACACAATGCAAAAACAAAAAAAACAAAAAACTGCCGTGAGTGTCAACACATAAGAATGAAAGTTGGTGTGCATGTTCAGGGCAACGCTCTGCATTTCTACAATGAGCCCTAGCTTTACACCACAGCATTTTTGAGCAGGGCAAGAAAGATATAAAATACATACAAATGTGGAAATCTGCCTTGAAGCCTGATATATTGGAATAAAAGTTGACACCCTTCCATTCAGGATACCATTCTATGATTAAAGTTCAAATACCATACTCTTGGAGGATGGGTCAGGGAGAAACAATTACCCTCTGCCAATCAGCCAGTAAGCTGTCGGGGCCCTGTATGCAGGGGAAACATTGGGTCCTTCGCACAAAGCATTGGAGACCCAATGGCAATACCCTACCCCAGGGCCCAGCACAATCATGTGCAACATGATTACATACCTTCCAGTGCCAGATTTAGGCACATACTAAGTAAGTGGCAGCTTAGGGTCGTTCATTATGAGGGCCACTGAATAAAACTAATGACTACTATTTTTTAATATAATGGCTGTTCATTTAAATGTATCTCCAAGGCAAATAGGCTTATTGCAAGGTAACTGTTTTTGTTAGATTATTAGTCTTTTGTTGCATCTTCACCAAATAAAATAAAGCTTTGTTATTTCTATTTTCATTCTCCTTTTTTTTTTTTAGAATAATATTTTTTGCAGTGCTGTGGGTTCTTTCAGCTTGACATAGCTTGGGGTCTCAGCATGTCATAATCTGGCTCTGATCTCCACCGTCTCTGCCCACACAGCACAAATTATCTCTGACTTCCTCTCCATAAGTATATTTTTACGTCCTCTGTCTAGTCTATTAAAGGAAGTGTTTCTTCCTCTCCATCCTAGCCTGTTTAGCACCTCCTCTGACTCGGATTTGAGATTCCAAAGTAGTCCATGTAGACAATTAGAGAATTCTAAGACCTCTATCATGACACAGAATGCCTTAAAAACTTCCACTGCTCTGTGTGAGACTGTGATTAGGTCAAAAGGAGGAATACACATTTTCCCATTTTGAAGTTGAAGGAGAATTCGTGAGCAGAGAGAAGAAAAGAGAATAAAGTAGTATGTCTTAAAATCCCCAGGATAATATTTGCTCACTAAGTGAGAAGTTAGGGAGATGATAGTTATGAGCAATGGTCCACAAATAATGGAGTAGACCTTCACAAGAAATTGGACTGAGAGCAGTAGAGTCTCAAAAATGATGGCAGTACACTAGGCACATCTATCTGTCTGTCTGTCTGTCTATCATGTTTCTATACCACCTGATATGTGCAGCCCTAGATGGTGTACATAAGTTGAAATACAACAAATATAGCAATAGAATTAAATGATTAAAACAATGATATAAAACCAATTAAAATTAATTAAAAGGCTGAGAAAACATGTGCATCGTAAGGGTCCTTTTAAAAAAAGCAAGAGATGGAGAAACTCTTATTTTAACAGGGAGCGTGCATTCCAGAGTCCCGGGGCAGTCACAGAGAAGGCCCGCTCCAAGTAGCCACCAAACGAGCCTGTGGTAGCTATAACCGGACTTCGCCAGATGATCTTAATAGGTGACAGGGCTCATGACAGAGAAGGCACTCTTTTAAATACCCTGAACTCAAGCCATTAAGGGCTTTATGGGTAATAACCAGCACTTTTTATTTCACTCGGAAACATATCAGCAACCAGTGCAGTTCTTTTAATATTGGTGTTATATGGTCTCTTCTAAACCAGTCAGGCATTCTGCCCAAACAGTAGCCTCCAGACTACAAACAAAGGCAGTCCCACGTAGAGTGCAATATAGTAGTCACGCCTGGAGTTTACCAGCATATGTATCACTTTTTAAAGGTCATTTTCCTCCAGAAATGGGTGTAGCTGATGTATCAGCTGACTGGTGTAGCAGTTAGAGAGCTGGACTAGGAAGACCCAAATTAAAATCCCCATTCAGACATGAAAATCACTGGGTGACTCTGGGCCAGTCACATATCTCAGCCCAACCTACCTCACAGAGTTGTTGTGAGGATAAACATAACCATGTTCACCACTCTGGGCTCCTTGGAGGAAGAATGGGATATAAATGTAAAAATAAAACAAATAAATAAAATAAGCTGGTAAAAAGAGTCCCTGGCCATTGCCTCAACCTGAAAGACCAGACTGAGTTTTGGATCCAGAAGCACTCCCAAGCTACTTACTTGTTCTTTCAGGAGAAGTGTAACCCCATCGAGAACAGGCAGATCTAAATCATTTCTCAAGTTCTGACGCTGCCCCCAATAAGTAAAGTTAAAGATAAAGTCTGCTATCGAGTCAATGTCGACTCCTGGCTACCATGTGGTTTTTCTTTGATAGAATACCAAAGGAGGGGGTTACCATTGCCATCTCCCGTGCAGTATGAGATGATGCCTTTCAGTATCTTCCTATATCGCTGCTGCCCGTTATAGGTGTTTCCCATAGTCTGCGAAACATACCAGTGGGGATTCGAACCGGCAACCTCTGGCTTGCTATCCAAGTCATTTCCCTGCTGTGCCATTCGCCTTATTTTGATTCATTTTTGGTTTGTTATCCTTCATCCAGCCCAATACTGCCTTCAAGCAGGCATTTAGGGAAGTTATGCCATTACCTGATGAAGTTGATATGGAGAAATAGATTTGGCTGTCATCAGCGTATTGATAACAACCTGCACCAAATCTCCTGGTGATCTCTCCCAGCAGTTTGATGTAGATGAAAAAGCATTGGAGACAGTATGGAGCCTTGTGGAACTCCATGAGCTCCAAAGAGCCCCTGGTGGCGCAGTGGTAAAACTGCCGCCCTGTAACCAGAAGGTTACAAGTTCGATCCTGACCAGGGGCTCAAGGTTGACTCAGCCTTCCATCCTTCCGAGGTCGGTAAAATGAGTACCCAGAATGTTGGGGGCAATATGCTAAATCATTGTAAACCGCTTAGAGAGCTCTGGCTATAGAGCGGTATATAAATGTAAGTGCTATTGCTATTGCTATATATTAACTCCCACTTTGCAGAGCAACAGTCTCCAAATGACACCATTTGGAATCTGCCAGAGAGGTAGAAATGGAACCACTGTAAAACAATGCCACCCAATCCCAACTCCCTCAGGCAATGCAGAAGGATACCATAGTCGATGGTATCAAAAGCCACCAAGAGATTCAAAAGGATCAACAGAGACATACTCCTTCTGTCAATACCCAATTGGAGATCATCCATAAGTCTGACCAAATCAGTCTCAACCCTATAGCTTGCATAAAAACCAGTTTGAAATGGGTCTGTTGCCTTCAATACTGTCTAGAAATGAGAGGCCACCACCCTCTTGCCCAACCATGGAAGATTTGAGGTAGGTCTATAATTGGCTAACTCTGAGGGATCCAGTGCAGGTTTCTTTAAGTAAGGTCTAATAATAGCCTCCTTAAGGCAAGGAAGCATCCTGCCTTCCCTCAGAAAAGCATTTATAATATGTACCAGCCCATCTCTGATAATACGATTACCAGATGAAATGAGCTAAGTTGGGCAAGGGTCAAGAGAACAGGTGTTAGGATGTACAGTCCGAAGCAGCTTGTCCACATCCTCAGGAATCACAAACTGAAAGTGATCTAATCTGATCCCATAAGAGGCATTGCTGGACACCTCCCTCGTGGACTCTGCAATAAATGTAGAATCCAAATACGGCTCAAATACGAGAGATTTTATCTGCAAAAAAGTCATTTAAAATCTTTAATAATATTGTCATGATTAACCATATTCACATGTGCTCAACACTCATACAGTCTGTGAACAATGTACACAGGTACAGATTTGTACACAGAAAACAGTTATTCACATGTTATGCTGAATGCAGATACAACAGTGCTCTTCCTGTCTGTGCCACCCATTTGAGGGGCCTGTACCCACATTCACTTTTAAATTCACACAAAATCATGTACATGTGTACAGATTGCTGAATGTAGGCACAACATAATGGGGCTATTCTTATGACCAAATGTAAGGTACGAGACATCTCCAATCGTAACTGGGCACACTCCTGATTTTCAATCATGTGTGAGATAAAAATAGGGTTCGAGGCCCCAGCCCGGTAGGACAAACACACCCTACTCAGATTCTGTCCCCAGCCTTTTACTGGGACTTGACAGATAAGCAAGCTCCCTGCCTCCAAGACTCCCACACTAAGGTTGGAGACATCTCCTACCTTACTTTTGGTTGTAAGAACAGCCCCAATGTCTGAATAGAGCTTGTGGGTAGGGATGACAGTAGAAAGCATGGCTCTCTGTCAAGGCTGCACAACTTTGTCCCTCTAGCTGTTATTGGACTGCAATTTCCATCATCCAATAACCACCAATATAGCCAACAGTCAGGAATGGTGGGAGTTGTAGTCCAACAATGGCTGGTGGGTGGTAGTGGTTTGTAGCCTGGCTCTATGGTCTCATTTGGCTTCCATAGTTATTGAGAGTGGACTGTGCTATCTTAAAAGTCTCCAGTGTTTCTTTGTGGCTGACTGTGGCATTAATACTATTTTATATTTTGATATCCTGCTTTTGGTTAAAGAAATCAGCTTACAAAAATAAATATTTTTAAAAACCTGAGATGCCTGATTGGAATTAGAGTAAACAACTGTAGGATGTGTCACCAAACAAACCTGGATTGCCTTTTTGAGAGCCTTAAGTTCTTCATTCCTCTTTTTGTGAAGAGAGAGCTCTAGGGTATCTTGAATTTCTTACACCATGTTGGACTTTTCTTCCTTCAGCAAGAAATCAAATGAAATTCTTGCATCAACTGGCAAAATTATAACACTTTATAGGACAGCAACTGTTGGTATTTGATGGACAAGCCAATTTGTTATCTACTTGATATTTTGAAGACAAACATTTTTACATTTCCAAGGCACCAAGGGGACAGGAAATAAGCTATAATTAACACATTAAATGAAAATTGACGTAGCCAGCATCGCTTGCAGGTGTTGGCCCAAATTTTAAAACCACTTGAACACTGAGAAGGGTTAGCTTTCTTTAAGCAAGGCTTGTCACAGGAAAAGGAACCAGGCAGGAAAGAAGAGAGATAAGAACTTAAGAGAAGCACTGCTGGATCAGGTCCAAGGCCTATCTAGTCCACCATCATGTTTCACACAGTGGAACATTAGATGCCTCTGAGAAGCCCACAGGCAAGAGGTGAGGGCATGCCCTCTCTCCTGCTGTTGCTCTCCTGTAACTGGTATTTGGTGGCACCTTGCCTCTGAGACTGAAGGCGGCCTATAGCCGCCAGAATAGTAGCCATTGATCGACCTGTTCTCCATGAATTTGTCTAAGTCCCCTTTAAAGCCATCCAAGCTAGTGGCCATCACCACATCCTGTGGCAGAGAATTAAATAAGTTAATCATGCACTCATGTGTTAATCATGTGAAAAAATATTTCCCTTTGTCAGTCCTGAAGTTTCTAACCTTCAGTTTCATGGGATGATCCATGTTTCTAGTACTATGAGAGAGGGAGAAAATTTTCCCTCTCTCCACTCTCTCCACTCCATGCATAATTTTATACATCTCTATCATGTCTCTCTGTAGTCGCCTCTTTTCCAAACTAAAAAGCCCCAGATGCTGTAGCCTTAGCTCTTATGGAAGTTGCCCAGGCCCCTGGTCATCTTGGTTGCCCTCTTCTGTACCTTTCTCAGTTCTACAATGTCCTTCTGAAGATATGGTGACCAGAACTGAACACAGTACTCCAAATTTGGCAGCACCATAGATTTGTATAAGGGAATTATAATACGAGCATTTTTATTTTCAATCCCCTTCCTAATGATCCCTAGCATGGAATTTGCCATTCTCACTGCTGCTGTGCACCGAGTCAACACTTTCAACGAGCTGAACACCAAGACCCCAAGATCTATCTCCTGGTCAGTCACCAACAGCTCAGATCCCATTAGCGTATATGTGAATTTTGGGTTTTTTACCCCAGTATGCATCACTTTACACTTGCTTACACTGAACCGCATTTGCCACTTTGTCGCCTATTCCCCCAAGTTGGAGAGATCTTTTTGGAGCTCCTCACAATCTGTTTTGGATTTCACTATCCTAAATAGTTTAGTGTCATCTGTGGATCTGGCCACTTTGCTGCTTACCCCAACTTCTAGCTCGTTTATGAACAAGTTAAAGAGCACTGGTCTCAGTACATCCTTGCGAGACCCCACTTCTTACGTCCCTCCATTGTGAAAACTGTCCATTTATTCCTACCCTCTGTTTCCTCTCCTTCAACCAGTAACCAATCCACACATGAACCGGTCCTCTTATTCCATGATTGCTAAGCTTACTCAAGAGCCTCTGGTGGGGAACTTTGTCACAAGCTTTTTGGAAGTCCAAGTATACTATGTCAACCGGATCACTTTTATCCACATGTCTGTTGACACTCTCAAACAACTTCAAAAGGTTAGTGAGGCAAGACTTGACATTGCAGAAGCCATGCTGGTTCTTCTTCAGCAATTCTTGTTTTTCTATGTGTTTAACAATTTTGTCCTTAAGTATGCTTTCTATAAATTTACCCAGCACTGCCATCAAGCCAACTGGCCTGTAATTTCCGAGATCCTCGCTGGATCCCTTTTTGAAAATCAGAGTTACATTAGCTACTGCCCAGTCCTCTGGTAAAGGTAAAGTGTGCCGTCAAGTCCATTTCGACTCCTGGCGCCCACAGAGTCCTGTGGTTTTCTTTTGGTAGGATACAGGAAGGGTTTATCATTGCCTCCTCCAGCGCAGTATGAAATGATGCCTTTCAGCATCTTCCTATATCACTGCTGCCCAATATAGGTGTTTCCCATAGTCAGGGAAACATACCAGCAGGGATTTGAACCAGCAAGTCCTCTAGTACAGAGCCTGATTGTAGGGACAAGTTACATTTTTTTTTTTTTTTTGCTAGGATATCAGCAATTTCACATTTGAATTCCTACAGAACTCTAGGGTGGATGCCATCTGGCCCTGTAGATTTGTTAATTTTTAGTTTTTCAAGACAGTTTATAATATCTTCTCTCATCACCCCAAATTGGCCAGTTCTTCAGCCTGCAAGCCTGAGAAGCTCAGTCCAGGGAAGGGTATATGGTGAGTATTCTCTGCTGTGAGGACAGATACAAATAACTCAGCTTCTCTGCAATCTCCTTAACCGCCATAATAATCCCTTTCACACCCTCATCATCTAAGGGTCCAACTACCTCCCAGTCTCTGGCAGGTTTTCTGCTGCTGACATATTTAAAGAAGTTTTTGTTATTCCCCTTGACATGTCTGGCTATATGATCCTTAAACTCTTTTTGCATTCCTTATTGTCTCCTCGCATTTCTTTTGCCAGAGTTTATGTTAACAAGTTTATGTCAAAAAAACCATAAGAGTTTATGTTAACGAACTCTTCATTTGGACAGGACTTCCATTTTCTGAAGGAAGTCTGCTTCCCCTTTATCGCTTCCCTGACTCTACTTATCAGCCACACTGGCATCCTTCTGAACTTGGTGGTACCTTTCCTCCGTTTTGGTATACATTCCAACTGAGCTTCTATTATTGTGGTTTTAAATAAATTCCAACTTTCTGGAATGATTTGACCCTCCTAACTTTCTCTTTCAGTTTCCTTTTTACTAGTCCAAGTTTCCTCTTCTGAAGTCCAACGTATCCGTGTTGGGCTTCCTTGGCAATACTCCACTAGCATATAAACTGAATTGGTTCAAACTATGGTCACTGTTCCCCAAGGGTTCTACAACTCTGACAACTTGCACCAGGTCCTGGGCAATACTCAGGATTAAGTCCAAGGCCACCTTCTCTCTGGTTGGTTCTGTGACCAACTGTTCTAAGACACAGTCATTTATCATGTCTAGAAATTTGGCCTCTCATTACCTGAATGTGAATTTGCCCCATCTATGTGTGGGTGATTTGAAGTCACCCATTATTGCAGCCCTGCCTCTCTCACTCTGATGTCTCTCTGATTTAGTTCTCCAACTCCATGACACTCTCAGCATTTTGATCCGGAGGGTGATAGCATGTCCCTAGTAACATATTTCCTGTAGAGTTTGTATCCGGGAATAATAGTGTCCCACTGGTTCTCACTGTTCCTCCAAGTTTCCATTATGCCCACTGTATCTATGTTTTCATTAGCAACCAAGCACTCCAACAACTTGCCCATCTTGGCTCAGAGGCTTCTGGCTAGGGATGTGCGAAACGTTTTGGATACAAAACATTTTGTACCCCAAACAGCCTGTTTCGGGTGTTTTGTAGACAAAACAAAACACCCATTTTCCAGATCGAAAAGTTTTGTATACAAAACAAAATGTCCCTGTTTCGCCTACAAAACGTTTTGTTGTTTCAGACCTCCATTTTGTGGTGATCTCTGAGTCAGTCTCCATTTTGAGTTTGACATCTCTTTGAATTTCCCACCCTTCCAGCCTTCTGATCGGTGACCTAAATCATGGGCTGACCTGCTGACAATTCCCTCCTTGTTCCCCATTGGCTCTTTTGCTTCTTCCCACTCTTTACTGACCCCACATTGGCCAGGGGAAGGGTTGCTAACCCATGAGGTGCTGGGTTCTGTTGTTTTCTGTGGTGTTCTGAATGTAGATTCTCCGGTAGCATATGAGAGTGGATTCTTGTTTTTCACTGAAAATCTCATATGCTACCAGAGAATCTACAATGAACACCTCAGAAACACAAAACCCAGTACCCCAAGGGCTTGTGGGTATGGAGGTACTTGGCACCCTATGTGCACTACACAACCCCTCGCTCTGGGAAACCCCAGTGCCCCCCAAGTGGAATTATGGGGCTGCTGAAACCTCCATTATTGACTATGGGAGAAATCGTAAAAGACACGTAAACTTCAACAAGAGCAGAAGGTTTCAAGTTCGCTCCCTGGCTTCTCCAGGGAGATAGGTCTGAGAGAGATTCCTGCCTGCAACCTTGGAGAAGCCACTGCCAGTCTGTGAAGACAATACTGAGCTAGATAGACCAATGGTCTGACTCAGTATATGGCAGTTTCCTATGTTCCTAATTCTTTTGAGATAATTCTGGATGTTTCCTTGCCCCCATTGGACACTACCACCCACCACACTCCGCTCTGGGTCATCCCTTTCCCCTTGATTTGAAGTGATACATTTGCTGGAATCCCCATTATTATTCCCTATGGGAAAATTCTTAAAGATGTGTAAACTTAAAAAATTCACAAAAAAACAGCCCTTTGCCTAATTCCTTTGAAATTTGGGTGGTAGCTTCCACCCATTGGACACTACCACCACCACCCACTCTTTTTGCCCTGGGACCCTTTTAAAAAATCCAAATCAATTCGGATTCAGATTCGGAAAATTCGGCTACAAAACAAAACAGGGCTGATTCGGATTCGGAAAATTTGGGTACAAAACAAAACGGGGGTGTTTCGATTTGGATACAAATCGAAACAAGAAAATTCCAAAATGCACACCCCTACTTCTGGCATTAGTATATAAACACCTATCGTCCAAGGCTCTTACCTGGCATTAGCATGTGCTATCAGGGGTGAATCCAGCAGGAAATTACAGGGGGTACGACAGGAATTTTTGATCCATAGAAGATTTTTTTGATATATAAAAATATTGATAAATATTTATTTATCTTGCAAGTGCACTATGCCAGGGTTGTCAAACTCAAATCTGGTGGTGGGTTGGATTGCATCCCAATGCACCTCTGGGAAGCCATACATAGTCTTGCATCACCTTCTGTCTTCCTCCTCCTCCTCCTCTCTGCTCTTTCTCTCATTCCCTTTCTCCCCCGCCCCCACCCCCGGCCACCTTGCCCTGCCACTTAAATTAGATGAATTCACTACCTTGTACAACAAAATGCACTCAGGGATAGATTATAGATTAAACTGCCCTGAGCCATTTTGGAAGGGTGGTATATAAATCAAATTAATAATAAGTATTATTATTATTATTAGTAGTAGTAGTAGTAGTTGTTGTTGTATTTTAATTGTATTTCTTTTTGTATTGCATTTTATGTAATTCTGTTCATACTTGCAGATACCAGATTTTGCATGGACAATCCTGCCACTCTCCCCTCTTCCTCTCTTCCTTGCAGGGGTGTTGCTAGGTACTTAAAAGATCCAGGTCTTGGGCCCATAGCCTCCCCACATTTTGATAATTAAACCTTTTCAGGCTCTCTTAAAAGTATCCACCACTCTCCTCCCCACTAGTTTGCTGCCCCACTAAAAACGAATCTCCTTTTTCTCTTGCATCAGATTTCTCCTGCAATCAATACCCACACCATTGATAACCAGTGTGCTATAGTGATTACAGTGTTAAGACTAGGCTTGGGGGGCTTGCATTCCCCATTCAGTCATGAAACTCACTGTGGGACTTCAGGTGAAACACTTTCTCTTGCCTCCAAACCTGCCTCACAGGATTGTTGTGAGGATAAAAATGGGGAGGAAGAGCATGTACAGTACCCTGAACTCTTTGCTGGAAGAACAGGATATGCGTCATTAAATATATGCAAATGTTGACTTTCAGCCACATGCACTCTAATCCTAAGCATGCAAACTCAGAAGCAAATTCAAATAGCTTTTTTACACCTATCAGAGCAGGAAGCAGCCCAGTTTGATCTCTGTGAACTACATTTAAGCAAAAGGCCTATGCATCTGTAGTGTCATATTTTGCTATTTAAGCCATTTTGAGAACTTTGTTGCTAAAAAAAGCAGCATATAAATATTTTTAATATGGGGTGTGGGGGTAGAGAGAAAAACACCCATATAGAGAGACCAGATTATAACTATACACAATTTAATATCTTTAGGAACAAAAGGCAGGAACAAGAACAAAAACAGATCCATTTTGTCAGAGCATTTTTAATTCCCTCTTATTCTTTTGTACTGACTAATTTCTTCACAAGAAGGCATATTGTTGGAATGAGGAGGGGTTTTCATACAAATTTGTACTAGAACAGTTTGGGCTTATACTTTGAAAATGATTTTTTTAAAAAAGTTTAAAATTCACTTTCTCACACACTTGTGGTGGGACTTCTCTCACATATGCATACAAACACACACACGGTTCATGAGGGTGGGAGGGGAGAGAAACACAGTGACTGATGCAGGGGGAACAAATCACACACAAAACAAAAGAGAAGGGTTAGGTTTTTAAAAAAATGTTTTACTTTCCTTCTTTGAGACAAGCCCAACAGCCAGCTTCCTTGACCTGCAGTTACGTTCAAGTGCTGAGCGTATGAGGAGCACAAGACTCCAGGAGAACCAATAAGGCTGGGAGATGGCAGGACTAGCAGCAGAAAGGGAAGTTAACACTTTTTTGACTCTCTACTGCCAATCTCAATGAGACTCGACCCAAATTCAGAGGGGGTGCAACTGGACCCTTGCACCACCAGCCCTGGATTTGCCCTTGTGTGCTATCTCCCTTTCTGTTATTTAATTTTTTTGTTCCTGTCTGCTCTGTTCCTGATTCTACTCTGTCTCCTTCTGGATTATCCAAAACATTTGCACCTTAGGGGATTTTGCTTGCTGTACCAGATACCATCCAGTTCCTGTTGACAAATGCACCCACCCACCCCCACCACCACCGGCAACATTTTAAAAGCTGCTCTGCAATGTTTTTTTATTTTAAGTGCTAGCAGACTGGTGCTAGTCGTCTGGTTCAAATGAAGCCCATCCCTTTTGTACAGGCTTTGCTTGCCCCAAAATGTATCCCAGTGCCTAACAAATCTAACCCTCCTCCTGGCACCGCAATCTCATCCACACATTGAGACCCCCCTCAACTCTGCCTGTCTCAATGGCCTTGCATGTGGAACAGGTAGCACTTCAGAGAATGCTAGCCCTGGGCTAGGTCCTGGACTTCAATATTCTACCTATCAGCCTATACCTTCCAGGACTTTCCAAATGCACTTCCTAACATTGTTTGTGCCAACATGCACCACGACAGCTGACCTCCTCCCCAGAACTGCCTAATAGCCTAAATCAGGGGTGCACAACTCACATGTCCCAGTGGGCCAGAAACAACCATGACAATGTATGGGGGTGCTGGAGTCAATTTTTAGTGCACTGATTAGTGAAGTAAATAAAGATTTATATTAGAGCAATTACTAGTTAGTTGTGGGTCCTTCCTTCCCCACAGGGGCCCACAGTTTTAACCAAGGATAGTGGCCAGAAAATAAGCCCTGTCCTTGCTCAGTCAGTGGGCACCTGACTGTTCCAGCCCCACACAAATGCCAAATTTGGGGCTCCTGCTACTGGCTACCTGGGCCATCAAAAATGACCTTGTGGGCCAGATCTGGCCCCTGGACCTTATGTTGTACAGGGCTGGCCTAAATAGATGCTGTGTGATGACCGCAACTTTCACACCAGGCAGGCAAGTCACTGTGTAGCCTTCACATGGATCACAAACCCATCTCTCTATGCCCCTAACAATCTAGTCACCCACTACTAGAAGGCCCCCACACCCTGGAGGAGTATCCTCTCTTCAAGAAGATATGGGTGCATCACCCAAGGAAGCGGCCCCTCTAAGGGAGAATTACCCTCTTCCTCAGATTGATGTCCTCCTTCCTCAAGACATTCATTCTCCATGACAGTAGAGTTGCTATCAGCCTGGGAGTGGGAAGCTCCTATCACATCCCTGAGGATCTCACCCACACAGCTCTGCCTCCCTGAACTTCTCCAGGTCATCCACCTTGGCTTCAAGGGAACAGGCTTGTTCCCTGATGGCTAGGAGTTCTTTGCACCAAGTACACACCCAAGACTTCTGCACCTCAGGAAGATAGTCATACATGCAACACTCTGTACAGTACACTGGGAAGCACTCCATCTCCTGAAGGAATTCTACCTTCATAACTGGATTGATTGGCTATTTAGAATATATAGCACTTGTCCTTCAAGAAAATTACAAAAGTGGGGTAGTACTCACCTTCTCCTTCTGCTGGGTATCTCCTCTGTGATAAAGAGGGACTGCTTGTATGCCTCCGCAAACACTTCTCAACCAAACTCCCACTAAATTCCTGCAAAACCCCTTCAAAATCTGTTTGCAAACTTCTGTGAGGAAAGCTCCCTTGGTGTGCCTCTTGCCTTCTTAAGAGCTGCTTGCAAACTGAGCCAACTCAGGAATGTGGCCCCTGCCACAAGCTGGATGACTCAGCTGCAGCTAATCCCTGCCCAGTGTCCCTTAAGGCACAACTGAAACTGCCCCGTTAGAAACACACCCCAAGCCAGCCAGAAATCAAACCCTAGGAAATTCTAGCCCGAGCAAGCTCACCTTGTCCTTCCTCCGTCGTTTTCTTGTTTGTTTGTTTGTTTGTTTGTTTGTTTGTTTGTTTGCTCACTTGCTTGCTGTCTTTAGAAGAAATCAAGTTTTGCTGCCTCCCCTGGTGTGCCTCTTGCCAATATAATGAAGATTTCAAATATTATGTGCTCATATTATATTGCATAATTCCTAAGGGAGAGCTGTATTAATATATACCACTATATATCAGTTGCCTATGTACTGTATTGTCAGAGTAGTTGTTTTTAATGTCTATTCCTATCACATAATCCACATTTTTTCCAGTTTAACTCCAGTAGAAGGGATACTTGGTTGATTAAAAAAGAGACATGGATTCATCAGAACAATAGGAATTAACTCTTTAATTAGTGACATGTTAGGGGTACAACACCAAACTGTTTTGTTCAACACCAAACTGGTTCGCCTCAAACTGGGCTGGTTTGGCAGCTCGATTGCGAATTGAACCAGGGTGGTTCGATCTGTGCTCAAACCGAAAGAAGCCCAGTTCAGGCAGACCTGTTCGTCGTAGAATGGGTGGCTGGGGAGGTGGGTTGCAAGAGAGATTAAATGGTTTTACCCACTGGTGTGGCTGCCAGCGCCCCCACCCAGCACCAGCATAGCCCATAATCCAAGCATGCGTAGTGATGCCTCTTTTAGCAAGCCGGTGGTGCAGTTTCTTTCATTCTTGGTAACAACAATAGTGTTGTAGATGGAGGCTGCTGCTCACCATATTTTTTACCTCATAATACCTCATTGTTTAGAATACCACTGGTCTAGAATACTATTGCTGCTGCTGCTGCTGTTGCTGCTGGCCTACAGCAAATTAAAGAAACATGCCCTTACCATTAGAGAACCATGGAAGGAGACCCACTAGAAATGACCTTATCAAGGGCCTCCTCAAACCTGGAGCTGGCCCAAGAAACAGAAAGCATGGTTAGAGGCTAAAGATTTAAAAAGCAAAAAATAAATAAATAAACCCCACAAAAAAACCCTTAACATTAAGCAACAGATAAAGTGATCTCATGCATTAAATGTTTGGGAGAGTGTGAAAAGCAATTAGCATTAAAAGCAAACACACAGCTTCAGAGGTGCAAAAAGGGCAAAATAAATGAGGTTTAGCAGCTTGTAGAGACAGGATGAAAATACAGAGTAATGAACCAGAAAAGGTGACACCTAGCCTAGAGGATGTGCAAAATGATTCTAGAACTTCGCAGTTAAAGTGCAGAGGAAGTGGAAGTGGAAATATTGAAAGGGAAGTAGAGTGCTGGAGTGTCACCAATGCTCTTTCCCTCTTTTGACATTTCCTCTCCCTTTTCATAACAAGCGCAACAATGTGTATGGGAGTCTGTGCACACCTGACCGAGTCAAGTAGCAGTGGGGAGTACCACCACAAAGAAGGTGGTGGCAGCAAAGATCGATATGTGCCCACCCATTTGCTGAGTCAAGCAGCAGTGGTGGCTATTGCTGCCCAAAAGAGCGCATGCATGAGTTGGGGATGGGGTATTTGGCACCCTGCTTCAGATGCACAGAACTTTTAGGCTGCCACTAGAAGAAACTTTTGGAAGAAGAATTTGAAATTTCAACCTACTGCACTTAGACATTGGATTCAGATGAAGGGAAATGTACCTCCTTGCATAAAACATGAAGCATGAAAGAGCAAGGTGTAACTGGGGAATTCCCTTTAAACCCTTTAAATTTCCTCTATATATTAAATCAGAATGGGTTATTAAAACTCTACAGGAAGCTCAGCAACTGCATAATGTTCTGTTAGAAGCTTCAATTGGAAAATCAGTTACTACTGTTGCTAGGATGACAGTGCACATTTTTTAATGCGAAACACAAAAGGCCTTAACTCAGCATTGAAATGAAGAAAAATAGACAAATTTGTTGTACACAGAAAGCAAGGATGTTTTACTTATAAGACACATATACAGGATGATGAGAAATATCCTGAAAATCTAAAATTAAGAAAAAAATCAAATTAGGAAAAGTTTGGTTAATCCAAAAGAAGGGGAGCAGCAATTTTTAGTATAAATTATTCATTGATAATGAAGAATATAATTAAGCACCATGGTAGCAGATATATTAACAGGTACAGCACCTAGATAGTTACATTGCTTAACTTATATTTTCTAAAGCCAGCGTGGTGTAGTGGTTAGAGTGCTGGACTAGGACCAGGGAGACCCCAGTTCAAATCCCCATTCAGCCATGAAACTAGCTGGGTGACTCTGGGCCAGTCACTTCTCTCTCAGCCTAACCTACTTCACAGGGTTGTTGTGAGGAGAAACCTAAGTATGTAGTATACCGCTCTGGGCTCCTTAGAGGAAGAGCGGGATATAAAATGTAAAATAATAATAATAATAATAATAATAATTAATAAATAAATAAATAAATAAATAAAGCTGGGGACAATCATCCTTCTATTAGAACTTTATTGGAAGGGCTAGCTCTTGGTCAGATTAGAATAGTACGGTATTTAATAAGGTATGAGATGAAACATTTAGATAAGAATAACATGGATGGAAGGAGAGCCGGTCTTGTGGTAGCAAGCAAGACTTGTCCCCTTAGCTAAGCAAGGTCTGTCCAGGTTGCATATGAATGGGAGAGTAGAAGTGCGAGTACTGTAAGATATTCCCCTTAGGGGATGAAGCCGCTCTGGAAAGAGCATCTAGGTTCCAGGTTCCTTCCCTGGGATCTCCAAGATAGGGCTGAGATTCCTGCCTGCAACCTTGGAGAAGCCGCTGTCAGTGTGTGCAGACAATATTGAGGTAGATGGACCTATGGTCTAACTCGGTAGGAGGCAGCTTGCTATGTTCCTTTGTTCCAATGTTCACAGGGATCCTCTCTAATTTGTGTCTTAGTGGAGTGGGGGAAAATAATCTCATTGACATTTGGAGATATTCTTACAGCTGCGTACAGAAGGAAGTTTGTGCAAGTGAACAGCCTCACCTCTCCACCCCACTGTAGCTTCCTGAGCCTCCCCAAAATTGCTCCTGAATGTCACTCCTACTCACGATGGAGTGCAGGGAAAGTCAAGGGGTGCAGGTTCCTTCCATGAGCTCACCTTCAGGGGGATTTGGGGCAGGAAAATGGCACAGAGGTAAAAATTTAACGCTGTTTTATCCTTCTCTCCATGCCATGGTTCTGATCCAGGACTTCATGCAGCACCTTTTTAAAGTAAAAAAAAAAACCCTGTAACTACACAACAACCCATCCTGTGCTGTCTCCGATGCATAGAGGCCTGTGGCAGATCACTAATGTAAGACTAGCCTTTTGACACATCCCCAGTGACTGGCCGGCCGGCCACACCCATTCTGGCTGCACAGAATGGCCAAGCTCGGAGGAAGCAGCAATCTCGTGATGATTCTGTGCCTTCCAGCACCATAAGCAGAGCCAGGCGTTTCTCAGCAGCTTCTTCCCTGCTCTTGGTTATTTTGTTCTTACCCTCACCATGCTCCACAGAAAAGGACATATGAAAAGACAACATTGGGCACCCCCAAAAGCCAAGATTTCAACCAAGCTGATGATATCTAGTTAGAAAGAGAGGGAAGAGAGACAAGCAATACTACCTGAGGCCGAAGATTCTGGGTATCCACCATCTTCCAGTATCAGGATCTTTATCAGGAAATAAACAGTAAAATCAAGGCTTCTGTATGAGGCTCTATATGATACGACCTGAACCATAAGATCTCTGTCTGAAGAGCTGTGCTAGATGCATGCTGGTGCCACTTAGCAGTGGGTGCACACATGTCTATTGAGCAGCTGTGATATCTATGGCAAAATGTTCTATGGAAAACACATAAAATGAGTCTCAGAACTGCAGGAATCCCCAGAGGATGGTGGAGGTTAACAGGTGCTGTGTCTGCAGTTGGTAATGGGCCTGAGGGCCCACACCTATTGGAGGGCCCAGCCAGCCAAACCTTTGAAGCCCCTGGAGCATCCTCTAGTGTTGCTGTTGCTGTTAGGCCTCCCTAACAGTGAGTAGCAGTGGACGCTCCTCCTTCAGCCCCCCCCCCGCCACTAAAGCAGGGATGCTGGGGGAGAAATGTCTGTCCATTCCCCTTCTAGTTTTTCCAGGTGGTTGGGCACCAACTGGAGGCGAGGGGTGGTGGTTAGAGGCTCAGCGAGCAGTGGTCACCGGCCAGACCAGATGGACATTCTTCCTTCAGTGCCGCTACCTCTGCAGCACTGAAGGAAAAACACCCGTCCACTGCAAGGTTCACTTCCCTGGAAGGCTGGTCACTATCAAGGGATATTGTGCGTACACACACACACACACACAGACACACACCTTGGAGGGGTAGGAGTCTAGTGCATCATGGAGGGAGGCAACACAGGGCTTTGCCCCATAGTCTCCTGGAACCGGGTGCCAACCCCTCCATCTTAACTAACAGCTGAGCCCACTGCTTGCATATGTAGCTTAATTTCTCTTTCAGCCGAATATAAGAAAAACCAAGTGTCTCTCCACAAGTCTTTAGGTGTGGAATCAGAGCAGTGCTGCACACCAACAGGTGTTATAGCTCAGAGATGTTTAAGATGCTCTGCCAGCATGTACTGCAAACATAATGCACTGGTACATTTCAATATTATTTATTAAAAAGGCATCTTTATTATAAATACATTTTAAATGTAACAGTAAAATACATTTTGTGTTACCATTAGTCTTTAAAAATAAAGAGAGTGCACCAAGACAATCATTACACTTGAAGATAGATATTGTCAGACCCCTGTCCTCAATGCGGTTTATAAGGAATCACAAAAATGGTTGAAACAATGTTAAAAGCACCTTCTGGGTAGCAATTTTGACCTCTAGGAGCCAGTTGATGGCATTCTTATTCTGACTGAGACCATTCTGGGTGCTTTGCAACTCGTCTGAGCTTCATTCAGGGGTTTCTACTAATACGAGAAGTACCGGCTTTTAAAAAAATAATCTCTAAGGCCATTTTCTTTTCTAAAGTAAGCCATGATGAGTATCATCTGAAACATGACAACCTGTTGTTTTAGTGGCAAAGTGTTCTGGCATTTCAGCAAAAGGGGCTTAGAGTTTTGTATGAACAGCTGAGAACATTTTTTTTTTCAGATTTCCAGCTTTACTATTTTTAATAGCTTTTAATGGTATTTTGTTCATAGCAAGCCGCCTTGTGCTTGCTTTAATATGGAAAGGTGGAGTAGAAAATATCAAAACAGATACAGATGAAGGGTGAGCACTCTTGCATCCTCTTCGGAGAGGTTCAGTTCAATTTTCTCCCAAGAGAATATAGCTGTACATTTACACCCAATGATTTTAATGAGACTTAGGTTTGCATAACTATACATTGTGTCATGAACTTCAAGAATTGCCAAAATCAGCCCACTAACTGGTCCTACCTATCTGGCTAGAGCAATAGTTTGTGGCTGGCAGCATTTTGGCTTCAGCAGCAAATGAAGAGCAACCCAGCAGTAATTGTTAACCAGTAATCACTATGTAAGGGAAAGAAGGGAGTCAAGGAGGGACCAAGGCAGAGAGCACCTGCATAGCAGGGTTCCTACAATGGAAGGGGTGGAAAATGACTGATCTTCACATGCTACAGGGCTACGCGGAGTATACAAGGAGAGGACTGGCAAGAACTGCACAGGAGAGTCAAGCACGAAGTCTGACTATGCTTCCAGATGGAAAGTTTTCCCGTTGGAGATGCTGAAGCAACTCCACTTGATACCTTCAGGTCTTATGGGATTATCCCTGGTAATCCAACATACAGCTCCAGGATTAGCAGGATCTGCATACGTGGCACAGCTGCATCCAAAACCAATCCAAAATTGGGAATCGTTGGCACTTGCCTTTTGTAGTAGTTCTCTTCCCAGCTTTGCACTAAAGTAGTTGCTGGGGAAACTGCCACCTGGCTAAGCCCCAACCCCCTACCTTGCAGAGATGCTTCAGGAGCTTTGCCTGATACAGACATCAACATTTGCATTCACATTTTCCAACAAGACAAAGGCTTGTTATCTCCACCAACTTTGTCCCCTGTTTTGTGCTTGGCATCTCTCAAACACGAGAAATGTGCAACCAATTCACACAGTGGGAGGGCTCCCCATGCAATTATCTAAAGGAGTGTGTGGAACAGCCTGCTTGCCCACAACTGATGGGGACTGCATGGGGCACCATTGGTTTAAAGTGGCGCTTCCATTAGGGACAGATACATGCAGTTGCCAGAATTTGCAAGATCTCATTCCTGGGCCTTACTGGGATCAGATCACAGTGGCTATGTCTTTATAGACCCCATTCAACAACTCCAGGATGGCTAAATCCTCCAGCAACTGTGCACTCTTGCAACAGACACTAGAGTCTGCTGGAATGGGCCATGGTGCTGGAAATGGCCCTCAGGGTACTTGAAGCTTTAATTCCAAAATGGCTTTTATCTGGTGAATTTGTTTACTAAAGGCAGTCATGGGCAGTCAAACCATGAGTCACCGTGAAGTAGTTGCTTCCCACAGCAGCTTTGGGTGGGGCCAAGACACTCTTTCCTGATCTCCATCTCTACATTTTAAAATGTGCTTCATTTTAGCTCAGCACGGAAAGCAGAACACATCAGCACTGAGAGATTAGCACAGAAAATAAAACAAATGTTTGTAGGTGGACTACTGAGGGTTTATTATTATATTACAAACAGCAGGAGGGGGTGGAGTGGAGAATTTTCCAGAATAGTGACATACAATAGATGACAAAGAAAGGGCACTTTTTTATAGCTGCTTCTTTCTCACACGAGGAAATCTTGTGTAGATTTAACTAAAGGTTTATTTAGCAACAACTCCATTCTCCTTTCCCTCCCTTTTCCTTACTGACTCCTCCCCCACACTCTCCACCGTATCCCTCCTGGGACAAATGTCCAAACTGCAAAAGATTACTGGATAGGATACAACAGAGCCAGTATTAATAAATGCCACAAACAATTGTTTGATGAAGGTTTATGAAAGGATGGCATGTGTTGCTGTGCTCACAGTGTGTCCAAGTATGAACAAAAGCGTGATGGGCGAGCACCTCCACATCTTAAGAGTAGTAATGGGTCCTATCAAAACCGATGTGCATGGCCAAGTAGGTAGCATACATAATGTAAGAGTGAAGATGGTAATATCTGCAGCAAAGACCAAGAAAATGAAAATGGAAGGTTATTCCGTTTTAACATGGGAGGAGACATACAACGCCCATCAGGAGAATGAACTGCCTAAATGGGAGCATTTCTACTGATCTGGATAGGATACAAAGCAGCACCAGAATTCACCATATCTTTATTACTCAGTCCACCCTCATTTATTTATCCTTCCTAGTTAACATAAAGCTGGATCTTGTTATAAGCCTCTATTGTTTTAACCTGGATTAACAAATAAACTATTTTAGTTTCTTTAGCTACACTGCAATGCCAGTTAAATTATTTTTCACCATGTACCAAATAGCAGGCATAACCATATCTTAAGTGGGATACACTACTAAATCCAGAACTATCACATATTAAGCTATTTCTGTGGCCTTCATAACCACAATTCGTAAATACTACAAATGCTTGGTCTGTATATCTGCAGATCAAACAGATGTTCCCCGAAGTGGCTTGTCTAGTTTCGATTTGTTTACAAAATGCTGAAATGTGTATGCATCTGACTAAGAATCAGATACTGACCAGTGTATCAAGCCACACCACCTCCCTATTTAGAGTATTGGGGGGGGGAGAGATTAGGATTAGGTGCATTAATTAACTGAGAGGTAGTGCTATGCATAATATGAGCTGGGAAAGAGAAAGGATTATTGGGTAGAGATGCTTGATTTGTCAAGGGATTGGAGAACACAGACACAACGTTGACAGATGCTGAAAGAGCCAGTGGATAGTAATATTTGGTCCTCACAGCCATCACATTCCAGATGTCCCTTTGGAAGACCTCAAAATCACCAGCGCATCGGATACTTCTGCTGATTTAGGGTAAGATGAGGCAACGGGGAGACAGGGAGGTATGCTGATGCCCCGACGGACCTTTTGCAAATGGAGTGCCAGCGGGGCGAAAGTGGAGGGAGGGGGAAGCAGAGGGAGGGGTAAGTGCACCCTCTCCCGCCCTTAAAGTCAACCCACCCATCTTCAAACTTCCCCTGCCCGGTTCCGTGCACATCCCTACCCCAAGCTGCCAATCATGCAAATGCCTGCCATCACACTTACAGTGTTTGTCTCTTCAGACAAACACCATAACTGTGAAGAGCTCAGGAAGGGCAAGGTTTCTCATCACTGGGAGACTTCTGGGCATGTTCTGGAAAACTGTCAATAAGTACTGCATTCTCTCCCCTCCCGCATCTGAACATTCTCTCCCTTCCCACTTTTGAGCCAACTGGGAGTGAAATTCGGTGACTGCTTCTCCCAATGTGTGCACATTGCTATTCTTAAGGCTGAATATGTATCATTCTTTATTTATTTAAAACATTTCTACCTCACCCTTCTACCACACTGCTGATTGTGGCAGCCTACAATAAAAACAATATAATAATATGAAATAAGTCGACACAAATAGAACAGTAACAAAAAACTAAAAACAATTAAACACAATGACAGAGGCTAACATTGTTTAGATTGGGAAACCAATGAATAGCCATGTGCACACACTGGTGCACACCACTCCTCCAGGAGTGGTTTTCTTAATGAAAAACATGAAACATATTTAATGAAAAAATATAGTAAGCATTTAATATAAGATCATGAGGCGATTCTCACGATCACCAGGGTGTGCTGGCGGGTGGGGGCAGGGAAGGCAGGGCAAACCTTCCCTTCCCCACAGACTTCTAAAGTGAGGGTGATCAGAGCATGTTCCATGCTCCCACATGGGTAGCCCTGTTCCATGAAGCACAGAGCAGGATGGAGGGATCCAGGACAGGAACTTGTTGTTGTTCCAGCCTCCGGGCATCACACAATGCAATACACAGCACACACATTGCATGGGGAGATTCCCCCGTCAGACAGGCACTCCATATGCCTGTCTCAGGTGCTCTATATGCCTGAACTCAGCCCAAGGAGACACACGATACCCGGCAACCAGGTTAAGGGGTGTGAGCTCACCCTTAACATGGGCTAACAGTTGGGTTATTTAGGAGGGTTAAACAGAGGCAAGCAGGAGGGATCCACAAGGATCCCACTGGTTCTCATGATCAGTCTAACCCAGACTGGGTTAGGCTGGTCATGAGAACAGCCTCCATCTGTCATTCAGAGGTAGATTCTGGATGGGAATTCTTATTCAGTGTCAAAAATAAAAGACAGAAGTTTAAGGTTTGCATGGGCAGGTAGACTGGAACAAGGTAGATAGCATGATTATGCTGCTAGAGACTAGGTCAGATGAACTGGGGGTAAATGATTAACTAAGAAGCAAAATGGTTATTAGGGAGCAGGGAAAATTTATGTGTATCCAACACCACAATAAAAATGAATGAGGTTGACAAGCTCATTAATCGTTGTAACATCAGAAACCAGTCAGTTTTCTAGCTTAATGTCAAAGTAAGCAGAATTTTTGTTTTTAATTTGTAAGATTTAATGCTTCCTGCAAAACAAATCTGTCAGTCAGGGGGAAAAATTATATCTATTCTACCTAGCATATCCAATATAATGTCAACCAACGTGGTTGCAATGTCAAACAAGCTCAGCAGCTTTTTCTTTTAAACAATATGCTCAGTATAAGTGAATTATAATTCCTAGCTTCACTAACATATTCTAAAGTGCTCTTTTAAGTGTGGTGATACATGCTCCCATTAAAGTAAAGATGCTTGTTCTCATTACACTAGTATATTTTGTTCCTGAAAATGTGAAATGAAATAATGTTGGAAAAGGCTACGCCTTTCTTTAGGAACTAGGAGAATTATACAAGCTTTGCATAAATGAGACTCATAGAGCAGACTTATAGCTCTGACTCTAAATTCTAAAAATTCAGGATTATTAGAAATATTGTTTTACAAATAATGTAGTTGACAACATGCATGCTTGTTGTCAATAGAATGATAATGAAAAATATCAATGCAAATTTACTCTATATATTTTTATGTTTTATGAATCTTAAAATTCTCTGGTTGACATGTACCATAGGCTTAAGCGGACAGAGCAAGAGCTCTGTTCTTGTGAGAATCTAACAAAAATCTCACTGCATGTGAGGAAGAGGAGGAGGTGATTTTTGCCTTTCTTCCCTCTCTGCAAACGCCCTTTTTGCAATCAGGAATATGTCTTTGTGGGCTGCATAGCTTTTATGGACATATTCTTGGATGCAAAAAAAGCCAAAATACGAGAAACTGAAACAAAGATAGACAAAATTCCATCATGATAGAAGTAAATGAGAACATTATAATTTTCTTTTAAAGAATAATTTCTCCAGTGTTGATAAACTGAATATCAGCAGTTTGATCATATTAGAGCAGTGATTTTCATATTATTATTATTTTCAAATGAGTGCCATTTTGGCAAAAAGCCTTCAATGTGAGAGCCATTTCCCATTGTGCTGGCCTCAACACAGTGCTGTGCTTTGCTTAGTGCCAGGGAGTCTTTTAAGAGAAACTGAGTCTGTCAAGCCCCAGCATCATCTTGAAAGGTGTGCATGGAACAATGAAAAGTGTCATCCTTCCTGGCGTTTTCTAAGGAGGAAGCTCTAAGGGGAAAGCACTGAGAAGAACAACACTTCCTGCATGTGCACCTTCCAAATGGTGCTGGGAAATTTCCCTCTAAGACTTCCCACTGGCACTGGGAAAGCACAGTAGTATGCAGTACAAACAGCTGTCTCTGCACAGTGCTGGGGAAGCTGTGTGGGGTATTTGGCTCTGGCCGAGGCTTCACATAGGCCTAATAAATAGTTAGGGAGCTGCACACAGGGTCCTGGGCAGTGTTCCCTCTAACAAGGATTCCCAGGTGTTGTTGACTACAATTCCCATAATCTCCAAGCAGAAGCCATTGCACCTGGGGATTCTGGGAGTTGTAGTCAACATCATCTGGGAATCCCTGTTAGAGGAAATACTGCTCCTGGGCCTTGCAATAAAGAGCACTGTACTAGAGCATTGGAGCTTTTTAAGGCCCAGAAAGAAAAGAGAACCAACAAGTTCCAATATTGAGAAGTTTTTTTCTCCATTGTAATTCTATTTTTGAAATTCTCCTACTTCAAAATGTCTCCAGAAAACAGTATTTTAAAACTCAGAAATATCAACCTCACTGGGGGTCCACGTATATGCAATCCACAACTTTTTCTGTTCAAGTCTGTGATGTTGAGCAAATTGACTGAAGACTTCAACTTCTTACTCTCTTTGACTGAAAACGTGCTTTATTGCTACAGTCTCAAAAGTCTCTGCTCTGAAAAGGTAAGCTATCTGCCAGATTGAGGTGTATGCTTTGGACAGAGCCTACAGGTGGAATAAAAACAATCAGACAAATGTTGAAGTCTGTTCCTCAACTAACTCACAGATAGAAGTAAATGAACAAGCAGTGTTTATTAGTTTAATATTTCAAGTATGGTGAACAGAATCACAAGACTGCATAAAATGGGTGATTTTGGAACCCCAGGAGTTACTGTATAGTGCTGACTGGAGCAAGTGCAGCTGCGCCTTAATTATTCTGTTATCACAGTCTTGTACATGTCACCAAGAACTTTTTCCTGAGTTCACAAAAAGTGGACCAAGGTTGGATTCCTGCCATAGGCTATGCACAATCTCATTCACTTCAGTAGGATTTATGCATGAAAAATGAGGGCAGGACTACAGCTCAGAACTTCAGGAGGTAACCATCAGAAATAGCTTCATTTATTTCAGTCAGGCTAATCCTGGTTTTACTAGCTGAGGATGCAACCATTATCAATCACTTTCCGTAAGACCATTGTCAGATACACTCAACTGACCAAATGATTACAATGAGAGATTTGTTTAAGGTCCAGAGAACTTGACATTTGAATCTTCCTGATCTGATACTTTCTGCTCAAAGTGCTAAGCAAATCTGAGCAGGAACCTTCTCCTTCACCATTTGGTTTGGTTTCATAACATTAAGAAATAAAATCACATAGCTTTGAATCTAAACTCTGCATTTCTGAATCATGTTAAATCAAGTAACCATTCAAATATTGCAGTGCATTAAATTAGTATGCAGTGTTTTATCAATAACCCCTGGTATGAAATCTTGACTTACTTGAAGTCAGTATGAATTGTGACATTGATTTCAGCCAAGCCAAGATTTTACCATCACAATCTGCAAAACTCAACAGGAATTAATGGATTGTAACAAGAGCAAATATCAGATTGAATACAGCAGCAGGTACAGTAGCTCTAGCAAAAGGCTATGGATTGACTCCGATACTTTGAAAAGCTGTGGGAAGCAGTGCACCCCAAAAGAGAAACATATGTCAAAAATGATACTACTTCTGAAGACAATACTCCTGTGTCTTACAATGGGGAATTAAAATAAATAAATTGTTGATAAAAATTAATGTCCCCAACCAAAGAGATTGTTTCAAGTGTAAAGGAGGACAAGTGCCTCTCTAGAAGCTATAAAAGATACATCCCTTACTTCAAAAGTATGAACAGTGTACAAGACCACAACCTGAAAGGTAAACATTACCCTAAAATTTTTTTTTTCCAAAATTTGTTATATATTGCTGTATAATTCTTTATAGATTTCATTTTCAATATATAGTGGTAAAATACCAAGATTGTGGAAAACCTCCGCAGAACATACAAAGATAAAAACAACCATGTTCCTCACACCTGCTCCCCCTCCCTCCCACACAACTTGACTCCCCCAAAATTTTGATTAATTTGGATACAGCTTTGACAAACATAAAAATCTTCTTTAATGATGTTCCTCAAACAAAACAGTTAGCAAAATATTTGAATATCTGTGTATAAGGTCACATTTAATGTAAACATCAAATAATGTACCAAAATTTTACGGGAAAAGAAAAAAGCGGCACAAATCTTTAAACCACTAGAGAAGTCAGAGGGGGAGAAACCAGATTACAAGGATTTACACATAGTTGGGAGGGGGCCCAAAATATTTTACTAAATTCACTCAATTATTATTATTTTAAATAGTTATTAAACTACGAAGCACCCAACATAGCAAAAAATTGTTTTTTTAAAATTTCATGATTCTTTTTTAGAAACCTATCAAATTAATTTAACAAGCCAAAATTAGCAGCTTGTCCAAAAATAAAATGTGTACTTCTTTTTCGTTTTATATTAACCACTGGTTTTTGTTTTACTCTGAAATGATCAAAACTGTGGTACGTGGGTCTGCAAAGAAGGTCTTCACTTTATCCTACAGTCAAAGAAGACTATGATACCACATCATACAGGTTCTAAAACTATAAAAGTCTTAGAATGCAGCATCCCTGCACAGAAAGCTGGTAAAACTGAAAAGTAATTCGAAGATGCTGCACCTTTATTTAAAAAAAATTAAACAATTTAAGCAGACATAACATACATTTGTACATTAACTGGCCATTTCTGGTACAGAAACCCAGCATAGTATGCTAAATGTTATTGAATAAATGTAAATGCTACTTACAATTTTTTTTAAATACAATTTAGACAATTTTTTTTAAAATTTTATATATTTTTTTAAAGTTGCACAGTTAACTTTTCATCTGCTAGCTTTAATGCAACACATATATAATGTTACATAAATGTCTTTTAAAAAATGTGTATTTTTCTTCTAAGGAAAAATTTCAAACTTCTGACCCACATCCCAAAAAAAAAAAAAAAAAAAGCAAGATAAATGGAATATAATTTAAAAAGTTAGATTCAAGTCTAGCAGCAAAGCAATTAAACCAAGATCTATTTACTAATATAAACAAAGAGAAATGGTGGCAACTGCAGGGGAAGCCCCAACTATATTTTATCTACTGACACAAATAGAAATTAAAATTCCTCTACAAAAATATTCTGATTATTTAAAATAGGAGTAAAAGCCATTGCTACCTGATGAACTACCTAGACTAAGTTCCTGAAACAAAGACAAAGGATCACTATTCTTTTTTGCCTGCTCAGGAGGGGCTTTGGGCTTTGGTGGAGCCCTCAGAGCACTTGCGTAGGACATGGCAGGCTTATTCACACCAGCACTCTGCTGGCTGTTGCTATTGGATTCAACAATCTGCTTGTTCGGCATGAGGGGTGGGAACTGGCCAAGATGTTGGAGCACATTGTAATTAAAAGAGTTGGACAACTGGATGTTTTCAACTTTCATCTGTTCCTCTGGGGGTTTGACAGTCTTCGATGGAACTGGAAGCAGAAAACAAAGGTAGCCATGAGAGAAGATGTCTCAGACAGAAGGAGAAAAAGGTACCAGGTTCCCCTTCCACAAGCTGTGACTAAAGCACCTATTTATTTTATCACATTTACATCCCACCTTTCTTTCAATACATTAGACTGTGGAATTAGACAAACATTTTCAAAGTCTTAACCACTAAATCCTCAAAGTTAAACAATTTTTGAAAAGCCCTGATATGACTCTGAAAATATTCTGCATCACTGTCAAGTACCTGAATAATTAAACAAATAAATGCTGCCAGACTATGGTCCCCTGGTGGCGTTTTTCATATGATTGCTTTTTAAACATATAGAGACATCTTGGGAAGACTTAAGCTGTACTCAGATGTTATTTCTAAAGAGGCTGTAGGCTAGTACAAGCTTCTTATAGAGCACAGGAAGTCCTGCCTCTGGCACAGCACTCGTTTTACCTGCATTAGGGATGTGCACAAAACAGATCTTGTGTTCAATTGCAAGCCTGGAATGAAACTCAAGATCCACGGAACAATCCCTCGGAACAATCTGAGCTGGTTCTTCAAATGGAATTACCCATTCTGTTGGACAGTATCGAGCGCCATTTTGGAATCCAGAATACTCTTCTGGTCTCTGCGCATGCATGGCTGCCATTTGTGTGGTAGTGCTGACCATGCAAATGGCAGAGCTTGGAACCGGATGTCTTAATTTAAAGGGCATTCTGTTACCAGCTTGGAACATTTGGAAGACCCGGTTTCGCGGTCAGAATTTATTGTGAGCGAACTGTTCTGCACATACCTAACCTGCCCTCTGGGGCTGCTCACAGTTAAAGCGTTCATGTGAAGAGAGGGATGCTATAAGTCTAATGGTGGGTGTTTATGTGATTGGGAGGCACAAATGCTTGAAATATGGGAAATCATATTTCCTGTAAAGTGTGAAGCAGCTCTTAAACCATGAGTAGCATTCCAGAAATTTGCTTTCCTTAGGATAATTTAGAAATGCATGTAGGGATGTGCACCAAATTGCTTCGGCACCATCCGAAGGGCAGCGAGCCGTTCCCTTAAGAGGAGATGAGCAGGTCTTACCTTCCTATCCCCCAAGCCTCTGCTGCCCTGCCCTGCCCCACCATGGTGCTGTTCCCATCCAAGCTTCTTCGTAAAAGTGGCAGCCTGTGCCACTTACCCCTTTAGAGCGCTGCGACAATAGGATGTTTCCCCCAGCATACCTCATGTGGTGTCAGCACGCAAATGCGCCAACGCCATTTGCGTACTGACGCTGCACGAGGGATGCTGGGGGAAGCATCCCATCACTGCAGCGCTCTAAAGGGGCAAGCGGCACAGGCTGCGGCTTTCACGGAGAAGCTTGGATTGGAACAGCGCCGTGGTGGGGCGGGGTAGGGCGGCGGAGGCTTGGGGGGCGGGCAGGTAAGACCTGCTCATCTCCCCTGAAGGGAACCCTTCACCCTGCGCCAAAATGTTTTGGCAGCAGAGAGCCAAATCATTTTGGTGCCTCTTCCAAGAGGCGCCAAAACGATTCGGGCACATTCCTAGTAGAGGGTTGTCCTATCAAGAGCACAAATCTGACACAATCGGGTAGTGAGAGAAGCTATAAACAGGAGAAAGCACTGCTTACCTAACAGTTCTCTAGGTGGAACTGCTCTATTGGATCCATTGCATGGAATGTTCTGATATGGGGTTGATGAGGTGGAGTTTACCCATAATTCAGGGGATGAATAATTGAAAGAGGATGGGTTACTATGGTCCTGAAGCTCTTTACACTGTCCAAGGCTATCTTGAGGAGTGTTTGCATCTTCAGAACAAGCCTGGGCTGAACTAGATGAAATTCTTCTTTGGTACAACGGCCTGCCTGGTCCTCTTGGTTCATACTGTGCAGACAGAAAGAAAAGAGATCTTTCATTCAGTTGCACACAAACTGTGACAAATAATCCAGCTGGCTCTCAATGCTTACATTCTGAAATCACTTTCCAAAGGAAAATTTGAATTGTTAGTAATGCAATTTTTTTTAAAAATGACAGCTCCTCTGAATCACACTAGGGGAGCACTATCCTGAGTGTTCACTCTCCTAGTACAAGAAAAGGAAGATGAGAAGTAAATAACAGCAGCTGACATCCTAACTGAGAAATCATTCGTGTGCCCGGAAGAAGAGCCTGCACTGTGGAGAATTCCAGAGTACCACATCATGTGTGGGGGAGTGGCGGGGTGAGATTTCACTTGATCTCTGCTTCCTCTGGAAATGCCCTGCACCCCCCCCCAAAATGCCCTGAAGGTCATATAGACTTCCCTTAATCCTACAAGCTGCTCAGTTAAGAAGGTTCTCCACAGCACAGGTGCATCTTCTCAGCATGTGAATGCTTCCTTAGTAAGTATGTCAAACACTGCTTTAAATATTAGTGGTGACAGGACTAATGCACTTTTTAAAAAAATGAACTGGTGTGGTACAGTGGTTAAGAGAATTGGACTAGCACTAAGGAGGAGCTGGGTTCAAACCTTCAGGCAACCATGAAGCTCAATGAGTCAATCTGCCTAAAAGGGTTATGAAGAGAAAAAGTGAGTGGAGATGTACACCACTCTGAGCTCTTTTGAGGATAAAACTGTAACAAACCAATGAATTCTCCAAATGCTGAATCCAGCCCTGGATTCCTTTCAAGACTTTTTCACAACAGTCAATAACTTATTACACTGCAATGTGTATGTTTCCCCCCTAACAATGACTTCTTAGGTCCTAATCTCTCAGATTGATTTTCGTCATTATTGTTGGCTACTTTCAAGATTGCCTTCTACAAGCTTCCACTTAAGTGGAAATGTGAAGTGTTTGCCACTAATATATTTTTTATTTCTTTCATAACATTGGCTCATCCATACAGGTTTCATTTATCACCTGAAAGTATTTTCTAGGTAATACATAGCATACAATCCAACTTATTATTTTCTTTTGCAAACAATTTTCATTTCTGCTTTGAGGATTTTTCCTCTATTGTTGTATTCTACAAGAGATAAAGCAAAGAAGATAAAGGATATAAAGAGAACATAGAGATACAACAGTATAGTTGGGTTCAGAAATCCACAACCACAAAAAGTCCCAGATATTTTGAGAGAGAGAAAATGCAACATGAAAAGCTATACATTCGACACCATAACATGAGTGGACGCTAGCATGAGTACATTTTAACGATTCACAGTTCAAACTAGAACTAATAAAACTATCATTCCTCAGTTTACACTGTAACTTGAGAGAAGCATCAACTAAATCATTATTTTTTCCCCAAGTTGTCCTAAGGTGACTGTCAAAAGCACAAAGGAGATGAAAATGCTATAAATCAAGTACATCAATCCATATTACTTGGGGAAGAGGAAGGCAGACATCCATGCAATGTCACCAGAAATTACTGAAGTATGTCTTTCCTCATGCCCCTATGTTGCTTTCTCATCCACAAAACAAGATACAATCTGGTGTAAACATGCATCACAATGATTCTGTCTTTGCTCCTCAGGTTTGCAATTGACACAAAGGTGCACTCTGCAACTGCTGGTTGTCTTAAAGGAAGAAAGCTACACAACAGAATGGCTCTATTTAAACCAAAACAGTGTGCAACAGAACTATCCTGTGTTTATGTTGCACCGGAGAATTCCATTGACACCCAGTCCTGTTCGTAATGCAGACAGATGCAGGTCAGATGGAAGTACACTGCAGTTCCCACACCTACTACCCTATTTGCAGTAATAGAAAATACAGTCTCCATTGTATATTTTTATTAAATCATTTCAATAGACTAATCAGAACTGGGGCATTGTCTGCTTAGACAAAGGGCAAACCTTGCTTATTCTAACACAAGGCTGCACTGCACAGGCATATTTTGTGTGTCCATCTAAGTGACGACTACTACTTTCAAGCACCTAGTGGTGGGAAGTGGATTTAGCAATCAACATACAAATTTTGAAGGATATTCCCAATGATTCTATTATAGTGTTATTATTGATTAACATTCCCTGCAGTACTCTGACAATGGAAGAAACCCTGCGAGGATGCAAAGAGGTTGGAACCTAACAGTTCATCTTCTGCAGCCCAGTGCAGGCGGAAGGGTGTGTGGTTTTTACTGATCTCTCTTTGCTCCTAAAGGACTATTGTCACGTAGCCTTCAGGGACACATTCCTGCAAGTTGAATAGTCCTTTAGGAGGGAGAAGGGGGCAGCAGAAATAATGTCCCCACTTGAACAGGGCTGTGGAAGAAGGAAGATGCACTGCTAGCTTCCAACCATCTTGCGTCCCTGCAAGGAGGTTCTTCTGTTGTCAGAGCACTGCAGAGAATGTCAGCTCTTCTTCTCTATTATTAACATACCACTTTTCAACAAAAATGTTCTCAAAGCTGTTTACACAGAAAAAGAGTAATAAAATGGTTCCCATCCCCAAAGAACTCACTATCTAAGAAGAAACACAAGGCAGACACCAGCAATAGCCATATATTCTTGACCATGAATGTCATTTCTGGCCACCATTTTATTCGAAAGAGCCAAAGAATGGCTCCTGTCTTCGTTAAAAAATAGAAAAGAAAACCGCCAATTTTTGGCCAATTTGGGGCCACAGCACGACTCAGGGGGAGCAAAACAACAAGGTAAGAAGCCATGAAATTTGGCCATTTTTTGGCTGAATGGGAACCTAACCCCAGTGATCCCATAGGTTCCCTTAACTCGATATTCATGGTTTCCATATCCACGGCTGCAGACTGGAACAGAACCCACGTGAATACTGAGGTACATCTGTATATCCCTAGTATATATACTATAAGGAATATATTAGGGAACTATATCCTGTGTGTGTGTATTCAATAGCTGACACACTACCATTTCCAATGTACAACTGTACAATTTTACATGTTAGTGCAAGAGCACTCTTACAAAACAGTACCAGAACCGTTTTAGATGCTTGCAGCAGTGTGGAAGGTTCAGGACCATTCATGGAATGCTGTGCAACATGTCAGCCAATATTTTCATTTTCAAACATGTTCCAGCGCACAGTTTATCTTTAGTGATATGAAGATCCAAGAATAAATATCAAAGGAAAAGAATATCACCAATATCTGCAATGGAATTAACTAAATTTATATCACGTGAAATAAATCTGATCTTTCTAAATTAGGTTAAAGAGAACGATATCAGTTTGCTGTAGGTTGTGTAAAGTACTGTTCCTGTTGCCTACGGAAGCCATCCTGTGGTTTGCGTTGTTTGGGTTAATGTCTCCATGGTACTTCTTTGCACTATAACCTTAAAGATTATGATTCTTTTTCTTTTTAGTCTTAGGTTTATATAGGTCAGTCAGCCAGTTCCTCATCTTCAACTAAAGTTCCTGAGAAAGTCTTTCATAATATATAATAGTATGAAAACTGCTCCCAGTCAACAAGACCACAGTCCAATATAGGCTAGATCCAGCACCCATTAAATGGAGGAAAAGCTCATAATATTTAATGGCAGTGGATCAAATCCAAATACAGGAGGTGGGGGGAGTACTTGAGTTGGTTTTGTTTGAAGTGTCTTTCTGCTGGGTAGAACAAGATATATATTAAAAAAATTCTATGCTGCACACAGGGAATTAACATTTTGTGATATTTTCACATTTTGATAAGTTATTCAGTTAGGGAGTGATCAAAGGTCTGGGTGTTTCCAAGTGTAAAACTATTTAGGATTATTGAAGTGTTTCATTTCCTAAGCTCTTCAGTTTTGGTCTTAACATACTATATGCAAAATCTATTTCAACATAAGTTCCATCAACACTTCAGTAAAAGGTGCTTTATATAAGGAGAGATGGGGGAAATGTTTGACATAGACACAGACAGGATATACATGAAGTGGATGAGAGAATAAGAAGAAGGAAATGAAATGGTATATTAAGAATTTTGTTTAAAGCTCCCAATTCCAAGTGAAAGCAAAAGCAACATATATAAGCCATGTCTAAAGAGGGACTACGTGGTTTGCACACTGAAACTGGTGCTTTGGAAACACAGAACAAAAAAGTCCATGTTCACTTGTTACGGCATGCAGTGGCTTTATTTAAAGTGCCCTTAAAATCATATTATTTAAAACAGGGTGGGTTAGTGTTGGCTGGTTATATTTTCAGCAAAGTACTCAAAAACATGGATACCTTCACACTTGAAGCTGCGCTCCTATTATGCGGAATCAAAAACTTCAGGGGGGAAATAAAGTGTCAAATCGTTTCAAAAACAGGTATCAGTTGATAGACATGTCACAGTCCGTGAAAAAGGACTTGCATGGGAACTAGACAGTTACATAACCGCTTGAAAAGCTAGCAGTGAGACCAGTAGCTGCCCAAACTTTGTTCAAGGGCATCACACTCAAAACCTGCAATGTGCAAGTGTGAAATTAACATCTTTTTCAAAAATTATTTTCTTTGCAAACGATGTGAGATCCGCACTTTAATTTGTTAAGGTAAAGTATACTGTGACTAAAAGCCTTCAGCTAAAAAGTTTCACAAGTGCCAAGCACCTAGGATTTTAATATATCAGAAGATTCTTGTAACACAGATTTCTGCAGACTCGTATTGCCAAAGCTTATTCTTTACATTAACAGTACATTCAAAACTAAGAGTATAGAAAAGCGTGAAGGAACATGGACTCTTCTAATTGTGATTGTCATCCTGACTAACAAAGCATGCATGCAGAGACGCTCTTACACCTGGGCTTCCAGGCCAAAGTCCAGTCCCTCCACAGCCCCTGGGGCCCCCCAAATCCTCTTTAGTCTGTCCCGGGTGGTGTGGTCGCCTGGCAGAGCATGATGATGCTTAATTTGCAGGGGAGGGGGCCCTCCAAAGGCCTTTAGGGCCGGGCTCCAAAATTCCCTAGCTGCACCTCTGCATGCATGTAAGGAGGTACATGCATCCCATCTCTGTAGGGATGCGCTGGGAGCTTGCGTGCAACTCCCCCAGCCCTGCTACATGCACACTATTGTGCCAGAGGGCTAAGACTGCAGGGTGCTGTTTGCACTCCAGCTCTGTAAGATCAATGTGTTCCTGAACTGGCACGGTGCTCCCAGAATACCAGCAGCATTCTGAAGTCTTTGCCCTCTAGAGCAATAGTGTGCATGTTGCAAGACTGGGGGGCATTACATGCGGGACCCCAGTGCATCCCTGCAGAGCCTCCTTACACACGCCTTCATTAGGATGTCGACCAGTATCTCCATTCAAATCCCAAGCCTGGAGGCAATGCCTGGAGGCAACAAATTAACACAAAACAAAACAAAACATTAGAGGAAAGGGCTTTCCAAACCATGTAGGGTGTCACTGGTTCCTTATACTGAGGGAACTGTGATGTCAATAGTCTCAGTTCCAGGTCATCTTTCAATAAAAGGGCAAGTTACAAAGAGAAGGAGGGT
This sequence comes from Hemicordylus capensis, assembly GCF_027244095.1. Lineage (NCBI taxonomy): Eukaryota > Metazoa > Chordata > Lepidosauria > Squamata > Cordylidae > Hemicordylus > Hemicordylus capensis. The sequence continues at coordinate 412,574,796 of NC_069658.1, forward strand.
CACATCATCTTCCCTTTGCAGAACTACACAACCTAACTCAGCAGTCTTTAGCCTTTTCAGACCTTGGCCTTGCTTTTAACCCTAACCTGCCATGTAGGAAACACTTTAAAATATCTATATATTTGATTTTCTTACGGCCAATTGCGATGGGAACTGCGTGGGGATGTGTCTGGATGGTAAACGGCAGCGAGGGAGGCAGGCGGGAGAGAGTGGTTACCAAGGCATCAGCAGAGTTGGGGAAAAGGAGGAAGGAGGAAAACTATAGGGGAAAGGAGGAAACTGGACCCCTGTGAGGTAAACAGACCCAAGGAGCTTGCTCGAGGGCGCAGAGCCAACGGACACCCGGTCTCACGGAGTGTCCTCAAGGAGCAGGAGGAAATTTGGCGGTTGGGGGCAGCTGGGAGGGGATGGCTGGGGCTGGTAGCAATGACATGAGGGACCACAAAAAGGTAAGCAACTCCGCCGCGAAGTACGCCTGCTTTGCAGCGGTGGGAAATGGGGTGCCTGACAGAAGCGGGGGGAGAGGAGACTGGGGCAGAAGGGGTAGGATGCCTCCTAGTCTTAAGGAGATAATTATTAGACCGCTTCTGAAGAAGCCTACCTTGGATCCCTCAGAGCTGAGTAACTATAGGCCTGTCTCCAACCTTACGTGGTTGGGCAAGGTAATTGAGAGGGTGGTGGCCTCCTAGCTCCAGACAGTCTTGGAGAAAACTGATTATGTAGACCCATTTCAAACTGGTTTTCAGACAGGCTATGAGGTGGAGACTGCCTTGGTCGAACTGATGGATGATCTCCAACTGGGAATTAACAGGGGAAGTGTGACTCTGTTAGTACTTTTGGACCTCTCGGTGGCTTTCGATACTATCAACCATAGTATCCTTCTGGAGCATCTGTGGGGGTTGGGAGTGAGAGGCACTGCTCTGCAGTGGTTCCGCTCCTACCTCTTGGGCAGGTTCCAGATGGTGTCCCTTGGAAACTGTTGTTCTTCAAAATCTGAACTTTTGTATGGTGTCCCTCAGGGCTCCATATTGTCTTCGATGTTGTTTAACATCTACATGAAAACACTGGGAGAGATCATCAGGAGATATTGTGCGGGGTGTTTTCAGTCAGCATCATCGGGAGAAAGCATAACCTCCCTAAATGCCTGTCTGGAGTCGGTAGTGGGCTGGGTAAGGGATAACAAACTGAGACGGAATCCAGATAAGACGGAGGTATTCATAGTGCGGGGTCGAAACTGGGGAGATGATATTAATAATAATTATTATTATTTCTTGTTTACACAGTCAGACAGGTGTTATTGACTGGTTTGTTTTATCCAGACATCGAGTCCTTCACAAGGACCTGGGATGGCTGAATTTTATTGTCAATTGTTATAGATATCGTCGCAGAATATAGGCTGTTCCCAGTAAAGCTGCTTTTTGTAATTGGCTGATGGTGATTTCTGTGGCCCCTATGGTGTTGAGGTGCTCTTCAAGGTCTTTTGGAACTGCACCCAGGGCGCCAATTACCACTGGGATTATTTTGGTCTTTTTCTGCCACAGCCTTTCAATTTCAATTTGTAGATCTTTGTATTTGGTGATTTTTTTCTATTTCTTTTTCTTCTATTCTGCTATCCCCTGGTATTGCTATGTCGATTATTTTAACTTGCTTTTCTTTCTTCTCGACTACAGTTATATCTGGTGTATTGTGTGGCAGATGTTTGTCTGTTTGTAGTCAGAAGTCCCATAATATTTTTACATCTTCATTTTCTTCAGCTTTTTCATTTTTATGGTCCCACCAATTTTTGGCTACAGGTAGCTTGTATTTTTTGCAGATGTTCCAGTGTATCATCCCTGCTACCTTGTCATGCCTTTGTTTGTAGTCAGTCTGTGCAATCTTTTTACAACAGCTGATTAGGTGGTCTACTGTTTCATCTGCTTCTTTACAAAGGCGGCACTTGCTGTTTGTTGTGGATTTTTCTACTTTGCTCTTATTACTTTTGTTCTTAGTGCCTGTTCTTGTGCAGCCTGTATTAAACCCTCTGTTTCTTTCTTCAAGTAACCATTCTTAAGCCATTGCCAGGTCTTGGTGATGTCTGATTTTCCACTTATATTGTGCAAATATTGACCATGCAGGGGCTTATTTTTCCATTTTTCTGCTCGGTTCTTGACTTGTTCTTTCTTGTAGGCCTGCTTTCTTTCATTGGTGCTGAATAGTTTCACATTATTGACCATTTGAAGTGCATCTTCTTCACTGTCCTTGTTGACCCGGGCGACGAACGATCCTTTCCGGTATAGATTTATTAAAGTTACGTCTCACCATATTGTTGATGGGAGAGGCACTCTTTGTCTGGCTCCTCTGGTGAGAACTGTCCAGTATGGTTGGACCTCTGGCATAGCTCTCACCTTCCTCAGAGCACACAAGCCCCACAACCACACCAAGGTAGTGCCCTTCCAAAAATGGCTCAGTGTGGTTTACACAGAGAAATAATACAGAAATAAGATGGATCCCTGTCCCCAAAGGCCTCACAATCTAAAAGAAACATAAGATAGACACCAATAACAGTCACTGGAGGTACTGTGCTGGGGGTGAATAGGGCCAGTTACTCTCCCCCTGCTAAATAAAGAGAATCACCACATTAAAAGGTGCCTCTTTGCCAAGTTAGCAAGGGTTAGCAGATTTTGATCTGCCTGTTCTGGATGGGGTCACACTTCCCCAGAAGGAACAGGTACACAGTCTAGGGGTGCTTCTGGATCCGAGCCTCTCCCTGGTGTCCCAGGTTGAGGCGGTGGCAAGAGGTGCCTTCTATCAGCTTCGGCTGATGCGCCAGCTGAGTCCGTTTCTTGAGATAGATGACCTCAAAACAGTGGTACACCTGTTGGTAACCTCCAGACTGGATTACTGTAATGCGCTCTATTTGGGGCTGCCCTTGTACGTAGTCTGGAAACTACAGTTGGTTCAGAATGCGGCAGCCAGGCTGGTCCCTGGGTCATCAGGAGAGACCATATTACTCCTGTATTGAAGGAGTTACACTGGCTGCTGATATGTTTCCAGGCAAAATACAAGGTGTTAGTTATAACCTATAAAGTCTTAAACAGCTTGGGCCCTGGGTATTTAAGAGAACGTCTTCTTCGTTATGAACCCCACCACCCATTGAGATAATCAGGAGAGGTCTGTCTGCATTTGCCACTGGCTCGTTTGGTGGCTACTCAGGGACGGGCCTTCTCCGTTGCTGCCCCGAGGCTTTGGAATGCGTTCCCTGGTGAAATAAGAGCCCCCCCATCTCTGACATTTTTAAAAAAGTCTTTAAAGACGCATCTGTTCACCAGGCTTTTAACTGATACTGTTTTGATTGTTTTTAATGTTTTGTTTTAAATTTCTTGTTTTTGTTTTTAACTAATGTTTTAATGTTGTTTTTATCTTGTTGTAAACCGCTGAGAGACATAAGTTTTGGTTGGTATAAAAATATGTTAAATAAATAAATAAATAATAAGGTGGGGGCGGGGAGAGGAGACTGGGGCAGAAGGCGACGACGGGGAGTGGAGACTGGGCCAGAAGGCAGCGGTGAGTGAGAGGAGACTGGGGCAGAATGTGGCGGCGGCAGGGAGAGGAGACTGGGGCAGAAGGTGGGGGGAGTGTACTGCCGCACAGATGCGCTGTGCGGGTTCAGCTAGTATATAATTAAAACACACACACACACCACAATTGGTTCCTGAAAACTTTCCCTGAAGTTGAAACATGTTAACTCGAAACCTATTTTCCCCACAGAAAACCATGTTATTAATGAGGCTTTCTGAATCAAGGGCAAATAGCCCTTTCCCCCCCTGCTGCTTTCAAAGCTGACGGTGTGCCAGTCACAGATATGCAGACTTGTAGCAGGTCTGAAGTTGCTCTCCCTTGCCACCTCCTCTCTTCTCACTCCCCTCCTGACTCTACCATGAAAGAAGGGAGACAAATGGGTAGATCACTTGCATCTCCTCCTGGGTAAGAGTTACCCCTGAGGGGTGGCGGCCCAGGTTCTTTGAACTCTGTTGCCCAATGATGGCTCTGCCCCTACAGTGAGAGTATGCAGACATCACAGCCAAACAGGAGCTTGGAAGTCTGATTTGCAAGCAAACTATGGTTTGTGCAAATCATAGTTTGCCAGTTGCCATCTAAACACAAGGGAACACATGCACCCAGGACTCATGCATGCTTGAAAACCAGGCTTTCGTGCAATGTTTGAATACTTTCCCATATTGTGAATCTAATTGGATAACTGTTCTACTATTTCAGATAGTTCTGTAAATGAAAGTGAAGATATACTAAACACCTCTGTACTTTTGCACTCAAGGGTTACCCATTCAAATGTGTACTATTTTGTTTTGTTTTGTTTGTTTGTTTGTTTATTTGATTTCTATACCGCCCTTCCAAAAATGGCTCAGGGCGGTTTACACAGAGAAACAACAAATAAATCAGATGGCTCCCTGTCCCCAATGGACTCACAATCTAAAAAAGAAACATAAGGCAGATGCCAACAACAGCCACTGGAGGGATGCTGTGCTGTGGATGGATACAGCCAGTTGCTCTCCCCCTGCTTACTAAAGAGAATCACCACATTAAAAGGTGCCTCTTTGCCCAGTTAGCAGGGGTTTTAGATTTTATTCATATGGGGGGATCTTTAGATTTATAAAAAAATAGGTAAACCTTAATTTTAAAATGACATCCTCTTTTTCCCCATCTCTTTGAAAACTGGCCTTGTAACAAGAATCTGGAGAACATACCTACAACCCAAGTCTAAGGTTACAAGAAAAAACAGAAACAGAACTATAGTATATTTTATGTTCTTATTTGGAAGAACCATTTTCCAAAAATAAAAGCACAGATTTGTTTGCTGAATGCTTGTTCCTATGTCTGTCTAACAGCAATTTACTGGTCCCCAACTGTCTTTCTGAAAGAGACTAATTAATAGGGCTATAGCTGTTATTTTCTCAGTTTGCCCAGTTCTCCATGAATTGCACTTATTTCCCATGTATGGCTAATACTAGGCCACCAACTGAGGAGCAAAACATAGATTAAGGTTATGATGATAAGGATAACAATAACAATGTTGCAATTCTTGGCAACAAAGCAGCAGACCTTGTCGAAAGATGTGGCTTGGTACTCATGGATATATGCTTTCTTTGTTTCTAATCAATGCAACTATGAATTAATCATGCTGATAACACTAATCATTGCATGGCATTCTGTAGTATATGCTGAGCCCAATAAGAACTTGAGCAATTGTATGCTCATGTATTTCCTGGATACTAAAATGCACACAGATATGCTTTTGCTCCATCTTAACATCATCAAGTCATGCAAATACACTGAAAGAGAGCAGAGTGTCTGGAATTCTGTGTTACTAAAAGGTGCAGTTCTGTAATTCTCCAGTGGCTGATAACAACAGTACTTTACAGACCTGGTGCTTTAATTTTTTTGAACCGGTATAACAAGGATTATATTGGGGAATTTAACTAATGTTTATCATCGGCAGTTTCTTCTTTTACTGCAAAGCAGCTAAAAGGCATCTTAATAAAATAAAATTAACACTCTGGGTTCAATCAAAAGTACCCATGCAATAACTAGGTTAAGAGGCTCCTTTTAAGATAGCAGGCAGGTACCAACTGTCACTATTCAATCCAGCATATTGTCTCTCCCAGTAGTTGCTGTTTAGTGATTCCCTTGTGTGTGTTTTTAGATTGTGAGTCCCTTTGTGACAGAGAACCACCACCACCACCCACTTTTCTTATCCTCTCATTCCTTTTGCTATGTACACCACTTTCTGAACTGCTGCTGTTGCTGAAAATCATCATTATATATTCTTAATGATAAAACAACCACCAGTGGCACGAGAATGGCTTCAAACATGCTTGCACTCTCGGCACAAAGAGAGGAATATCTTTGGATGTAGATTTGCTGTTCTTGCACAGTGATCTAGTCTTACGTGAGGTGTGCAATGGCCTTTCCAGGAATGAAAGATACCTTCTGAATGCTGAAGGACACCTTTGGATCCAACCGTAGGTAAAGAAAATTGAACTACTCTCTGCTCAAGTACTTACCTGCTCATTTTGAACTACCCAAACAAAAAAAATCTTTTACACCACTTCCAAGAAACATTCTGTTTGGGCTTAGCTGAGTAGAGCTTTCAGATGAAGGGGGTTTCATGATATGCAGCAGCTACCAAAAATAACTCCCAACCTCCCCTTGATATGTAGAATTTCAATAGAACACATTATCATGAGTCCATGTGGGAAGCCACTCTCTGTTAATAAAGACAGAATCTGAAGTAATATGTTCTTATGATACTAACATGAAATCAGTTTCCTATTGACAACTGTTCTTCACCCAGAACCACAAGTTCAAAATCAGCATTGTAAACGGCGGGGGGAAACCTATCTCTGAGTATGATTTTCCACCTCCTGAAAAATATCACTACCAGATCGCCCAGTAGTCACAGTTCATAACAGAGTTAAAATGACAGCATCTGGGATAAATCCAGCCAAAGTGGAATCATGAAAGTTATATATTTACTTAGGCCACCTATTCTTCTCAGCTTGCATATGCTACCATGAAACAGTTGCAAAGCAGCATGCTTATATGTAATCATTACACAATGCTTCCTGCTTACAGACATGTATCATAAAAATGATATTGGTATAAGCATACATGTATAAATACTATAACTCACATACCTCTTCTAAGCTGTGCAGCGAAGAAGCAGATACTGCTCGTGAAGTGAGGGGGTGAAATGGTTCCTGACCAACTGGGTGCTGATTCTGTATTTGTATAAAAGGGTTTTGCTGCGATCTATGAGGCAATGGAGGTATACCGTAATGAAAGCCTTGCCCCATTAGATGACTCTGGTGAAGATTAGCATAGGTCCATGACCCATCAGGTTGCAGATATTTCAAAGAAGGTGGGGTTATGTGTTCAGACGGCATTGAAAAGGGGGGATTGTACATTTGAGGCAAATGCTGCTGAAATGCTGGGTTGTTGGACACTTCAATGTCTCTGTTGTCGGAGAAGTTAGGAAAGTGGCCGCTGTGGTTTGAGTTGCATGAAGGAGAGGGGAGTGCTGGTGGGCTTCTGGGCTGCACTTGTCTATATTGCAAAAGTCTCGACTGAGGTGGTGGCATTTCAACGAGGTCCCTGCTTTCATTCTGATCACGATGTGACAGTTCTCGGAGCAAATCCTGGAACCTGTGAGTAAGAAAACTGTTGCTCAGATGAGAAGCAAAATAACTGTTCTAGCAAATTTTCATTCCATTCAAGGTAAGAGCCAGACAGGCAGGCTTTGTTATAAAAATTATAAATGCACACAACATTCAAATATAGATAAATGTAAGTACTATTGCTAAATATGATTGCAAAGAAGCTTAGGTGACAATCAAGGGGCATATATGCACTCCCGCTTCCAGGGGCCCTGAGCCCTCAGAAGGACCTACTGCTGATTCCCGAGATTACTTCTGTGCTCATAACCTTCATGGGTTATAGTGGCAAAATGACCCTCTTGGGGCCTGCCCACAGTGGGCAGTTTGCTGAGGGTCGTATAAAACCTAGAACCAGCCCTGCCACACTAGATTATCTCAGAAATATCAAATACTGAATTTCTCAATCTGCTTTTTTAAACTCTGCAAATGCCAACATGAAACTGGGGTGGGGGGTGGGGGAGTGATAGGAAAGCGGTTGAAAGAGAAACTGAGAAAAATCACCAGTGCATGTATGCACCTCTGGACTGCAGCCTTAAAGACCACAACAGTGAGCAATCTGAAATTCAGCACTGGGGGACCCCTTGGAAGTGTAGATAAGTTGTTCTAAGGCATTTCTCATCCAACTGAAAAAGGCAAAAGCTTTTAAGCCAACTCAAACATTCCATAAGTGGGGTTATTCAAGTCCTTCCATTCAGTTAAATAGCTTCCATTTTCATGTGTGGTAACTTGTTTGAAACTGTCTCTATAACCCTGCCAACATAAAAATATACAAGCTCACGTTTGTATACAAGTTCAGGCTTTAAAAAGGCATCCTGTTTCCTGAGGTGGTAAGGGATTTTCATGAAGCATAAAATAAACAAGTAACTCACAGTGTGAAAGATCCCAAGTACTTTATAGGGAAACCAATATTATACCTGTTATGTTTTTAAAATGTCTGGCAGGTTAGGAAAGGGGCAACAGCACAATCTAGAATGGTGACATAGATATTGAATGCAACCAACATTCTGACTAACGCTGTATGTGTACAGCCCAAAAACGTATGTGTACAACAACAGCGACCCTGCTTCTGAAGTGTGGATGCTTGCTGGTGGGGGCCGATTTTCACCAATTCACCTCTCCTTCTGGAAGCACTTAACATGACTCAGACATAGCTCTCAGGGACCTGCTTCTGAGGAGAAGGAAAATGGGTGAATATCATCCCCCATTCCAGATGTGAGCATGTGCACTTCAGAAGTGGGGCCTCTTAACATATGCTTCTTTTGGCCACACAAAAATGGGCCATCCTTTTCCAGCCTGTTTGATGTCTATTTTGGATGTCCATCCTCTTAAGCTGGATATTTGAAATAGGCCAGCCAGAACTGAAACCTTAATTCCAGAAACACCTTTGATACCGTCCCTTGTGGTAAGGGATGGCCAAGGTAGCTTTTCGGACCTTTTAACCGCTATGTTACTCAATAGTGGCTTGAATCCTATTTCTACCTAAATGCTATTATTTGAGAATTTAATCCAGTTACCTTGAATATGTTGGCTCAGTTTCATCTTCTATATTGTTGGCAAGTTTCCAGTTTGCCCTAATTGGCTGCTGATGCAATCCAACTGGCTGCTGTGCAAGGTGGGATAAATGAGGGTGATGATGATGAGAATAAGGAATATTGCCCTGACTGAGATAGGCATTATGCTCATTCCACTGCTGTAGTCTTGCTTGCTGTTGTCTTAAGGTTTCCAAAGCCAGATTTCCATGAATACGATCTGAAAAACATTTGGAGAGAAAAAATTTACTCAGCATCAACATTTCAGATATTTGTGCTAGAAAAATAGATGTAATGATATCATATGATAACTATGCAAACAATATTAAGCATTATTCATGGATTCAAGCAATATTCATGGATTCCTAGTTGTGTCCTTGACATTGTGCTATCCCAAAAGACCTCTCAGCAGCCATGAGACCATTTACATATGTGAAAAGTGTAGCTGATAGGTAGTAACAGGAACGATAGTGGCTGACATCCAGAGCAGCGTACCATGGGCACTCCTAACATCCAACTACACCCCTGAGCTATTGGGTGCTCTCCTCAAAGTGTGGGCACCTTCACGCAAGAGAGTAAATACTTTCTGGAGTTCACCTGCACTCCAGAAGTGCTCTGTTAGAGCGGAAGCATGTTGCTGAGGGCCAAACAATATAATGATTCCCCACAGAGAAAATCAATGACTATTGCACACCCAGCAATTGGAGAAACTAGGGCCACTTTATTTATTAAATCACACAGTACACAGTAATTACACAGTAACTGGAGAAACTAGGACCACTTTATTTATTACATTACAAAGAACCTGCAACGAAGAATATAACTAAATAGAGTGCAGGTCAGCCTCATAAGGAGGACTGCCCACAGCTGGGCGAATGACCGGGTGTTAACTCAGCCTGGCAAACAGTTCAGGCATCATCACAACCGCAAAGTTACCCCCGCTAAGGGGAGGCCAGCCTGCCCCACCGCAACCCAAGCTGCAAAACTCTGCGTGGTAGGTCCAAACCAGCTTCCGAGTGGGGGCAGATCTCAGCCCAGGGGCCGTGAAACCTACAAGGGCTGTTCCCTGGCTTCCCACTCACCATAATTGGCCCTCCAGCCCAACACTGATGCAAGACAGCTAACCCAACCCTCACTCACCTGTCAGGTGACCAAACATCTGGAACCATTAATCCTAGGAAAGTCAGTGAGAAGTAGGCAAAAAAAGGCCTCAGCCCAGAGCCAATCAGGTGTGACCCCCCCCCCCAAATCCTACTTGGCCCCAAAAGACAACCAGATAAATCCTCATTGAAATGAATAGGAGGGAGTGGGGTGGAGTGGTGCCTTGCCCCCAGAGCAACTGAGACAGAAAGAAAGGAGCAGGCCGCTTAAGCCACTTCTTGTGGCTTTACAACATAAGAGAAACACAATGTCAGGAATGTCAGAAGCAAACACTTGCATGATTCCCCAAGGAAATGGCTTCTCCTCTTGACATTACTTAAGAGGAAAAGTCAACACAGAACGAATTCAGTCCTGAAATTCACAATCTTAAAAAAAAACTCTAAGATAATTAGTTTAGGATAGTTGCTCTGCATTCCATGGAATGAGGCAATGATACCTACCCATTGGTTCCCCTACAGACATTCCTGGAGGATTTTCTTCAATGAAGTGGTTCAAGTGGGGTGGCATCATTGGGTTGTGCTGGGCAATGGGTCTAAGGGGGTTATTAACTTCTTGTAACAGAGATGGAGGATGCGGCTCTGAAATGACAGTATCGACGCTAGGGGAATGAGGTCTGTGTGGAACTGGGTTTTTGAAGAATGACTGGTTGGGGCCTGTTTGATAGGCAGGGGAAAGCTGTGAAGGTGGCTGTTGTGGCTGCTGATTTAAATGATTATGTTGCTGGACTATCTGGCTTTGTTGTGGGTGCATTTGGTTTTGTTGTTCAGGCAAATGATTTTGTTGTTGACTTAATAGGCTTTGCTGCTGTTGTACGGGGTATGGCTGCCTTGGAATCTGGGACAGGTGCTGGAAATGGCGATTAGGAACAGCATACTGAGAATGGGGAGGGGTGAGGTGAAGATTCAGCTGCCTGGGGTTAAGATTTTCTTTGCGGTGAAATTTAGAATTAGGATAAGCACTGCTGGAACGTGATTCCGGACTTCTATTTTGGGAATTTGCTTCTAAGTCAACCTAGAAAAAATTACACAAATTATTTGAGTTAAAAATCATTTAAGAAAACAAAGTCAAACTCCCTGTAAGCGATGGGTGTACCAAACAAATTACTTTAACACTGAATCAAGCATGTGATAGCTAAAAAAGGTGGGAAGAACAAGGTCATAAGTGAAGAAAAAGTACTGTACATCTGACATACATTCTTCCCTTTCTTTGTGTAACTGAAAACATATCCCACTGGTACTTCTACCTGACTTTGAATCATTTACATGACTCCATGCTATTTTTGTAAATCTGAAGCTTAAAAAAAAATCCAAAAGAAATATTTTCACAGCTATTTGGAGGGTATAAGTTATAAAGACCACTGGCACTTGCCTCCTTATATTTCTGTTTTTAAACTTCACATGCAGACCTCATCACGGAAACCTATTCTACAAAATACTATTTTAGAAAAAAATGAATTGCCAGCTGCTACCTTAAGATCATACCTAATTTAGTAAATGACAGATAACTATCAAATCAAGCTTTTTTTAAACTTCAAAATAATGGCACCAAATATTTAATTAAAAACTGATTATCTGTTAGCAGAGAAGAAGCAATTTGTTTTGGATCACTCTCCTCATTTGAAGACACATACTTTGTCCTAAAAATCAAGTTCTCCCAACCTTTCCATCAGAGACAACATAAAAGAAAAACATTCTTCTTTTAGAAAAAATGTTAGGGCTTTGCATACTAGTGTGAGTATTTTATTTGCTATACAGGTGGTTCTCATTATCCGCGGGGGTTCCATTCTGGCTGACAGCTGCAGATAATGAAGCCACGGATAACAAGACCTTGAGTCAATGGGAATTGGGAGGGTTAGGTTCCTTGAGGTTAAAAAAGGGCTAATCAAGTGGGGAGAAGGCAGAAATAAGAATAATAAAGTACTCTACCATGCTCTCCAGGTCTCCAGCAATACCCCACAAACCTCCTAATTCCTCTGATTTCCCAGAAAAAATCTTGGGGAATTGTTTTTCTAAAAGAGCCACAAAATGGCTCTGTGCTGCAAAATGGTGGCCAGAAATGACATCGGAAATCATTTCTGACCACCCAGGAATTTCAGACAAGGGACTTCTGCCTATTTTTTTGAACTGTGGATAATGAGGTTGGGTCTATATAGCCCACCTGCAGTTACGCGAAAGCGTAATGCCGGGACAGTGGATAACGAGGGCCACTTGTATATAAAAACAGGTTGCTCACCTGTAACTTATGATGTGGTAGAGATCAGTTGACATCCATAAGAATGGGGTTCTGCGCTTGCGCAGGACCCTCGCGGTAGAATGCTGCAGCTTGTCGTGGCGACCGAGCCCTGCCTCCTCACCCACAGCATGCTATTTAAAGATGGGCCAGTGCCATATTCCTCACTTCTTAGACGACCACCATGGAGGGCGATCATCCTTAGCAGATGAGTTCATCATTGGAAGAGAATTATGTGCACACTTAGAATGCACATAGTGGAACACTACTGCAGAGGAGTAGTTTGGGAGGGTCTTATGGATGTCGACGGATCTCTACCAGAACATGATACAGTTGAGCAACCTGTTTATCTGTATCGAGATCCATAAGAATGGGTGTTTAGCTAGCTCCCAAAGGAAGAGGGTGCAGTAGTAGCCTGTTTCCCTGAAAATAAGACAATGTCTTATATTAATTTTAGCCCCCCAAAATGCACTAGGGCAATTAGTGGTACATCAGGAATTACTGCTAGGTCTATATTTCGGGGAAACAGGGTAGCTATTGTAACACCCACTTTAAAATGCTTCTCCCAAAGCTTACCTCTGCAGCAGAGCGCTCTTCTATGATGTAATGCTTGATTAAAGGTAACTCAGTAAACCAAGTAGTTGCTTTATAGATGTCCATGAAGGTTACCCTCGATAAGTGTGTAGCCAACGAAGAATAGGCATGGGTAGAGTGGGCCTTGACTGCTTCAGGTGGTTTCACATTATGTGACTTGTAGGTCAGAATAATGAGTTCAACCAGCCATCTGGACATTCTTTGTCTGGAAATGCAGGAGCCCCTAGCAGGAGCCCCTAGCAGGGCCCTTGTAAACTACAAAAAGGCGCTTGGTGGACCTAGAGTCCTTAGTATGGTCTAGGTAATATAAAAGCACCCTGCACCTATCCAAAGAGTGCATCGCACGTTCGAAAAGTGTAGACGGGTCCCTGAAGAATGTAGGGAGAACAATATCTTGGTTAATGTGGAAGTCAGACACCACCTTGGGCATAAAGTTGGGGTCCATATGCATTAGTACTTTATCAGGATAGATCCTGGTATATGGTGAATCAATCCTCAAAGCTGTAAATTCACTAATGCTCTTCAACATAGTTATAGCAAGTAGGGAGGCCATTTTTAAAGTTACTAGTCTGATGTAAGTAGCACCTGCTGGCTCAAATGGGCTCTGGGTCAATGCTGAGAGGACCAAGGATATGCTCCATGGTTCCAGAGGAATACAAATAAGTGAGTATACATTCATGAGGCCCTTCAGAAAAACTCTACTATCCGGGTGAGGAGAAAAGTCTTGCCATCACAGCCCGGAAGTTTGGAAGAGAGTGCCACCAAATGTACTTTTAGGGACACATTAGCCAAACCTTGCGATTTTAAGGTAGTCAAGTAGTAGAGTACATCCTTAGTGGTAGCTTGCTTAGGCTGAAAACCATGTGCTCTGGCATAGGTTTTAACATAGGCATTTGCCAAAGTCGTTATGTCTGGTGGAAGGCTTCCTTTGGTTGAGTAGAATTTTATTCAGAAGCTGTTTCACCATGCCGTCAGACGAAGTGTGAGTACGTCTGTATGCAGGATGTGACCATTGTCTTGTGTCAGGAGATCTATCTCTTGTGGTAGTCTTTGGTACTAGTTTCTCGATAGTTTGAGTACTTGTGGAAACTATGGTTGTCTTGGCCACCATGGAGTCACTAAGATGCATGAAGTTGGAGAAGTCAAAAGACACACCACCACACGATTGATCGATGGACATGGTGAGAACATGTATGGGATCTCCCAAGTTCAGTCTATCTGGAAGGTGTCTCCCAGTGATTGCGGGTCATGACCTACCCTTGAGCAAAAACTTGTGCACTTCATGTTTTCTGAAGTTGCAAACAGGTCTATGGTGGGACATACCCAGTTGTTGAAGAGTGGGGCAATATATTCCGCCTTGATCTCCCACTCGTGGTGCTGCTGTTGCGCAAACATGCAACTCAGATCATCTGCTAGGACATTGCCCAGGCCTTTTATGTGGATGGCTATTAGGTAAATTGATGTCTGATACACCAGTGCCATAGTTGCAGGCAGAGGGCACAAAGAGTCCATGACACTGTTCTTCCCTGTTGGCTGATGTAAGCCAGGGCAGTGGTATTGTCTAACTGTACCTGCATGACCTTGCCTTGCAGAAGTGGAAGACAGCCAGCAGTTCCAGAAAGTTGATATGAAACTGAGTTTGTTGTGGGTTCCACTTGCCTTGAATTTGATGGTTCTTGCAGTGGGCACCCCTACTCAGCAAAGATGTGTCTGTCATGAACCAGACTCTTTTCAGTCAGAGTCTGAAAAGGAACCCCCTCTAAAAGATTTTGGCAGTTCGACCACCAGATAAGGGAGCAAAGTATCTGATCTGAAATTTCCAGACACTTGTGTTGGCTGTCCATGTTTGGGTGGAAAACTGACAGAGATCAAAGTTGTAGTTTGTGCATCTTCAACCGTGCATAATGCACTACTGTGTTGCAGGAAGCCATAAGGCCCAAACGTTGTTGAATGAGTTGAGCCGGCTAAGATGGATGTTGTTGGAATTCGTGGATCAGATCCATGATACACTTGTATCGCTCTTTGGGTAAATACGCTCTCCTGGTTTCCATGTTCAAGATCACTCCAAGTCTTGGAGGAGATTTAAAACATACGATGTCTGAGAATGTAACTCTCCTTGGTCTTTGGATGTCAGGAGCCAATCATCCAAAAACGGGTAGGTTGCTATCCCCTGCATTTTCAGATGAGCCACCACTACAGCCATTCATTTGGTAAATACTCTTGGAGCGGTGCAAAACCCAAAGGTAAGACTGTATTGGTACGCTTGTTCTCTTATGGTAAATCTCAGATATTTCCTATACTGATCTCATGCCAATATGAAAATATACGTCTTTCAGATCCAGCGTTGCAAATCCAATTCCCTTGATAAAGAAGCGGTAGGATCTCTTGCAATGCTATCATGTGAAATTTTCTTACACAAACTTGGTGGTGCAGATCCATTATAGGACGGATCCCGCCATCCCTCTTCGGGATTTGGAGATAATAAGAGTAAAAACCCTCCCGCCTGTGCGGTGGGCACAGGGGTGATTGCACCCTTCTCTAACAACTTCCTCTTTCAATGTTTGGGACGGTTGAGTGGATTTCATCCCTGAAAAGTTTGGAGTCATTCTGAACTCTGTGGCATATCCCAAGGAAATGATCTTCAGGACCCAGCGGTCCAATGTTATGTGGTGCCATGTAGGGGCATGGCATGCCAGCCTGATGGATTCATGTGCTGGTGGAAGAGATGGGATTGTGAAGTTGGTGTTGTTGCTCGCCTGCCAAGGTGTTACTGCCCCTGGTGGTGGGAAGGGTGAGGAGTAAGGAGGTGACAGTGGGTGGTTCTGTTTCTCAAAGATGCTTTTGAGGCTCCACCTGTTTTGTATGCTGAGATTGAACAACTTTGCCTTTGCCTTCATAGGAACATTTATGATAAGGGTGATATTGTTTCTTGAAATCATAGTGTTCCTGTTGTCTGAACGCGGGCCTCTGCCTGGGATAAGAGTGATACTTTGATGCATAAGAAGTTGAGGCTGTGGTGGTAAAAGTCTTTGCGATAAACTTTAACTTCTTAATTGCTCCATGGTGGAGTCAGTTGTCTCACTGAAGATGGTGTTACCATCAAAAAGAAAGCCCTCAGCGTTTCTTTCATATCGCTCTGAAGAGTGGTAGAACATAGCCATGTGTGTCTCCACAGTGAGACTGCTGCCGCCATGGAATGAGATTCTGACTCAGCTAGATGTTTTGCTGTGCTCAATTGTTGCCGAGTACGCACAGCCAATTTATCCAATGTTTGTTGGTATTTCTTTTTAAAGTCTTCTGGTGATAGGGTGTCTAAATCGCCTTGAAAGGCTTCCCACAGGCCATGATTATATTTAGCTGTGCAGGCCGAATAATTCATGATCTTAAACGACAGACATGATGTGGAGTAGATTTTTCTCCCTAAAAGGTCCAACTTTCTCCCCTTTGTCTGCAGGAGTGCTGTGACACTGTTCGGATTTTGTTGAGGTGGCACAGTCAATGACCAGGGAGTTAGGAGCAGGATGCTTTAGCAGGTAGGTAATATCTTTCCCTTGGATGCGATAAAAACTCTCTACGCATTTGGAGGTTGGGGTCAATGTATGGATGACTTCCCGATCACACTTCGCTGCCCTGAAGATAACTGGAAGAACCAGCAGAGCCACAGGTTGAGATGACTGAGACTTCACCATGAAGTTGTAGATGGGATTGTCTATGGTGGCTAGGTCAGATTTCAAGTCTAAAACCAGAGCCTCTGACATTTGCTTAATGTGTTTATGGTAGGCTTTCATTTCTTCATTAGGGGAGACATAGGTAGGAGGAGGCACATCAGTAGGCGGATCCATCAAATTGCTCAGATCTTCTGGGTTCGAACTGAAGTCAGAAGAGCCATGATGATCCGATATTGATCCAGCTGGGGAGTGTGGAATATATGTTTGAGTCTCAAGAGCAGACTTTACAGGTGGCAAAAGAATAGAGAGTCTTTGAGTCCCCACAGCTAAGCATGGAGGTTTATGTGGCAAAGGGGTTGTTTGTTGCTGTCAACACTAGAGGCACAGGTCATGAAGTACGGATCTGAGTTGCTACAGATGTTTGTGCAACAGGCCTGCTTGGCACAGCAAGAACATCTTCATTCCCGAGCATGTTCACCGGACGAACGTGTGCCAATGAAGAAGTAAGAGGATGGTAGGACTTCGATGGAACTGATCTCCAAGGTCTCCCTTCCTGAAAATCATATGGGAAGCAAGGAGAACAGGTTCCCATAGCAGTCATAGTGAGCGCTGATCCCACAGCCAAAGTGTGTGAGAAACAGAGGTACCCTCCAATTAGGCAGCAGATAGGGTATAAGATGACGGCTGGTCAACTGAATGAATAGTAGCAGACCCTGTTGGTGTAGGCATGGTTGTCAGGAGAAACCTTTTGAACGTGGTCATAGAAGGTGTACTGGAGGACGAGTTCAGTATCGATAGCAATATGTGTGCTGTGGAGGGATCCAAACAGGCACCTCTATCTGAATCCTCTTCACTGGCGTCAAATGTTGGCATTGGCATTGACGGGGCGAAACCCATCTCGATGCCGAAAACACTGGTGTATGTAGTGTTGACATCACAGTTGGAAACAGAGGAGCAGATGTCAATCAAGAGGCATTGACAGAGCCGAAGAATGAATCGGTGTCAGAGCTGGAGACAGAGATCGAGCCCTCGACATCAACTGCATTGGTGTCGAAGAGCGGTTAGCATCAAGAGGCTTTTTTGGATCCAGCATTTTCTTCTGTGTCGAAGATGTCAATGTCAAGGGGCCGGTACCAAGAGCAACCGTTGACTTCTAGGGCCATACACGGTCCGACACCAGTTGCTGTAGATCCGAAAGTGACAGAGTTCTGTCTTTGGTTAAGTCTATGGTTTTAGACTTCTTCTATTTCAGTGTCGATGGGGCAGCTTCCAAGGTTGCTCATTTGTTTTTGGACTTTGAATGTCTGGAACTCAAATCCATACCCAAAGGCAGCTTAGGGCTCCTGGAAGCCGTAGACATCGAAGCTGATGCCGATGGCTTTGACCATTTCAGTGTCGAGACAGTTTTCGGTGGTGATTTTGACATCAATGTCAACAGGCAGGGCTCGCCCAGAGTCAAGGAATTTAACACCTCATCATATATGGCCATGTGAAGCCTCAGAGCCCAATTCTTGCGTGTTTGCTTGGAGAAAGACAGACATATCCTGCAAGAGGAAACATTGTGTGCCTCACCAAGGCAGATGAGGCATAAATCATGGAGGTCCTTAGAGGGGAGCTTAGCATTTAAAGCTCAGTTTTTCCTCAGTCATAATGATAATCGAATAGTGTTGTCCAAAGTCTGTTCCAAAGGTCAAATAATGCCAATGTAGTCCGAAAGCCAAGTCAATAAACCGAAATAAGAGGTCACCACGATGAGCTGTGGCATTCTACTGCAAGGGTCCTTTGCAGGCACAGAACCCCATTCTTATGGATCTCGACAGATCTCAATCCAGATCAAAAGGTGAATTAAATTGTTCAAACAGATTATATCCAAAGTCTGCAACAATGTGTTATCCCCAAATGCATATACAGCTTTTACAGTTAGATTTGTTTAGACAGGCATGGTGATTCCAAAACAAAACGCAAGAACAACCCTACTAGCACAGAAAAGGTTATGAGCAACAAAAGTCAGAATGTGCAGTCATCAGTTTTTACCCTAATTATCACATGTTTTAAAAATGCTACCATCACCCAACCAGCCACCAGTTTAGTTCTGGTGAATTTTAAAAAGCCTCCAATCTTCTGTAGTCTGGAATCATGTCATATTTGATGTGAAGTTTGTAAGACAGGCAGGTACAAAACACAAGTCCTGCTTGTTCAAGCATTTGTCAGCTAATGAAGTAGAATATGGACTGCTGAAGCTCAAATATAAATGGTCTTTTCCTGAAAAGCAGCAAGTGACCAGCTACCCAACAGTTCTATGAATTTTCTTTATGCCATCTTCAGAATTCAAGCACTTGCCTACCATTGTGAAATTTAAATTGCATTTTATTATTTACTGTATTATTTCTGGGTTCTGTGAACTCTATTTTATGTTATCACATTGAGATATTTGGTTATAAATATGTACAACTTTTTATTATTGATTTGGTATTCCTGGCAATTCACTGCTTCTTGGTTCATGAGGGACAACTTTCCCTGTGTCTGTCCATGCATTATGGGGAACTGCCACTGTTATATCTAAGGAGAACAGAGAGAGAAATAAAGAACACAGATACCTGTTTGGATTCCATAGACTTTTTTTCAGGTGTCCGAATTTTATTCATTTCAGGTCCAGCACCAGGTTCATTTTTGCCTAAAAATATTTATATCACCTTTACTTCAAGAAAATGCAAAGGAAATACACTTTTCACAGTACAGCTTGAATTATAGCCACCCATAGGTCCAATTATTAAATAACAACAGTATTTTATTTCCTCCTCTTTCCACTGGCCACATACATTTTTGCCCTTCTTATGAGATTATTTTCTCCCCCTTCCTTCCCTGCTGATACTAGCCCTGTTCCATTGTTGTACTCTGAAACGCCATTCCCTGTTCTCCATGTTTATGGAGTTGGTCTTCAGAGACAAAACACTGTTACTCATGGACAGAGTCTTCCTGTGATATGGGCTGCTGGGGCACCCTAGCATCCTCAGATACAAAAGCAACTAAACATGGCTACTACCAATAAAGATTCAAAATTTTCCTTTTGTTGAGAAAGAAAACTTACTTCCCTGTGTAGCCCCTGAAAGAAAAGGTTGTCTTCTTATCTCAGCTTCTGAAAGCAAAAGAGCTTCTAACTGAACTTTAATCTATGAGCCAAACTTTGACCAAACTTTAATCTATGAGCCAAACCATGATAGAAACCATTATACTAAACTATAGTACATGATGGTGTGGAATCTCAATAATTTAGACTAAAAATAGTAAGAAGATGAATGCTAGTCTGCACTGTTCATGTTTAAGCCATACAGCGGAAAGGCGGATTTAAAGGGCACTATAAAAACTAGGGGTATGCATGGACTGGTTTGTGGTTCAACCAGTACACCGTGAACTGGGAAGTTTGAGCGGTTCGATTGCAAACTGCAATCTTAGTAAGATGTTTTGTCATCTTACACCCTAGAAAATAATTCCACAGAAA